>NC_143558.1:103955500-104562000 GCF_054136105.1 Typopeltis vanoorti
TGAGACTTTGCCCTGCTATTGAATACTGCTCTCACATTTGGAGTGGCCCTAAGAGCTCCCTCAAAATGCTTGACTCAATAGAGAGGAGAGCAATTAGACTTATTAATGACCCATCTCTTACCAACTCACTCCTCCTACTTTTGCACAGGTGTTTGGTTTATGCACTATGTGTATTCCATAATTATTTCCATGGCAAATGTTCATCTGAAATATTCATCAATAATTTGCCCAACTTAGTACTAAGCTCATTGGGACACATGCAGCTGCTGCTCAATATTCCTTCACAGTGCACTTTGAAACCCACTGAACAAGTTTCTTTTCCTTCTTCATCCTATGCTACTGCTGTATTGTGGAACAGTCCCCATCCTCCCCCTCCGATATGTTTCCCAAGGAATACAATATGCAGTTTTTTAAATCAAATGTAAAACAAGTTCCTCCTTTCCCAACTCACTACTCATATATGATAGTGGGTTGGGAAAGGAGGCCAATCTCTTGTGTATGGGCTCAACATTAAAAAAAAATCTTAGGTGGTATGGTCACTTATACAGAATGGGAAAGGAAAGATTAGCAACACAAGTGTTGCTAATCTTTCCTTTGGCAGGGAAAAGTCCTAGAGGAAGACCAAGATAGATGGATTGATACATTAAAAAGAGTCTTAAAAGACAGAAATAAAAGATCTGATAATATTGGAATCTTGACAGATAACAGATTAATTTGGAGGAAAATTGTTGATCAGGAGTTAGTAATGGTGTAACTCTTTCATGTTGTACTATCATAATTATCCTGTATGCTCCCTGATGGTACAAAACAGGAATTTGATGATGATAATGTAATCCTGATTAGTATTGCACCATAAAAGCATACCTTTATTAGTTCGAGGAAATGCTGGCTAGATGTCTAGATGGATTTTGCCTTACATCACTGTGTGAAACATGAAATATTGCTGCTTTGTTTATCGGATGCTTTATTGGATGCAGTTTGGATGATAGGCTACAGTGGCCTGCCAGACACTGTAGACTGTTAACCTTCCCTTAGGACATAAAGCAGTTCAGCAAGCTGACTGCTAGACATTACAAGACCAACTAGTGAATAATAATAGAAATTCCTGACCAACTAGTGAATAATAATAATGCAGTAGCTGCTTAGTCTCTCAGATCATGCCTAGTGGGATAGTCAGTAGACTGGGTGCATGTTTTTCATCTCTACCTTGCAAGCTCTTTCACTTCAACTACTCTCCAAAATTCAAGCTATCAAGTTGCCATATTAGTTCTATAACACTCTGGATCAAAAATGTGTCTCCTTGGAAAACAGTACTAAGAGAATAATAATAAACATTAAAAGTAACAAAAATCCAACTAAAAACAAAAAAAAAAAACCATGTCTGCATCCTCTTTATCTACCTTTGTGGTTCTTACTTGGCATAAATAATGTGCACCACCAAATCTGCACCTAGACATCTTAACATGCAACTTTTTATTTCTAGCAGAATCTCATTTGATGTTTCCTGCTGCTCACATTAGCTTTACTGCTACACTGTATGTCATTGCTTTCTTACAAGAGTGAAACTCAAGTAATTGTTGGATCTGACGTATCTTGTCAAAATTCAGTAAATGCCAAAACTTGAAACTCCTCATTTTGTTTCCTACTTTGCAAGCAAAAAAAAAAAAAAAAAAAAAAAAAAAAATCAAAGATTATTTATCTTTGAATTTATATTGTTTTTTTTCAGTTGACTACCTAAGCAGTGAATCTGTCTTGGGAATTTCACTGTTCACAACTGAAACTGGCTTCCCTCCATTTCCTGTTATCATGCTGGAAGGATGCTGAGATATTTGCTATTAGCAAAGATCCTTCACACATTTCCCATCTACATGTGAGAATTGTAGATAGCTCTCTTGCTACCCTTCCATGATCATGTCTTAAATAATTCTCTTTCTAGGAATGCTTTTGTGGCTAACTGTCTGACCAGTGCAGAATTATTATGTAATCATTTTGATCATGAAAATGATCCCATTGAAATCTTAATGGCACCATGTGAATGAACTATTCTAATTGTTATTTTCATTTATGTATGCATTTAGTTTTTATATCAATACCACATATGAGATTACAAAACCTACAAGAGTAATTAGCAAAACATACCAGGCAATAGATCTCTCTAATCACTTGTCTGTTTAATGACATGCAATTAGGGAGAAAAAAGGAAGAATCTGTTAATGTATTTCTTGAACAGCTGGAAGTTACAGTTGTTGAAGAAAATAGTGTGGAGAAGCTGTTCCACACAGATAGATAACGTGAAAGAGTAAGAAAGTTAATACGATAAGTTTGGAGCTAAACTGTATATGTTGACTAGCAGGTGCTCAATTTCTTATATGTATTTTGAAGCAGTTTAGGAGTAGACAGTTTGGTTGAATAGAACCTATGAAAATACCTATAAGAAAAGTCATAATGCAAAAATACCCAAGTTATAAAGTAGATTGTTGTCTGTTGAATAACATCAAGCATTCTTGATGTTTTTGTGTGCCATATGATATGCGAGAACACTATTCTGAGTTGGACATATTTGGGATTTATAAAGTGTTAGGAGTTATCCAGGCATGTTGTAATGCCATTATCTAGATATGTTAGAAATGAAAGCATGGAATGGCTAAAGTCTTCCAGTGTTAGACTAAAAGGGAGGTGAGTTTTTTGACCCTTTCAATTTGATGATTTTACCTAAGTTACCTCCTCTTTCTCTTCCATTTTGAGTGTACCATAGTAAAGCACTTCCACAAGCCTGCCACTATATAATGTACAGGACTGAATTTGATGGCAACATTTCAGGAGTTTGTCATTCGTGGCAAATGATACTACTACTACTACTTACTCAGCGTGATCATTTCTGGATGGAGTCTAAATTAAGCAGTATACAGAGCAATACCATGGCCACACTTGGGAGACTGAGTGCTCTCTGCATGAGAGTTATAAGCCTTTCCTCTCTCTCTCTCTCTACTATATGCTTCTTTTTTTCTTAGTTTCCACCATTAACGAAACTATGCTAAATAAAAGCGGGATTGTAGTTCATAAAAGATCTCCTACAAAGAAACACCAAAATGTGCCAATTAAAAATAAACCAAAAAATAAAATGCAGAATGCAGAAATTTGCTTTGAATCATGTTATTCCTGTAAAGGGTCATTGAAGTTATTTGGTCAAGACAAATATTTAACCTGAATAACTTGAACTGAGCATGCAAATAGGCAGTGATAAAAATTTTGTATATCTTACGCAGCTCAATTCAGAAAAATCAGCTTTGCACTCAGTCCTTAACTTGTCTGCAAAATTTAAGACTACTTCTTAAACTTTCCGTGTACATATCTAAATTCTAATGTCCATTCTGCCTTTTCACATTTTGGATGGCACAGGTGGCACATCATCAAAAAACTCAACAAGAAGGCTTTGATACTATTTTTATGCTTCACAACTGATCTCTCTTGCTCACTCACTCTCTCTCTCTCTGTAATCACTTTCTCATAGGTACTCTGTTTCTGAATTATATCTTTTCTGTAGAATATTCACAGTTATCTTTCTACTGAACTAGTTGCCACCATTATCATCTAAACATATTAGAATGTGAGCATCTATCAGTCAACATCCATACAAAGTTCAGCTTGAAGCTACTAAACTAACTCTTCTTCTTAAGTTTAATTGTCTACTTCTGGTCTTTGGAAAATCTTTTCTGTAATGCTCCCTACTTCAAGACTATTCTTCAATTGTTCGTGAAGCACATCAGTATGTTCCTTCTTTCTTCTGATCACTTGTCCAAATGTAATACTGTTGTTTTATAGGTTTTGTGACTTCTGGTGTTTGCAGTTAATTACAAAAAATTATACTTAACATTTCTTTTTTTTCCTCCATCATTTCCCCTCTCCATGTGAACCACCTGTTGGTGGTGGTGGTGGAGGATACCTACCAGTAATGGTACTGGCCCTTTTTCATTCTTTCTCGTTTTCTTTGCTTTTCTTCATGTGTTCCTCGCTGTACTTCTCCTGAGTCTTTTTTTAATATACTATCTTCCAGACTACCATCACTGGGATCCTACCCCTTGCCATGTAGTGCAACCTGAAAGGAGACATCCTGAAATGAGGTTGGCAAGATGGGTAGTCCTAGATGGAGCAGCCAGTATCATTCGGTGAGTGGGTTTGCATGCTAGGGTGTTGTAGTAAGCCTCCTTCCCCATGGTCTGGAGACAGGGCCTACGACTTGCTGTGGCATTTGTATGGCATCTGGGGAAACCCCGGCAGAATCTCGGCAACAACTTTATATCCTCCTTAATTTTTGATATTGAAAGAATAGCAAAAGAAACAGTGATGAAGCTTCTGTACCGAGAGCATAGAGCATTTAAAATCAGCCATTTTTTAAAGAGCAACTGAAGAAATCTTTTGCTATCTCTCCAGCACCATCTGCCTGATGGCATCCATTATTAGATGATAAAACTTCCATCTTCTGTGTATCTCCTTCTCTTACTATGCAACAGAATATTTACAGTGGAAGAGTTTCTGGACTCTTTGCATAAGTCTATTTTCATTGCTCTCCCAAAGCCACGCAAGAATCCAACCAGGCCAACTATTTTCATCTTATTGGTCTGATGAGCTATCTTTGTAAGGCCTTGTTAAAAATGGCAAATGCCAGCCTAAAGCAACAAACTTCTTTCCAACACACAATATGGTTTTCATAGACACCAGTCAACCTTGGACTGTTTGGTTCGTTAAGAAACATGTATAAGAAATGCTTTCCTGAAATGAGAACAAGTGGCTTCAGTGTTCTTCAACATGAGAAAAATTCTATGATACAGCCTGGAGATATGGCATATTAAAGGATCTGTTTAATCTTGATTTGAGGGGGATGCCTTACTGTTTTTATTAAGAACTTTCAATCCAGCCGTGTGTTCCAAGTCTGGGTGGATAGCATGTTATCTCGACCATATCGTCAAGCAGATAGGGTTCCTGAACAGCTTTCTCCCATGGTAGGCAGTTGCCTACTGCGGGAGAAATGACCATATGTAGGTCATTGAAAGACAACCTCATCAAGCAGTTGATCACATCTCTTCATGGTCTCTTTGTCATGGGTTCAGATTATTTGCGGAAAATCCATCTGTATACACTTCTACTGAAAATGCACTCTCGATCCTGATGCTGATTTAAGAATGCGGCAGGCTAGTATCCCCATAGTTCCAGAGGCCAAGTTTCTGGGACTCATTTTTGATAAAAAGCTCACTTTCTTTATACACACTTATCATTTTTGGGATAAGTGAAAAAAAACATTGAACATCCTCTGCACCTTATCCCATACCTAATTGGAGTACCGATTGATGTTCCTTGCTCTGCAATTATCTATCCTTCCAGACGTTTTTATATCATGTTTCCTTGGCTCAGTTGTTTTGTGTCTTTTCATCTTTCGCCCATGTCTCTGAGAATTAATTTTTGTTTTGAAATGCAATCTCATTGGCCAAAAGCTAGTATGTCTGATGTCCATCACAAGCTGGAGATTCAAATCCCACTATAGGTATGGATGTGTGTGTGATTGCCTTTAGGCCTATGGTACTCAAGTATTTATTATGCCACTTTGGCTTTACTAAGTCATTACTAACACCTTGTCAGAACAAGGTGTTAGTAATGACTAGTTTGTGTTCTCAACAGAGCTTCAGCAGCTACTTTGCATTATTTTTAACCTTGCTTTTTTTTTAAAAAAAATTTCCAGAACATTTCTGCAGGTTGTCAATTCATTTCTTACATTTATGTTGAGACAGCAGAGTAGGTATGAATTTAAGTCTCAACAAGATTGGACTTCTCATTTTACTCTAGGTCAGCTATCTTCTCTAATGACTTGCTTATTCTATGACTTGTATCTTCATTGTAACTATAGACTGTAATAAAATACTGAGTTGTATATGTAGTTTCATAACTTCTCGTAGACAGGCTTATACATTGGTTATGCATTTCTAAATCACTTAGGGAATTGAACAATGTAGATCCGAATATAAATTAAATTATACTTTAATAAATATCTCCGATATTTCGTCAACGTCACGTTGCCATTTTCAAAAGGAACTTACAAAAAAGGCACGTGCACGCAGGCACTACAACACAGTAATTGAGAATGAGGATATGAAGCTATCGTTCTCCTAGAAGTCCTGATGGTGCCCTCTAGCGGGCTAAGTAGGTGTTCTTGGCCATTGGCCTGAAGGTCTGCTGATGTATGCCTCCCAAATTTGGGGCCGTCGCATACAACCAAATTTGTTGAAGTTTGCAGAGTTTCTTAGGGCTGAGGCTGATTCCATAAATAGTCTTTCGAATTTGTATTTACTACGGTGTATTACTGTAGCTTTCTTCCACCGTATTCTGTGATGTGTATCCAGAGCATGGTCTGCAAGACCAGAATGGCCGTACTTGTGAAAATTTAATTTATAATCGGATCTACGTTGTTCAGTTCCCTAAGTGATTTAGAAAAGTTTCATAACTTATCCTTAAATATATCAATTTGCACTATAATTATATACTGTATTCCATGATTATGAGCTCTTATTATAATTATTGCTTTCAAAATTATTTAGTTGTGATTTTTCAATCATTCTCCATTACAGGAAAATCTGTTGCTTATTTATTCTCCAGTAAATCCCAAAAGATTCACACTGTATCCTGAAGTGGATGGAAGTTTAAATACTGTGTTCACTGCTCTTAACAGTGTCTCACTTGGGCAAACAAATTTTAGGTAATTTATTTATACAACTAGATAGTGTTTTTAGTATCACGTTGGGTAAAATTATAACAACTGATCATTTATTTTGACGAATTAGCATTATCTGAACTTAATGAGGTTACTTCCATCATACTATATCTAATATGTCTTCCCTGAAGAATACATTTCTCCATTTGATCTTTTACAGCTATTCCTTAACTAATTTTTCATAGATGGTCTCTTATTCTACATTTTTTTTTTTTTTTTTGCCTTGTTCAAAAAAAACCTTTGTCATGTCACATCTTTATTATGCCTTTGTGATAATTATATTTATTATAATCGTTTTGTGATATTACATCTTTGTCATAACTTTGTGAGATCACCTTGTGTCTTCCTAATGTTATTTTACTTATATTCTCTGTCTTTCCTTGTGATTCAAGGAATGGCATACATTCTAAGAAACTAATGCATATACCAAATCTGGCCTGATTATGCCTTATAGAATGAAAATTTTGCTTTCTTTTCGTTGAGTTTCTCATTATTTCAGTGATGATGATGATGATACTTTTGTATACCCTGACATCCTGTTCTGTTGCTTCCTCTGTTATTTGTAAGTCTTCTTTCATTACGTTTTTCTTCCAAGACTGTCTGTTGCTTAGATAATTTTTGCTCTCAAAGCCTAAATTGATGAAAATAATGTTTTGATTCCAGAACTAAATCCAAGTTTTCTTATCCCCTTTATTTTGTCTGTTTTGCTATGTAATTTGAATGATGATGGTCATCTTTGTGACTAACATGGAGATTCTCAGTATTTCTTCTTTTTTTTTGTGTAGATCTTTTAAATAATTGCTTTTCAGAGGTTCTTGCCACTTAAAAAGCAGCTGCATTAAATTTAGTCCAGATATTATATTGGACCAAACTGAAATGCAATTCTTTAGTTGGCATCCATGTCATCTGCTGATTTCTTCCACCTCCACTGTGACTCTGTTTACAAAACATTGTAAACCTTCAGTGCATTAATGCTATGGGTAGGCTAAGTATCCATAGCACTAATGGATACTTAGCATTAAGTATCCATAGTATTTATGGATACTTAGTGCTAAGTAAGTATCCATAAATATAAAAAATTCATAGTATTATGAATTTTTTGTATTTGCTATTCATTATTCACACTGATTTTATCATTAATCCAAATTGCTGATTAAAAGCAAAAATTGTGATACCAAGAGAGAGAGAGAGAGAGATCAATACATGTTTTCAACTGGAGATGAATTGGAAGGACAAGATAGCATGCAAGATAGAGAAAGAGTTTATAGAAATACTAAGAGATGCTTAAGCAGCATGTCATTGCAGTAACTCATAGGGGATGAATATGTTTCATCTGGTAATACCATCTGGGAATCTGTGTACAAATTAGGGAGCTTTTTCCCCTCTATTGGTAGACTTATTATGCAGTTTTAAATTGTGAGGTGACAAATTATATTAGATCTTTGAATTAAAAAGCATATATCTGAAACTGTAAGGCAGATGATTATGATAGACTGAAAAGGCAACTTTGAAGCAATGCTTTGGCATGAGAAACTGGACAGTTTCTGCTGAGTTAGGAGAATAACATGCATGGAAGTAAAATGGATTAATATAACTTTAAAGCAAAAATATATATTGTGAATCTCTCTCTCTTACTAGTAGAATGGTAATTACTAGTCCCTGGAGCAATATGAAAAGCTGGCTAGAATGGTTTAGAGCCATGATGAGGAAAGCAAAATTAGATTTCAAAAAGAAGTTAGCAGAGAGTAGTTTGCTAACTGCTTTTCAGGAGAATTAGCTATTCCCTTCACCAGCATGAGTAAGATTTCCTAATGACTGGAATAAAGAAACTGTAACCTTGTTATAAAACAAACACAGATTATTTTGTATCTCTGGAGAAGTCATTAAGGATTTGGAGAGGCTAGTGCCTAGAGGTTGAGAGGTGGTACATTTATCCTCTAAAGAAGATAGCATGGCTTTGTTAAGGCTAATGTTATATAATAGAATGACAAAAGAGTCAGAAAGGAGAATGGATAAACCATAATACTTTTAGATTTTTTCCAGGATTCCACTTGTGACATGGATTAGAGAGTGGCTGACTGCCAACTACCAGATATCAGGAAGTAGGTATCAATGTACTGTCTAAGAAAAGGATGGTGGCTAGTGCAATACATCTGTACTTAGGCCATTGTTTTGAAACATGTATATTTGTATATATATCTTCATATCACAAGAGAACATGCCTGGTGTTGTATAAGGAGGATGTCGGCAGGGGCATAAGGAGTGTGAGGGAGCTTAGTCACATATATAAAAATTCAACTGCATCTTTAAAATCAGGAACAGATAAGAAATTTCCTATAAAAATTGTAGCTAGACAGGAAGTTGCCATTTCACCTAAATTATTTACAACAGCCCTAGAAGAAATATCAGGTCAGAGCTCAGACAAGGGTGAGCAGTATTATAACAGCCATTAAAAGATCCAAATGGCAATGGGCAGGTCATATTACAAGGGATGGACACTTAGAAATGGACAAAGCTGATATCAGAATGGTATCCTAGAGATAGAAAGAGAGCTACAGGGAGGATGAGATTAAATATATGGCAGAAACCAATTGGCATAGAAAGGCTGAAGATAGGAATGAATTCAGGATTTTTGGGGAGGCCTTTGTCCAACAGCTGACAGAAAATGGCTGATTATGATATCTTTATTATATTGGAAATGGTCAAGAGGATATCACCAGTTACTTTGCTGATGATGAAAAGTTGGGAAGGGTTATAAGAGATCTTGCTCAGCTGATGTGTTTGTTGATAACTATTTGCAGATGATGTAAAACTGGGGAGAGTAATCAGGAATCAAGCAGATGTTGTGGCCTGACAGGAGATCTTGAATAGATTGTATGAGTGGGCACTAGTATGGAACATCAATTCAGTGTTGCCATATGTAAGGTTCTGAAATTCGGTAGGCAACAATGGGATGCAAAGTATACACTTGGCAGGAAATTTTTGAAGGAAGTTGAGTAGATAAGATACCTTGGAGTGATAGGTGGACAAGGTGGTGGTGAAATTCAGAGTTCATATTGCATAAGCTGTGAAGACATCAGATTATGGCAATGATGCAGAGGACCTGAACTTCTAGAAATAAAGAGTTCTGGATCCATTGTATAAGGTCTTGATCAGGCCTCGCATTGATTATTGGGCACAGATTTGGTTCTCTGGTTTTCATGGTGATGAGGATATAAGGGTCCTTACTTATAAGATTGCTTATATACAATCAGTCTCTCTTCCTCATCATCAACTGCTCTCAAACTCTCCATGATGTCACATTCACAAGAATGAAAGACCTTTCTGAAATGCTCATTAAATAATCTCAACTATATCAACATGTATAGAAGTTGTTCTTATGAAATTTTCTCCAATCATTGTCATCTTTCCATAATCTTTTTTTTTTTGCTGGCTATGTATCAAAAGAACTCATTCGGATTTTGTAGAAAGTTGGTAAAATGTATAGGTAAAATTTATAAGTTCTGCATTACTTCAACTTTGGCATCTCAGGGTCTAGTTCCCACTGACGAGATCTCAATAAAGGTCGAAACCAGTCTGGGTAGTGGCCCTTCCTTTAATGCACAGTATCATACATGTCCACAAGGAGATGTGCTTTGCATTATGGGAAACACTAAGGAAAGTGATCAGAGCTTACTCCACCTTTACCATGAGTTGCTTCAGACCTGAAAATATTTCAGGCACAAACTTGACTTACTTGCTTGTTTGCGTACTTGGGAAAAATGATTAAAACCAAGTTTATAAAATTGCTTGGTATCTTTAACATAAATCATTAGGATTTTTTTTTTTTTTTTTTTTTGGCTTCATTAGCTAACTGCTGTTCATACTGCATTTTTGCTACCCTTACCAACCAAGTCACTCTCCTTGCCTGTTCTTTGTATTCCTCATGGAAATGATTATTACCACTCCTATTTTGCTGCCTCCATAATGCCTTTTTCCTTATTTAACCTTCTGACCCTTGGAATACATTTAGACATTACTTCTACTAGATAGTTCTTGAATATCACACAAGCTGCATTGATCTCCTTTCCAGCCAACTCCTCATTTCCTGCTACACCTGCAAGCTGTCTGCTGAGCTTCTCATAATCACCAACCTTGTAATTCCACATATAACCTTTCCTCACAGAGGTCCTCACACTGCTGGCAACCACTCAGGTACTCACTTCATGGTCACTCTCACCAATTGGAGGGTGATTTAATGCCTCATTTATAATTACATACTGTGATGAGATCAAATCCAAGACCCTCAATCCTAGTGTGCTCTCTGATACATAGTGCATGAAGTAGTTCTTCTACCTCATGCAATATGTAATTAAGAAAATGAGTTTTTTGAGATCTCAAGAAACTCATTTTCTTAATTCCAGTTGCTATCTGATCATCTCAGTTTATATTGCCATAATGTGAATCACCCTTTTCTTATTTGCTTGGCTAATTTGAGTATACATTTCAGGTCACTGCCATCCACATTACCAGGTCTATAACAACAACGGACTGAGTATTTCATTCTATTCACCTCTGTCTCATACCATACTGACTCAAAACCACTGGTACTATTTCCCCTCTTGCATGTCTACCTTGTATTGGCATAACTCTTTCTTTATCGTCAATAGCACTCTCCCTCCCTTTTTACTTTATCTTCACAAAACACATCATACCCTTCTGTATCTATTCCTGTCAGGATGTCATCCTCATTCAACCATGTCTCATTTATTCCAACAAATCTTGGGTGAACAGACCCAATTAATGCAACCAACAATTTCATTTGCCTTGTTTCTTACACTTCTAGCAATTTTATACAAACATAAGTGCTCATTCCTGGATCTATAGCAAATTTTACTGATACCACTTATTAGATGTGATTTCTCAATACTTAACTCAAGCCATTTCTTTTTCTTGGAGCATCATCCTTTCTCTTGCTGTATTCCCTGTTTGTCTTGCACACTTGTTCTCTCATCTAATATACCCACTTCTTCATTCATAACCACCACTTCAATCTCTCCTTTCTTACTATCCTGCTCTTTCACATCACTTCTTACTTGATTAGGTTCATTCTCTGCACTCATTACTCTCCCTTCCAAACAGCAGTATCTCCATTTGAATCACACTAAAACCATTAAAATGCAGTCTATCACTCTTATATAGTTCAATTCATCCTTCAAACTCATTCTACACATTAACAGACTGTACTCCTTTCTCCTCACACATTTTCGTTAACTTATCATTCACAGTCTTTGCTCTCCACTTCATTTTATCACTGTCATACCTGGGCAACACACTGACTACCTTTCTTATCACACTATTATCTTTTATCCTTCTCAATAACCTTGTGATGTCCAATCTTATGTGTTCCTTGTTTCCATTCAAGTCATTTGTCCCTATTACCACTACCAACTCTTTTGCTTGTTTGCTCCTCATATCCATATCCTTATATCTCCCATATTTTCATAATGTGCAATATACTAGCATTTTGTAAATAATGATTGTTGTGTCTATAAAACACAAACACGCACATGCATGCACCTATGTTACTATGGAAAAGTGTATTCTGATTATTACAATGTTGCTGGGTGAAAGATTATTATTCTTAGAGATTAAAAAAAAAAGATAAATATAAATATCTAAATTAGAAAGGTAATAATAAATATACAAGCACATTGTACAGATTGATTTACTTGCTATACAACCAGTCTGTATACTTGTAATTCATGCCATGCCCAATAAATTATGTGACTAACTATACTTCATTATTTGCTGGATTTGCATGTCCTTTTTGTCATTTACTAAGCTAACAATATATGCACATAATTTATTATTGGTTACCTATTTTCTGAAACAAATCCCCCCCCCCTTTTTTTTTCTTCTTTCATATCATGCCCATCATAAAGCACATATGCATGACTGCCGATTTTAAAATGATATATATATTCTATACCATAGTAATTATTGCACCTCCCCATATTATTGCAACTGTAAATTATTAGATATATATTTATCTAATATTTTCTGGAACAAATCTGTGTATTTCTGCCTATCCTTTCCTTAGACATGCCAGTCATGTGCAGATATTTCACATCTCTTTAATGCATGTCGAAATATAATTAATACATCTGCAGAAATATAAACATTACTTAAAATTATAATAACGGAATTAACTCACGTAAAATATTATTTATTAGTAGAATTTTTGCCTGAGTATCAAAGGCATTTTCAATACATGTAAAAAGGCTAATTAAAATAACTGACCATTCCAAAGGGCACCACCTAAGTAGCTCATGTAAGATAGCTAAACAAGTTATTGCAGATTAGGTTCATTAAGTTTCCTAACTTATTTAAAAAAAAAACAACAACCGTATACATATATAGATAAAATTAAAAAGTTAGGAAAGATTAGCTGAATTAAAGAGTACTATCTCCCATAAAGGGGATAGATGTAGACCATCGGATCTGTTTAAGTTGGGCAAGTGAAGTAAAGTTTCATGTTTCTTTATAAAGCCGTTCAATGTCTAGCATTGATTACGTGCTCTGCAAGTCCAGACTGTTCAGGTTCAAGGTATTGAATATACGACTTGTGTTCTTCTAATCGAATAAAAGCAGATCTTCCCATTTGTCCGATCGGCACCTTTCTCACTTCTCCTTTGGAGAAGTGAGAAAGGTGGCGATTTTTCTGATTGTAAAGGCAACAAAAATATTTAGTGGTTTTAAGACTTTTGCTATGCATTCACTAATCCCTTGCACATAAGGGATATGATTACACGTTATTTCTTCTGTACTTGGAGAGGAAGATATATCAAAACTACTTAAAGCTGTTTTGATGAAAGAATTTTTATATCTATTAGATTGAAAAGAGGAAATAATATATTGCAATTCTGTGTGGGCCCGATGAACCAGTGTTTTAATAGTTCTGCCTTTTGACTGGGATGGTGATGAGATTCAGCATGGATATAATGGCCTGTATGAGTCTCCTTCCTATAGACTGAGAAATGTGGGCTACCATCTGGTTGGCGAAGAATTAAAAGGTCTGAAAAGACTAACTGCTTATTTATTTCTTCTTCTAGGGTGAACTGGATCCTTGGATGAATTGCATTTAATTTAGTGAGAAATTCTGATGTAATTAATCAGACGAGTCTTTCCAGATAGCAAAAATGTCATCTACATATCTGAACCAATGAGTAGGTCTAGGTGAAATGTTGTCAAAAATATGTTGTTCAAAGTGCTCAGTATAGAAGTTGGCAATAGTAGGAGAAATAGGATTGCCCATTGCTGTTCCTTCAGTTTGTTAACATAACTTGTTTTTAAAGGAAAAATAACCAGAATGCATTAAAAAATCGAATATTTTAACAATATCTGAAGGAAATTCTTGTTATAGTAATTCAATGGTGTCAGATATTGGTAAATAATGAAACAACATCTAAACTAATCATAATATCTGAAACATCCAGATGAAGACCCGAAGTTTTATTTTTGAAATCCAATGAATTTTTTATATATGTAGTGGTTCTTCTAGTTGAAGAAGTGAGTAAATTTGATAAAAATTTTGAAATTTTATTAGTGTGACAACCTATACAGTCTACCACTGGTCTTAACAGAATGCATGGTTTATGAACTTTTGGAAGCCCATACAATCTAGGTGGACTTTGTTTTAAAAACTTAAAACAAAGAGGTTTTAAGTTTTTTCTTTTAATTTTCATCCCATATAGATACATTATCTATAAGAGAATTAAGTCTTTTTAATTGACTACCGGTAGGATCCGATGTGAAGGGCCTGTAAGTTTAATAGTTGCAGAGCAGTAGAGACATTTTTCTCTCATATTCTCTTCTGTCTTGAATAACTACAGCCTTCCCTTTGTCAGCTTTCATAATAATTAAATTATTATTATTTTTCAGTAATTTCAGTGCTTTTAATTCTGAGTAAGAAAGATTTGGATGAGAAGGCTTGGCATTAAAAAGAATTTTTGCACATTTAAAACGTGTCTTGTTAGCTGTTACCTCTGTCTATGCTATGAAAAAAATCCATCAGGGGTACCTTATTCGGAGCAGTGGCAAAATTATATCCTTTTGATAATACAAGACATTCACTGTCTGTTAGTGGAAGACTGGAAACATTGATAACTACTTTATCTGTATTACAGACATTAGTAACAGATCTAGGGAGACTCACCAATGCATCAAACTTATGCTTTAACTTATCATGAGACACATTAAAAAGCTTTACATATGAAGTTGATGATATGTGCAAAATAGTGTTAAAAGTTTCAGCCACTAATACTGTTTGTGGAGCATTCTTGATATCAACAATTTCTCATTTTTTAAATAACGAAACCTGTGGTGTGTTCATAATTAGAAGAAACACACGTATAAACCACAGTGAAAATTATTTAATTGTAAATATTTCATCCTAAGTATCTTAGGACATCATCAGTACAGTATTTAAACAAAAATTAGGAATAACATACAGTTAGGGCGCATGATTACAATAGAATCTCATGAAAATGTGCATAACGTGCTAAAGTAGTACAAAAAAAAAAAAAAAAAAAAACGTTAATTATTTAACACAGTTTTGTATGATAATTTCCCATACTTTAGGAATAGTAAGAACGTCGTTGCGGTTTAGGTTTGGTCTGTGTAGTAGGGCTTCAGAACTTTCTTTGTATAAACATTCATGTTTAAATAAAGATCTATGTAAAAGTTTAGCCTTTTCCCAATGGATCCTATGGTTTGGATTTTCATTTCCGTGTTGAGAGAGGCCAGATTTCTGCGGTTTAAGAAGACGAATGTGGTCTTGATGTTCCGAGATGCATTTCTGAACAGACCTACCTGTCTGTCCAAAGTAAGATAATTTGCATGAGCATGGAATCTCATAAACACCAGGTAACATCAAGGGTGAGAATTTGTCCTTAGGAGAAGGTAATAAGTTGTAAATTTGGTTGATAGGTTTGTAAGTAGTGGCAAAATTGTATTTCTTCATAATTTTAGAAAGACGTTCTGAGATGCCTTTAACGTAAGGTATGGGAATCCTATGCACTTCTTCCTGTCTGGTTTGATGTATGCAGAAGTGAGTGATGATTTTTTGAGTTGTTTTGGGATTATATCCATTTAGGATGGCTGTATTTTTGATAACTTCTAATTCCTGGTTTAAAGATTCTTCAGAGGAGCAGAATTTGTGTGCTCTGGAAACTAGTGATTTAATAATGCCAGATTTCTGTGATGGATGATGAGCAGAAGAATTGTGAATGTAGCGACCTGAGAATGTAGGCTTGCAAAAGACGGAAGTGGCGATGGAACCGTCTTCTTTTCTTTTGATGTGTAAATCCAAAAAAGAGATACCCTGTGGAGATTCTTTTTCTAACGTAAAGTTGATGCGATGATGAAGAAGGTTAATTTTATCTAGAAACAGTTGTAATTCAGGTTCGGGATGATTCCATACTGCAATCTCCTTTATCACCAAACCTAGCAAATTTGTTTCTAGAACACCTTGAGGAAAAAATATTCACTTTTGAACCCAAACCAAAAATTTGGCTAAGATATGTCGATGACGTATTTGCAGTATGGAATCATCCCGAACCTGAATTACAACTGTTTCTAGATAAAATTAACCTTCTTCATCATTGCATCAACTTTACGTTAGAAAAAGAATCTCCACAGGGTATCTCTTTTTTGGATTTACACATCAAAAGAAAAGAAGACTGTTTCATCGCCACTTCCGTCTTTCGCAAGCCTACATTCTCAGGTCGCTACATTCACAATTCTTCTGCTCATCATCCATCTCAGAAATCTGGCATTATTAAATCACTAGTTTCCAGAGCACACAAATTCTGCTCCTCTGAAGAATCTTTAAACCAGGAATTAGAAGTTATCAAAAATACAGCCATCCTAAATGGATATAATCCCAAAACAACTCAAAAAATCATCACTCACTTCTGCATACATCAAACCAGAGACAGGAAGAAGTGCATAGGATTCCCATACCTTACGTTAAAGGCATCTCAGAACATCTTTCTAAAATTATGAAGAAATACAATTTTGCCACTACTTACAAACCTATCAACCAAATTTACAACTTATTACCTTCTCCTAAGGACAAATTCTCACCCTTGATGTTACCTGGTGTTTATGAGATTCCATGCTCATGCAAATTATCCTACTTTGGACAGACAGGTAGGTCTGTTCAGAAACGCATCTCGGAACATCAAGACCACATTCGTCTTCTTAAACCGCAGAAATCTGGCCTCTCTCAACATGGAAATGAAAATCCAAACCATAGGATCCATTGGGAAAAGGCTAAACTTTTACATAGATCTTTATTTAAACATGAACGTTTATACAAAGAAAGTTCTGAAGCCCTACTACACAGACCAAACCTAAACCGCAACGACGTTCTTACTATTCCTAAAGTATGGGAAATTATCATACAAAACTGTGTTAAATAATTAACGTTTTTTTTTTTTTTTTTTTTTTTGTACTACTTTAGCACATTATGCACATTTTCATGAGATTCTATTGTAATCATGCGCCCTAACTGTATGTTATTCCTAATTTTTGTTTAAATACTGTACTGATGATGTCCTAAGATACTTAGGATGAAATATTTACAATGAAATAATTTTCACTGTGGTTTATACGTGTGTTTCTTCTAATTAACAATTTCTCTGTTTAAGATGGCGAGCAATTTTTTTGCTTCTTGTAGCTGATAATTTAGAAGTGACCTACTGGCCTTTACATAAATCCGATGAGCTCTTTGAGATTTAAAACTTTCTTTTAATTTTTAGCAGGTAGGAATAACCTGATCTGTCTCACATCACTTAGGAATATTATTCCCTTTGCTTTACTAATACTTTACCGTATCTAGCACACTGTTTGGAAGTAGACTCTCCCTAAAGTCTCGATATATGTTTTGTGATAATAATACTATCAGTAGCCATATTGCTTAAAATTATGATAATGGAATTAACTCACATAAAATATTATTTATTAGTAGAATTTCCTTACTGAAACAAATATAAACATGTAAATAAATATCGAATTTCTCTTTCAGTCATTTATATATGTTGAAAGCAAAAAATGTTTTATCTTTTACACAGCTTTGATTTCTCTGAAAAACATGTACTTTTCAAAGAAACCAAAGAGGAAAATACGATGTTATGCAATTTATCTGGTGCCGGACGTGAACATGTTAATTACATTTTAGCAATGAAACAGAATCAAGCAGCAGGAAATTTGTTCTGTAATGAGACATTGATTTATAGAAATTTCAGACTTTTGCTTTTTTGTCAACAGGTTTGTACCAGACCATTATCCTTCTCGACAGCAGCAGCCCATACACAAGACAGTAGTCACCTTTAGTCATCTGAATACTCATTTTGTTCAAGGATTGAAGTATGCAGTAAAGCAGATAGGTGGAATTCGAGTATTTCTTTTTTTATTTGCTGTAGTAAGTCAAATGTGATATTTTACAGCCTGTTCATGCAGTTTAATTAAATAGTTTTATGTGTATAGCTTCATATGTGTTATTAGTGAGGTCTGTAATAATAATACTGGTTGAACTTTCTCTGAAGTGATTTAATCCAGGGTTTTGTACATTTTCAAGTTTTCATGTATTCTTGTAATTATGTAGTGCCAGCTAAATATAGAAGCTATAAAAAATTGTCTGTTTCCAGAGTTAACTTAGTTGCATATTCTGTTCCTAATCAGTTTGTCAAATGTGTGTACATTATATGCATAACAAATTTATGTATATAATATATACACATTTGATCATTTACAAGTTTGCATTAAGATGAGGATTTGTAATTTTTAAAAGCCCTTTTAAAAGAATTATCAATAGTTGTATCACAACTATTGATAATTCTAGGTAGAACTAGTAACACATGTAGAGGGTGAATACTTCAATCTCCTGCAACGTATAGTCTGTGAAAAATGATATGTTTAGATATTAATTGTTAGCAGTACATTATAACTTTAGTGTAATTTTAACCTTCATTTAGTCTGCTTTAGTTGTGATTGAGTGGCATGTTTTTGTTTGGAAGTTTGGAATTTTTAATCAATTTGAAGCACTTTTTTGGTATATCAGTTAATGGAGACAAAAATGGCAGTAAGAACAAGGTCATCCAGATGCATAGCGCTAAAATCAAGTGGGTTGAGTGGTGTGGATTTTGTCAAGATGGCTTGTTATCAGAAATGTAATATGCTTGTATGGGTGAATAATGTGGCAGATGTCTTTGTTGAGAGCTTATACAAGAGCTGTGTGAGAGAGAGAGGGTCTGCAGAAAGTGTGATATGTTAATAGATTTCACTGATTGGAATGAAAGTCAGTAAGTGGAGGTGAAGAATAGCAGGCAGAATCATTAATGGATGTAAGATTAAGAATGCTAGCCAGAAGAGTGAGCATGAAAGTGAGTGTCGAGAATGTGATTGTGAATATGAAAATGATTAAAAAATGAAAACAGGGTGTAATTACAGAAGTGGAAGTGTACCTGACTGATAAAGCAAGAGCTGGTGAACTATGAAAATAGAATGTCTGACTGACAAAACAATAGTAGAAGCAATTGCTGGAATGCAAGAGTTGAAGAATGAAATGAGTAATGTTCAGAATAAAATGAGACGTATGTGGATACAAATAGAAGAGTGTGAAAGAATAAAATGAAAGATGGTGATGAGAAAGAAGTAGCAAATCATTCAAGAATGTTACTCTGTGGAGATTCTATCATAAAATGTGTGGTCGATGAGATCAAATTTTATGTTTTAGCAATGGGATGTTAGCAGAAAACTGTAAAGAGAAAGGAGTGCAATTTATAAATGTGTAGAATGAGTTTAAGGGACGAATCGAACTGTATAGGAGTGATGGATTGCATCTAAATGGTTTTGGAAAGGTTCCTGGGATGAAGTGTAATGAGTGATGCAAACAAGGTATAAGTCAAAGATGATATGAATGAGTAGGAGTGTGGACTAGGTAAGACTAATGCAGTTGTGAATGGAGAAGGTAATGTGAGAACAGGAATGCAAGTTGAACAGGGAAGTCAGGGGAAGACACTGTAAGCACAGTGGATTCTGAAAGTTGTAATGAATGTATATATGTGGATGGTCAGCATAGGAATAGAACAACCAGGAATACATGGATGCAGTGGGGGGGGGGGGGGTCTTGGGAGTTATGTGGAGTAGAAAGTGAGCAGACAGGATCAGGTGAGGAGAAGTCACAGATGGAGGGCAGCATGAGTAGGACTGGTTATAGACAAGAAATAAACTATTATGCTTATTTATGAATGCAAGGACTATCAGAAATAAGGGAGATGAATTGGTGTTGAGCTTATCTGCCTAAAAATAGTTGGAATAAGTGAAATATGTTTGGATGAGAATGACATCTTGACAGGAATAGAAATGTAGGGATATGATGTTTTTTGTGAAATAGAAAGGCGAGAAGGGAGGGGGAATACTGCTGCTGATAACAGGTGAATTTTGTCCCCACAAGGTTGAGATATAAGGAGAAAAAAGTGGCATTTGTTTTGGTGTTGCAACAGGCCAGGGAATATGGACTTTGTGAGCAAGTGAAGGGTGATTATTATGGGTGATTTCAGTTATGGCAATATTGATTGGAATGAAGAGATAGCATCAAGGGATAAGGAGAGGGAATTTCTCAAGTTCTTAAGAAACAACAATCTTAGGAGAGCACGTGATGTTCTAATCTTCCCCCAGTTCTAATCTTCTCCCTGTTGCTGAGAGTGACAATGAAGTGATCACCTGGGTTATAGCCAGTCACATGAGAACCTCTACCCATCCATCTGTTCATTGGACATCAATAGATGCCATATTGTCATTCAGATGCTCGCTGATGTGCTACACCAGTCTTTGCCATGTGGTCCTGTTGTATGCGTTACTGGAGGCTTCAGCTATCTGAAGATCAATCCATCCATCTCACACAACCCATCCATCTCATTGACAGTCTACCCCTTCCTCTTTTTCCAGGAATTTTATATTCTGTTACTGTTCTAAGAAATCCTTCTTCCATCCTTTCGGTGTGTCCAAAGTATTTCACTTTCCTTTGTCTTTAAGGAGCCTTAAAGTTTTACTTATCCTTTCTAGCACCCATCCATTTGTCTGCTTTTCAGTATATGATATCGTCAACAGCCTTCTGTAACATCACATCTCAAAAGTGGCTGTCCTTTTCTTATTAGAGTTCTTTAGGTTCCAAGTCTCACATCCATAGGTTGCTGTTGGAAAAATAGCTACATTCAAAATCCTCAAGTTTATTCCCATGGAGATAGATCCTCATGGAACTATATGTGGAGCTACAAGACTGATGATTAGCATGGAAAGAGGAGTTGAGTAGGAAGGATATAGATGCTGCCTGGATATTGATCAAAAGCTGTTAAACAGCAGCAATGTCTAAGTGTATTCCAAAGGTGAAAAGGCTAAACAAGGTAGGAGTAAAATGGATGAATGAAGAAATTAAGCATGAAATCTGGAAGAAGGTACTGTGGAGGCAATACAAGATGAATGTTGGTAATGATGAGTTTGCATGAAGAGTACAAAGAGCAGGCCAGGAAGGGGACTCAGTTGATAAAGGCAGCAAAAGTGCAGAATGCAAAGAAATTAACCAATCATGCTAAGAAAAAATTCCTAGTGAGTTCTTTTGATATGTAGCAAGTAGAAGGGAGAAAATGACTATGGAAGGATGCTAGTTGATAACTTTAGCAGATTGGTAACCAATGCGAGGATATAGTTGAAGTTTTGTATGAGCAGTTTATTGGTATTTCATCTTCATGAAGGCAACATGATGAGAAGCTGGAGTGTAGAGGATATGGTGAGGGAGGGAGGGACTGATGGCATATGAGCAGATAGTGTATGAGGAGTTAAGTAAACCTGATGTTAATAAGGCAATAGGACTTCACAATATATGACCACATTTCTTGAGGGAATGCTCTGGGCAGGTATTGGCACCTATGGCACACTTATCTAACATGAGTCTTGCAACAGCGAGGAGGAGGGGGGGGGAGTCCCAAAAGGAATGGAAGGTGAAAAAAATCGTTCCACTTTACAAAGAGGAGGGATAAGAAATTATAGGCCAATCTATGTTTCTGCATTGGGTGTTAAGGTTTCGAGAAGTTGGTGATGACTAGGATTCAGAAGTTGATTGATAATAGCAGTATTCTTTATGATAGTTACCATGGATTTGTCAGGGGGAGGTTATGTTTTAGCAATCTGCTTATGTATTTTTTCACATTGCATTATGAGAATGCAATGTGAAAAATTCACTGGATAAAGAGATGCATATATGGTAGTGTACTTTACTTTTCAAAGGACTTTGATAGGCTGCCACATTCAAATTTAGCTAATAGCTAAATTGAAGCTGATGGGATTAGACAACAGACTAGTAAGTTATGTTAAAGATACCAAGCTATTTTAAATATAAACCTGGTTTTTTTACTCCATTTCCCAAGTCAGCAAACAACAGACAAGTCAGTCAAGTTTGCGCCTGCAAGTCTAGCTGACCCTGCACGTTGTGCAAGTCAAGGCAACTCGTGGTAAAGGCAGAATAAGCTCTGATCACTATTCTTAATATTTACCCTTAATGCAAAGCACATCTCCTGGAGGAGAAATATGATGCTATGTATTAAAGGCAAGGGACCACTACCCAGACCGGTTTCGACCTTTATTGAGGTCTCGTCAGTGGGAGCCAGGCTAAGAGTTGCCTTACCACGAGTTGCATTGACTTGCACTATGTGCAGGGTCAGCTGGACTTGCATCACTTGCAGGCGCAAACTTGACTGACTTGTCTGTTTGCTTACTTGGGAAATGGAGTAAAAAACCACTTTTATATTTAAAATAGTTTGGTATCTTTAACATATATTATACCCAAGGTAAAAAACTTTCTACATCTATCTCTCATCCTGAGATTTTTATTTAATAAGGTTAAAGCACCTTATGGTAACTTGTTTTGGTAAAATATTTATAAGCTCTGTATTACTTAAAACTTAGTATTTCTTAGCCTGGCTCCTATTGATGAGACCTCAATAAAGGTCGAAACCGGTCTGGATAGTGGCCCCTTGCCTTTAATACATAGCATCATACATCTCCTCCAGGAGATGTGCTTTGCATTAAGAGTAAATATTAAGAATAGTGATCAGAGTTTATTCTACCTTTACCACGATTTGCCTTGACTTGCAGGTGCAAACTTGACTGATTTGTCTGTTTGCTTACTTTGGAAATGGAGTAAAAAACCAGGTTTATATTTAAAATAGCTTGGTATCTTTAACATATATTATACCCAAGGTAAAAAACAGACTAGTAATTTGGATAGCTGATTTGTTGTTGGACAGGCACGAGTAGGTTGTGTATGGAGGAGTGGTATCCCAATAGAGGAAGGTCACTAGTGGAATGCTACATGGATCTGTTTTGGGACATCGTTGTTTAACTCGTATGTTAATGGCATTGTTGCTGGCTTAACTGGAGATGTATAGCAGTTTGCTGATGATGCAAATTTGAAAGAGTTATGAGAAGTAGAGCAGACATTGACCTTGCAGGAGGATCTGAATAGACTATGTAAGTGGACAAATGAATGGGGCTGTCAGTTAATGTTGCAAAGTGCAAGGTCTTGAAATTTGGTAGGCAAGGTTGGGATGCAGAGTATATAATTATAGAAGAGATGAGTGATCTGGGAGTGATGGTGGACAGAAACTTGAAGTTTAGAGGTCATATCACTAAAATTTTAAGAACATCATAATGGATTTTGCCAATAATGTGGAGGACATTGACATGCAGAAGCAACGAAGTTTTGGTTCTCTTGTATAAGGCTTTGTATCAGGCCACATTGGCTATGCACAGATTTGGTCACCTGGTTTTCAAGGGTATGAGAATGTATTGGAGAAGGTCCAGAGTAGATTTACTAAGTTAGTGTCAAGTCTATGGAATGTCAGACATGATTAGAGATTGAGGGATCACAACTTTTCAGCCTTGTAAATAGAAGAGGGGGATATGATTGAGATATAAGTTGTTGAGGGGTTGTTGTCAGATTAATGTGGAGGAGATATTTCATGTAGTAGAGTGAGGTAAGGGTGGTACTAGCAGCAGATACTCTGAATAAGATTAAGGCATAGTTTGATTATCTTCTTGCATGAGTATAGACCTCTGTCGATGGAGGTCAGATGTTAATAATAATATCTCATGGCTTCTTAATATTTAAGATAATGTTGCTACTCACTGTTATATTAATAATATTTTCACTATATAATTTAAGGAAATTACGACGTACTAGGATATACATTAAAATAAATTTTAATATATTTCAATATTTTGGCAACGTCACGTTGCCATTTTCAAGAACTTAAGTACAAGACACGTGCCCGCAGGCACAACAAAACAGTAAGTGAGGAAGAAGTAGGAAGCTATTATTTCTCCTAAAGTCCTGATTGTGCCCTCTAGCGGGCAGTGTTGGTATTCTTGGGCGATTGAGCTGAAGGTCTTCTGATGTAGGTTTCCCAAATTTGAGGAAGTCTCATGCAGCCAAATTTGTTGAGGTTTGGATCGGGTCTTAGGGCTGAAGCTGATTCCATGAAAAGCCATTCATATCTGTATTTGATACAGTGTATTATCCTGGCTTTCTTCCACCGTATTCTATGGCAGGTATCCAGTGCATGGTCAGCAAGACCAGAGTATTGGTGAGGTTGGTGAAAACGGATGTAGTCCTTAGAACAGATAAGGTAAATAAATTAAATCTCTATTAGAATTAAAGAAAAACAAGAAAATAATAATCACCAAAGCTGACAAAGGGAATGCCACAGTATTGCTTAACCAAAAAGATTACACAGGTAAGCTGAAATCTCTGTTGTTAGATCGGGCCACTTACCTCCCTATCGAGTATAATCCCACCAACTCACAAATTAGAAGACTCCACAGGCTCCTTAAGAAAGTCACTTCTTGGCCTGTGGAAATCACTAACAAATTAAAACCATATAACTCCATACCCCGCCATATTTATGGACTCCCAAAAATTCGCAAGGAAAATGTGCCATTACGTCCCATAGTGGATGGCATTGATTCCCCCACATACAAACTAACTAAACATTTGGCCAAAGCTCTCTCACACTATTCTGGCAACACACCTTCATACATAATAAACTCAGCCCACTTCAAAGCCAGCATAGAAAATCTTACACTCAAACACACTGACATAATGGTCAGTTTTGATGTCTCCTCCTTATTTACAAATGTCCCACTCAAAGAATCCTTAGAGCTAATCCAAGCTAAATTTCTTCCCGATATCACAGCCCTATTTCAGTTCACAATGAACTCAGGCTATTTTGTTTGGCAAGGAAAATTCTACAAACAAATAGAGGGGACAGCCATGGGTTCTCCACTCTCCCCACCCTTGGCCAACTTTTATATGGAGAATTTTGAAGAGAAAGGCTTAAACTCTGCCCCGCAAAAACCAACCGTTTGGCTTTGCTATGTAGATGATGTATTCGCTATTTGGCCACGTGACTCTGATGCAGTCCTCTCCTTCTTAACACACTTAAACAACCAACACCCCAGAATCAAATTCACCCTGGAAGAGGAAAAAAACAACTGCATTCCTTTCTTAGACACACTAGACCCACCAGCCTGATGGAACCTTGGTTTTCTCAGTATATAGAAAACCCACCCATACAGGCAGATACATTCACCAACAATCCCACCACCCCTCCTCACAACAATATGGAGTCATTAAGACACTACACAACAGGGCTAAACTTATCTGCTCGAATGACAATGCCCTAACCACAGAACTAAACCACATTCTCAACACTTTCTCAACCAATGGCTACCCCCCCCCCCCCCCAAAAAAAAAAAAAAAAAAAAAATCCAAAAAATATTGAAACCAGCAAACCACAATCTCCCCCCTCCAACAAGGATTACTCTAAATCCATCACCATACCCTACATCCAAGGCACCTCGGAAAAAATCACAAAAATCTTAAAAAATCATAACTTAACTTCTTGTTACAAACCATATAAAAAATTGGCATCCTTTATCCGCTCTACTAAAGACCAACCTCTCCCCCCTAGACTTACCTGGTGTATACCAGGTCCCTTGCAGCTGTAAGCTGCCCTACTTTGGCCAAACAGGCAGGACAGCAAATATCAGAATTTCAGAACACAAGGACTACATCCGTTTTCACCAATACAGCCACTCTGGTCTTGCTGACCATGCACTGGATACCTGCCATAGAATATGGTGGAAGAAAGCCAGGATAACACACCATAGCAAATACAGATATGAATGGCTTTTCATGGAATCAGCTTCAGCCCTAAGACCCGATCCAAACCTCAACAAATTTGGCTGCATGAGACTTCCTCAAATTTGGGAAACCTACATCAGAAGACCTTCAGCTCAATCGCCCAAGAATACAAACACTGCCCGCTAGAGGGCACAATCAGGACTTTAGGAGAAATAATAGCTTCCTACTTCTTCCTCACTTACTGTTTTGTTGTGCCTGCGTGCACGTGTCTTGTACTTAAGTTCTTGAAAATGGCAACGTGACGTTGCCAAAATATTGAAATATATTAAAATTTATTTTAATGTATATCCTAGTAAGTCGTAATTTCCTTAAATTATATAGTGAAAATATTATTAATATAACAGTGAGTAGCAACATTATCTTAAATATTAAGAAGCCATGAGATATTATTATTAACATCTGACCTCCATCGACAGAGATC
The DNA here is from genome assembly GCF_054136105.1 of Typopeltis vanoorti. Lineage (NCBI taxonomy): Eukaryota > Metazoa > Arthropoda > Arachnida > Uropygi > Thelyphonidae > Typopeltis > Typopeltis vanoorti. Next base: position 103,981,988 of record NC_143558.1, read on the forward strand.
TATACTCATGCAAGAAGATAATCAAACTATGCCTTAATCTTATTCAGAGTATCTGCTGCTAGTACCACCCTTACCTCACTCTACTACATGAAATATCTCCTCCACATTAATCTGACAACAACCCCTCAACAACTTATATCTCAATCATATCCCCCTCTTCTATTTACAAGGCTGAAAAGTTGTGATCCCTCAATCTCTAATCATGTCTGACATTCCATAGACTTGACACTAGCTTAGTAAATCTACTCTGGACCTTCTCCAATACATTCTCATACCCTTGAAAACCAGGTGACCAAATCTGTGCATAGCCATATGTGGCCTGATACAAAGCCTTATACAAGAGAACCAAAACTTCGTTGCTTCTGCATGTCAATGTCCTCCACATTATTGGCAAAATCCATTATGATGTTCTTAAAATTTTAGTGATATGACCTCTAAACTTCAAGTTTCTGTCCACCATCACTCCCAGATCACTCATCTCTTCTATAATTATATACTCTGCATCCCAACCTGGGGAATAGGGTGGATGTTCCAACAATTCGTAGGCGAGATCCCTTAATTTTCCCATTGCCAAAACACCTTTGTGGTCAGATGCATTTTCCTGATGAAAGATGATTTTTTACTTCTGCAAACTAGGTCTTTTCTCATGAAATTTTTCATCTAGTCTGGTTAAAAGGAGGATCTGAATAGACCATGTGAATGAACAAATAAATGGAGCTGTCAGTTTAATGTTGCGAAGTGCATGGTCTTGAAATTTGGTAGGTAAGGTTGGGATGCAGAGAATAATATTCCCCAGTTATTGTTTTACCCTTTTCAAGATAATTAATAAGCAAAATGCCTTTAGCATCCCAAAACATCGATGCCATGACCTTTCCTGATAATTGAACCAGCTTTGTCTTCGTTGGTGCTGAACAGCCGGCTTCTGTCCACTTCGTTTACTGCTGTTTGGATTCTGGTGTGTAATGGTGAATCCAAGTCTCATCCATAGCAATAATTCTACACACAAAGTCAGTTTTATTCTTGTTAAAATGCTTCAAGCACTGTATAGAGTTTTTCATGCAAGTCGTTTTTGATCTGTTGTGAGCAAACTCGGCACCCATCATGCAGAAAGCTCTTTCATTTGCAATTCTTCATGCAAAATATATCCTACGCATTCTTTTGAAATGCCTACAGTCTCAGCAATTTCACTCACTTTGACTTGCCAGTCATTTAATACCATATTGTGCACTTGATCAATGATTTCTGGTGTTGTTAAAGATACCAAGCAATTTTAAACCTGGTTTTTACTCCATTTTTCCCAAGTAAGCAAACAGACAAAATGTCAAGTTTGCGCCTGCAATTGATGCAAGACTAGCTGATCCCACAGGTAGTGCAAGACCCCCCCCCCCCCACCCCCCCCCCCCCCCACCCCCCCCCCCCCCCACCCCCCCCCCCCCCCACCCCCCCCCCCCCCCACCCCCCCCCCCCCCCACCCCCCCCCCCCCCCACCCCCCCCCCCCCCCACCCCCCCCCCCCCCCACCCCCCCCCCCCCCCACCCCCCCCCCCCCCCACCCCCCCCCCCCCCCACCCCCCCCCCCCCCCACCCCCCCCCCCCCCCACCCCCCCCCCCCCCCACCCCCCCCCCCCCCCACCCCCCCCCCCCCCCACCCCCCCCCCCCCCCACCCCCCCCCCCCCCCACCCCCCCCCCCCCCCACCCCCCCCCCCCCCCACCCCCCCCCCCCCCCACCCCCCCCCCCCCCCACCCCCCCCCCCCCCCACCCCCCCCCCCCCCCACCCCCCCCCCCCCCCACCCCCCCCCCCCCCCACCCCCCCCCCCCCCCACCCCCCCCCCCCCCCACCCCCCCCCCCCCCCACCCCCCCCCCCCCCCACCCCCCAAATTTCTCTCACATCTTGTTGTCCATCCATACCACTCACTTTCAGAAACTGATCAGCTACATTCAGCATCATTTTATTATTATTCCACTCACTTGCCTATATCCCCCTCTCCCAAAAAAATTGTGTGTGTGTGTGTGGGGGGGGGGGTATAGTGTTGCCTGTCGTCCTAACTCACTGTGCGGATTATCGAAAACTTATGGCCATTAGGTTGAAAATCAAAGAATGAGCATTTCCCATGACATGGTAAAATTTTTTTTTCCCCTTCCAAATTTAAAAATGTTGGGAGTTTTTTTCAGAGCGGAAGTAAAAAAAAAGTTTCATTCTGTCTGCTTCTGTGAAGGACTTTTTTTTTTTTTTTACAGAAATTCTGTGGCAGGTGTCCATTGTCTACAAAATGTAAGTAGCCATCATGATGGAAAGAGATAGAACTGATTACTGCTATGGTTACTTGGGCTTGCAGAGTATTCAATGGAACTCTTACCACAGAATATGTTGGAAGAAATCTAGCTTAACATTTAGGGATGCAAATACAAATTAAAAAAAAAAATTCTTGATGCAGTTTCATCTTTTTTCTCAACCTGCAAAGTTGAGAAACGAAAAAAGAGAAAAAGAAATTGCATTTTTAGATTTCAGTGAAACAGCATGAAACAAATCTGTTAACTGGCTGACTATGAATGATGGATATATGATCTTTTTTGCTTCAATTTTAATAATATTTAAGCATTAATTTAATTGACCTAATCTTTCCCTTATTAGGTTGTTGACAACAGTGACAATGCAGAAACCCAGGCTGCTGCTTTAGAATTATTGTTCCAACTACTTAGAAAAGACTATAGCTATGTTACTCAGTTTTTTGAAATGGATGGACTAAGTTTAGTAACAAGAATTTTGGAAAGCAAGAAATGTATTACAGGATATCATATGTTGCAGGTGAAATTTATTAATGATTTTTCTTTTTACTTAAAACGATATTACTCATAATGCAGTAGCTTATTTTAGGAAATACAGTAAGTTGACTAATATTCAAAAAAGTAGAAAATGAGGACTTCAGATTGTTTCGTTTCTACATTTTGGAGCCACCAATAACAATATTTACCTGTGATACACTTTTGCTGTGGCAAAGAAATTCATGTTCTTCATGCAAATGAGACCATGGAAATTTTTTACCACAGCTCAAGTGCTCTCAGTTGTTCCTCATCAGAAACACAAAATTCGTTGCTGGGTGGGAAGGGGGGGGGGGGAGACAACACAACTTTTTTCCCTAAAAGAAACATGATCAATAAATAAAAGAAAAGTCATAACTTTGCTGCTAAACAAATATAAAATAACATCTGTAATGGTGGATTTTTCACTTGTTCTTTGGGATTAGTTAAGAATATGATGGTTGGCTATGAAATTGCAGGCAGCTGATCACTTTTTCCACGATAATGCGGCATCTTATCGTCCGAACATTGTGAGACAGTTTTTGAGCAAAAACCAAGTTTGTGTGTTGGAGCACTTGCCATATTCACTTGATTTAGTACCCTGTGACTTTTTTCTCTTCCCCTGACTTCATTTCCGATGAAAGGAAAGCGATATGACACCATTGAAAACATTCAAGCGGCAGTAACCACGACCCTCAACAGTATCCCAAAAACCGATATATAAAAAAACACATTTAATGAATTGATTGACTGTGCCAAATGCTGTATTGAAGTTGAGGGAGAGTATATTGATTGAAATAAATGAGTTGAATAATTATAATTGGCTTGTGTTTTATATTCTCTGTCCAAAAAGAAACCGATAGAAAATAAAACACAGGCCAAAGAATAATACACCACTATTTCTTAAAACTGTTCATCAAGTAGCATAATAGCAGTTTCATAGTGGGAATAATTTCTAAAGATATTAAGGGAATTTCTTAATTCATTAAGAAAAAACTTTCTATTTATACATCATAACTATTATTTTTTAGGAAATAAAGTATACTAAAATATTAATTATAATAACTTTAATGCTTTCCTATATTTTGGCACTGTTGCATTGCTATCATCAGGGATCACAAAGACAATGCTATCTCCATGCAGTCACTAACACTGGGCAAACAAAGCTGAAGAAAGGCAACCAAAAGTTGGGTGTAGAGGTCTAATACTGCCCCCCCCCCCCCCAACTAGTTAGCTAGATTGGGCTGTCTTGGCCATTGGGCTGAAGATCTGAGGATGAGTACTTCCCAAATTTGGGGCAGTCTCATGCACCTAGATTTGCTGAGGTTTGGAAAGTTTCTCAGGGCTATGGCAGATTTGAGGAAATAGTATCTTATATTTGTATTCACAGTGGTGCAATAGTGTGCCCTTCTTGAAGCATATCCTGTGGTGTGTGTCCAAAGCATGTTCATTAAGTCCTAATTGGCTGTAAGAAATTCTGTTATTGGCTGCCTTGCCTGTTTGGCCCATAGCAGGACAGTTTGCAACTGCAAGGGGCCTGGTAGATCTATGTGGAACGTGGGTGGTCTTTGGTGGAGCAGATAAGGGATGCCAGTTTTTTATGTGGTCTGTAAGTGGTTGTAAGGTTGTATTTCCTTAGTATTTTTGTTAATTTTTCAAATGTATCCTGGATATATGGAATGGTGATAGATTTTGAGTAATCTTTACTCGGACGGGGAATTGTAGGGAGGGGTTTTGGTTACAGGGTTTAATATTTTTTTTTTATTTTCTGTAGGATTGTAGCTATTGGCTAAGAAAGGGTTGAGAATATGGTCAAGTTCAGTAGTTAGGGCACTGCTGTTAGTGCTGATTAATTTTGCCATGTTATTATTATTATTATTATGTGACACCTCCAGGAGTCCAAAGACTCATCGAGGGAGAGTGTGCCAATAGCATCGAACGATTGAATCCATCCAACTACTAACCATGCTAAAACTTGCTTAACTTTTTGCGTGAGCCATTAGTAGCAGAGGTTCTACCAATCAACCAACCTTTGCTGGCAATGTTATATAGGGATTTTATAATCTCATGTTCGGGGGGGGGGGGGACTGACTGCTGGTGAATGTATCTACCTGTGTGTGTGTGTGTGTGTGTGTGTGGATCTGATCACTCGTGATCAGATCTTGAGCCCAAGAGCCAAGATCCCCCAAATTTAGCATTCTAGGTCCTGCATGCACATATCATTCTTTTTGTGATTCCTGATGATGACTATATAACATTGCCGAAATATAGGAAAGTATTAATTGAAGTTATTATAATTAATATTTTAATATATGTTATTTCTTGAAAAATAATAGTTATGAGTAATCAATGTATAAGCCTGCCTAGAATTACCATTTTCCTTGGAGATTCCATTGCTTGCAGGGCCCGTCAATGCTTTAAGAAGAAGTTGAAGATATCAAAATAACTGAATAGATTAGCCTTTTTGAAACGCTGCTAGGATAATATCCCAAATTGTGTGAAATTGAAACACCGGTTATTTTGACAAAGGCTCTCTGCATATACAAGTGCACTAGTATTTAAGTTGCCAAAAGGTGGCACACCTTTTGGCAACTTAAAAAACTCGGCTTTCAAGCCTCAACTACCTTATCATCCTTCTTAATTTATCAGTAATTGGTGCAATTAGTACACATGTATGTATCTGTAACTACTCACTTGCACCTAAAAAAATTCTTGCAGAAGAAATAATGATGTATGTAGAATGAGGTAACCTCAGTCTTCCCAGCCATTTTGCCAACAACATCAGACTGGATGTAGCCAGTGTAGTCACTCATGGTAAACCACCAAGAAAGCAACCTCTCAAGTAAACAATTTGAAACTCTGCAAGAAATTCAAAACAACAGAATAGTAATTATCAGTGTGGATAAGGGAAATGCCACTGTTATTTTAAACCAATTAGATTATACAGATAAGCTTACCTCCTTACTTCAAGATTGCTTTACCTACCTTCCTGTAGACTTTGATCACACCAATGCACAGCACAGAACACTCCTTAAGGTCACCATTTGTCCTGTGGAAGTTACAGACAAACTAAAACTGTATAACTCTAGATCCTCCTGGATATGTGGACTACCAAAAATCCATAAACAAAATTTACTATTACATCCCATTGTCGATGGCATTGATTCACCCACATACAAATTATCCATACATTTAGCCAATGTGCTCATACAGTATACTGGCAACACACTTCACACATAAAAAAACTCAGCCCACTTTAAAGCCAATATAGAAAACTTAACACTCCAAAACATAATGGAAGTTTTGATGTCTCCTATTTATTCACTAATGTCTCACTCAATGACATCCTAGACCTCATTCAAGCCATATTTCCTCCTGATATCTCAACCATGTTTCAGTTCACTATGAACTCAGGCTTTTTCATTTGGCAAGGAAAATATTCTACAGACAGAGGGGATAGCCAAGGGTTCTTCACTTTCTCCATGCCTGCCCAACTTCTTATAAACCCACTGTCTGACTATGCTATGCAGATCATGCTTTCTCCATTTGGCCACATGGCTTGGATATGCTCAACATTTCCTTAACAAATCTTAAACCCTGAGAGACTTTATAAACCTCAACAAATTTGGGTGCATGAAACTGCCCCTTCACTCTAGGATCCAGTTTACCCTAGAAAATGAAAATAACAAGTCTGCCATTCCTAGACACTCCGGTTACATGCTAGACTGATGAATCCCTGGCATTTTCTATTTACAGAAAACCTATATATACGTTAAATAAAATCACCAGCAGTCTCCCACCTCCTCCCCATCCCAATAATATTAGTTTTATAAAAACCCTATATAACAGGGCAAAATTAATCAGTACTAATAGGAGTACCTAACCACTGAACTTGACTATATTCTCATAACTTAATTAGTAATGGCTACAATCCCCCCAAAATATAAAAACCCTGTAACTGCACCCCCCCCTCCTTCTGAGCAGTTATTATTCAAGATCTGTCACCATTCTATATATCTGGGACACATCCAAAAAATGAACAAAAATCCTAAGGAAATACAACCTTACAACCACTGACAGACCACAAAAACTTGGCGGTCCTTATCCATGCTCTTATCCATCGACAGTCATAATTTCTTCCTCTTGAGCAGAGGAAGAATGTTTTCTTCCATATGCCTATCCAAACATTCACTGCCATTCACTTAACTCTCTGCTAACCTACCCTTTCCCTTACCATTTTTTTTTTATTTGTTACTTATTTACTTATTTGTCACTTACCTCTGGTAAGGGACAAATTGATGACAAGTTGTTTGGGAGTGATCACTTCCTAATGACAACCACTTATTTTATGGGTCAACCTTGTACCACATCATGGTGTTTTTATTTTTCATTTACTTTATCTCTGTAAAGATTGTTTTTATACTCTGAGTGTTTATTAATCACACAAGGGTTCAGTTTCGATTGGTGCAATGACCTTTAACTATTTCTTTTAGAATCTGGAAAATTGACTCGAGATCAAATAAAACAAATATACATTTAATGAAACTAAAACAATGTATAAATTTTAAATAAAATTACATAAATAACTATAAAAGTAACTGGATCCAAGGCCTTCTGAAATAAACCTACACTTTAGAGATTTTCTTATCCAAAAATATTAAAATCAATCATTCTCTGACTTATTCTATCATTGGATTGTTTGACATATAGTTAATCACATCTACCAAAAAAGTTTATTCTACTACTTAATAAACAACATATCTAAGTGGAGCTCTTCATGTTAAGCAACTTGACAGTTTCAAATTTCACCATTTGCTTTTTCCATAGTAATCCAGTGTCCTTAAGACAGAAGATGAAACTTTCCATTCAGCGTTTCCTTGAACATTCAATTAGAATGTCAACTGCAATATCTTCTTTTATTTACAAAATACTTCTTGACAGTCTCAACTCCTCCTGTTTAAAGGCTAACAGTTCTACAATTCCTATTCGGAATCTTCAATTAATACAAACATACAAATTAATACAAATATTCTTCCGACTGTCACATAAAACTTAAAAACTTACTAAGAAAAAAAATTCTCCATTTGCCATTCTCAGTTTTCCATTAGCTCTCTCTACTTTTTTCCCTCCATCCCCCAGATACCAAACTCTCTCTGTCAGCTGTCAATATCACCCATCAAACTCCTCAGCAAGTATGCAAACTTCATGTAAATTGCAAGTGAGAAGTTATGTATAATGGCTGACATGTTGTCTCATTAATGCAAATGGAATGTCTTCACAAAACATTCCATTAACAAATGTCTCAACACTTAACAATTTTATATTACAATAAAGAAGATTAAAATATATTACAAACTATCAGAATCTAGTAAGTGCATCAATTTCAAATGTTTTACATTTCATTTTGCTGTTATGGTTGGCCAAGTAGTTAGCATATCTGCTCTCCAACCAAAAGGTTGCAGGTTCAAATCCTGCTGTGGGCATGGATGTTTGTGATTGTCTGTGAAAATACTGGTGGTGGTGGTGGTGGATAGTAGATGGCAGGTGTAGATGATGTGGTTTGCTGTAGTTGGTAGATTGAGTGGTGGAGACAGAGAGTTGTAGAGTAGGTTTCCTCCCTCGATGAGCCTTTGGACTCCTTGGAGGTGTCATGTAATAATAATAATAATTTTTTCAATAATATATTAATAACAGGCACATTGCAAGTGCCGATATACATGTTACGAAACCAAAACTAGTGAAATATTAGAATAGAGAAACAATTGTAAAAAGATTTGTAATTGTAAATTATGATTATGAATTATGATTAGAATTATGATTATGGTTAAAAATTAGCCAGTGTAATTAACTCTATATTTAAACCTAACCTAGTTCAAAATTTGGAAGTTTAAATTTTATAATTTAAACTTTCAAATATATTGTAAGTATACAATATATTTGAAAGTATAGTGTATATATTAGCCCTACCAGTCCTGTTGTATGCAAGTGAAGTCTGGACAATAAAGCAAAAAGACAAATGAAGATTAATTATAGCTGAAATGAAGTTTATGAGAAAAATTTGAAAATATAATTTATTGGATCAGAAAAGAAATGAAGAAATTATGAAAGAATTAAGCCAGAAATAAGTAATAGAAAAAATTTTAAAATATAAACATAAATGGATGATGAAAGAATGAAAACAGAAAGATTACCAAAACAAGCCTTAAATTACAAACCATTAGGATGTTCTTTAGAGGACATCAGGATGTCCTCTAAAGAACTTCAAGGATAACTTCTAAGGCCAGAATAGGCCACTCTAGGCCTAAATCTTTGAAAAGGATGATGATGGTGATTATTTTTGATTATGGTTATTTATTAAATTATGATTATTTTTACAATGGCATCATGATGGAGAATTGAGCTGCTGATTGGCTGATCTTCTCTTCTTTAGTAGAATTCAGTTTCTAAAGTCTTATTAGTTTTGACTTTTCTCTAAACCAGGGTTGGCAAAGTGGTCGATATCGACCCCTAGTGGTCAATGTGGTTATCTAAGGGGTCGATAAATGTCTAGGGCCAAAAGGAGTTTAAATTTTTAATGTTCTTTATAAATTTCTTTAAGTAGTTTCATTAAATTTCTTTAAATATTTCTTATTGAGAAGCAGTAATGAAGTAAAAGGGTGAAGGAATTATTATTTTTAAATTGAGAAATTTATTATTGATAACATTTATTCATTTATTTAACATGATGGAAGGGTCGATGAGTGAACAAGGATTCCATGAAGGGATCAGTGGTCTAAAAAGTTTGCCGACCCCTTCTCTAAACCATAATGGAAAACACTGATTGCACAACAGCCAAGGAAGCTCAGAACAAAGCTTAGAGTATCTTTCCCATATCAACAAACAGCATTACTTTCAAATGTACCTGAGCTGGAGCAAGATACTTTCAATGTCACAGTTAAAAGGAATCCTGGATGTATTGCACATCTTGTATAACAAGAGTGACTAACAGTAAGAAGGTCTAGGATAAAATCCAGAAAAATAAGGGTACATGTACTATTTGTCCACTTTTGATCCCTGAATGTAATAGAGGAACAAGTGTTGACCCAGCAGCATTCACTTACATTCTTGGAGAGATCTTTCACTAAACTTTTGGATAAATTAAACTGCCAAGAAATCATATTCTTGTTTAATCCTTTATCCAAGAGTAAGTCAAAGTTTGCACATAAAGAATTTTAATGGACTGGATACTTAGTATGCTAATTGTTGTGAAGAAACTTGACAGCTGGGATGCTAAGGCAATTAATGATGACATCATTTGCCTTAGTGTGCCATAATGCAAAGCACTCCCCTCCCTCCCTCCCTCTCAGACATGTATAATGCTATGCATTATGGGTCTAAACAGGACTATTATTTCTTGGCAAGTTTTATTTATACAGGGTGTTCGGGATAAATTTGACAGTTTCGTAAGGAAAAAGAAAATCTTCTTTGTATCTATTAAATTTAATGAATTGACAAAAAAACATTACAGGCAGAGTTAATTACAATACTATCAACAAGATTTACTCAAAATAACCACCATTAGCATCGATCACAGCTTCAATTCTGCTTCGGAACCTCGAACAAGCTGATGCTACAGTCTCCCTGGGAAGGGCCGCAAAAACTGTTTTAATTTATCCATTAACTGGGCTTTTGTATTACTGGAAGTGCGATTGGTGTCTTTTTCAACTGCGCCCCATACAAAATAATCCATGGGGTTAAGGTCTGGGGAGTTTGGAGGCCAAACATTTGGACTGGTGAAGTCGTAGAAATTTTCAGACAACCATTTTTGACTTTTCCCAGAGGTGTGGCAAGGGGCCGAATCCTGCTGCCATACATATGGCCTACCATTGGCTACCCTTGTTATCCAGGGCTTGACTACAGTTAGCAACTCCACGAACAAAGCCCGAATTCCAATGCCAGGGTTCTTCAACACCTGTTCCTGCAGATTTGCGAGGAATTCTGCTGTACGAACGCAATCAATTCTGCATTTATGTGGAATTAAAACAAGGTATTCATTTTTATCAAGACAAAATAGTTTAAAATCATAACACAGTCAACATACACTATACAACACCACTATAAGAAAATTCCAGAATACTGAAAAGTCCCAACCAAAGATCCTTTAAGTACAATTCTATGTAAAAGAAAGTTATTAAAGCAAATTATCCACTGTAATAAACTGTTTGTGGTCCCTACAGTGGACCATTTGTTCAATTTAGAAACATGTATTAGAAACACATTGTCGAAACAAGAACATTTGGTTTCAGTTTTCTTTGACACAGAAAAAAGCTTATGATACAGCCTGGAGATATGGTATATTAAAGGACCTCTATAACCTAGGTCTCACAGAGCATCTTCTGTAGTTATTAAAACATTGTCTGGTCAAATCTTCCAACTTTAAGTGGGAAATATTCTATCTTAGCTATTTCACAAAGAAGAGAGTTTTTCCTAGTGGTGGTCTTCAGTGTGACATTCTTCACTGTCAAAGTTAATTTGAATCACTGAAAGCTTCCTTCCACTGTAGGCAGTGCTCTATATGTTGATGGCTTCACTATTTACAGTCACTCATATAACATGATAGTAATTGAAAGACAACTTTAACAATCAATATTTGTCTCTCTTTATGGGCTCTTAATAATGTATGGCTTTCAGCAGAAAGCAGTTTTTGTGTACACTTCCTTCATTTCCTCATCATTGACAGAGAAAGGTCACATTTCTTGCACACATTCATCAACTTTGAATTGTGAAAGAGCATTGAATTTCTTTCGCATGCTGTCCTATACTGAATATAGTGCAGATTGATCTTCATTGCTTCATCTTTATTGTGCACCTACATGTTCAAAGCTGGACTGTGGGTCTCAGATGTACGGCTCTACAAGGAGAGTAGCTTGTGATGGTTGGATGCTGTTCTTCATCAGGGAATACAAATAGCTGCTGGTGTTTTTTGTGCATTGCTCATTCAAAATGTTTATGTCTTGGAGAAAGAACCTATTCTGTCACTGAGACTGAAACAGTTTTCTCTTACCTATGTCCTAAAAAAAGAGTCTTTTTCAAGGTACCCACATGGGCTAATAATTTTTTTCTACCTTCGGAATATCAGATATATCGAATGCCATGCATCCCTTGTATGTGTTTTAAAGAGATTATTCAAGCTATTGGCATGAATCTTGACAATATTATTGCACCAAACATAAGAGCATTCCTGTATGTCAGATTTGCTCTCTATTTTGCATCCTTTCATTTTGCAACTAAGGAAATTTTGCACTTCATCATCTGCATGCAGCTTTTTGATGTACATAGAGCATAATACTCCAGTTTCCTTCCTGCTGTTTATTCTGAGGGTTCAGGATCTGAGCCGTCTGTTGGCTGTACTGCTGTATTTTATTACTTTTCATATCCAGTCAGCTCCTACTCAATTGCAGCAATTATATAGCAGAGTTGCATGCATTTCAGCTTGCAGGTGTGCTTATAAAAGAACACTGCTACCAAAAGTGTATAATTTATACAGACTCATTGAGTTCTTTATAGGCCACATCTAATGTTTTGCAAAGTTCTATAATTGTTGTACAAAATGAAGGTCATTAATTTTGATATTCAGCTGTGCTGGATTTTCAACCAGATTGGAATTAAGGGAAATGATACTGCAGTTACTGTTTGTTAGTCCTGTATGCATCCTTCAGACTGTTTATAAGATCAAAGTTAATAACTCAGTTGTAGTCACCATGTCAGGAAGCACTGATAAATAAACTGCATGAAATTAAGCCTGAAAGTATTGGTAATCAAGCCAACAGAGAAACAGAAGAGAAGTTTTGAGTTCTGTTTTTTCATTATTACTGATTTTGGTTGGAGTAAAACAAGTTTTATGAACCTTGTTAATCAGAATTCCTAAGTTGTTCTTAAATAGGCTCTGCATAGGTCACAATCACCTTACCTATTTTTATTTCTTGTTCTGGTGGAGTGTCAGCACTTCACTTGAGAAAGGAATGAATTTTTTACCTCACTGACTGAGCCATGTATACTCAGGTAGATTTATCAGACTCAGACAAATTGCATGCAACCATATTTGATTAGTTTTTAACATTTGCTTTTTACTAATCTATCTCTATTGCTCCTTATTGTTATCTTGTAACAATAAAGAGCAATACCTTTTGGTTTGGCAATGTGACATTTATTGTCCATATGCCAATAAACTTCTGATCAACCAACCAACCAACTATCCAAGTCATTTGTGCCCACAATGAAGCTCTAGTAACACTAATAATTCTGATGATGCCTTTTCCAAGTCTTCAATTTTAGCTTCTCTGCTTTCATTTTGGGTCCATATGGAAAAGTACAAATTGTCGAGTTTTGAGTTCTGTTTTTTCATTATTACTGATTTTGGTTGGAGTAAAACAAGTTTTATGAACCTTGTTAATCAGAATTCCTTTATTAAATGAATCCCTATATGATGGGATACGATTATCTTTTGATGCTTGCATCATATCTAGCTTCATATCTTCCTCTGTCTCATATCAGCCATTCTCTTCTGTAGATATCCAGCCTAATCATCCACGTGCTTTATTTCACTATTCACTTTCATCAGTTTTACTCCTAGACACACTAGCCCTCTTTCTGAAATGCCCAAGCCTATCATCACACGGCTCACACACATTAATTCTTTCCTTCTTTTCATTTACCATTACCTTTCACAAACCTTTACCTTTACATTTTTGATGTAAAGGCTTGTGGAAAATAATGATAAATGAAATAGTTTTGACATATCCACTGAGAAAAATCCAGAGCAAAACCTGATCTTCATGCTGGAGCTTTCAATGCTGCTGACATGCACTTCCTTATAGATTCTGTTTTCATAATGTCTAATGTTTATGACAATAAGACTATTAAATGAAAATTTTGTTTCCAGTTAGGACATTTTAATCACAAAATTCAATAAAAACAAAATGATATCTGTAGTACATACACTGTCTACCAATAATTGTCTGGACACCCCCTGTTATTTGAAGTTATGGAACATTCCATGTTTGTTAATAACATAACAACCAGAGTACAGATAGTAGGAAACAGTATTTCATCATGGCAGTTGAATATAGGAATTATGGCAACATGACATGAACTCAATGACTTCAAGAGAGGTGTCATCGTGGACTGTCACATTGGTGGTCTGTCCATATGTGCCATTGCTGCTCATCTGGAGCATCCAAAATTGACGGTTGGCAATGTAATCAAGAAATGGAGATGTTCTGGCATCACTAGTGCAGGAAAACAACCAGAGCAGCTGCCCTAAATGACTGACAGGGACAGAAGGGTTTTAAAATGGGTGGCATGCAAAAAGCAGCTAATAATGTACGAAAAGAACTCCATTTACTGGGATTGAAAGGAAGAGCAGCAGCACACAAGCCAAACATCACAACATTGAACAAGGTTGCTCATCTGGCCTAGTGCAAAGAGCATGTGAACTGGACAATTGATCAGCGGAAAAATGTTCCTCTGGAGTGATGGATCAAGGTTCACCTGTTTCCTGTGTGATGGCAAGGTGTGGGTGTAGCCTGGTGAATGCTTGTTACCACACTGTGTTGTACCCGCAATAAAGTTTGGCGGTGGAGCAGTAATATTGTGGGGTGCATTCAGCTGGTTTGGAGTGGGACCACTGGTCATTGTCCCTGGTTTCATGAAGCTCAGTACTATTCTTGATATGCAGTGATATTCTTGATAATCAGGTGCTGCCTACACTTGGAGTTTTTATTGAATGGACCAGTGTTACTATCAAGACGACAATGCCTTATGCCATAAAGCTGCAGCTGTTATGGAATGATATGAAGAGGTGGGTGTTAAACGACTACACTGGCTTGCGCAGAGTCCTTACCTCAACCCCCATTGAATACCTGTGGGTCAAATTGGAGAAGGTCTAGTGCAGCATGTCCTCCTGAATCTGTTGATGAACTCAGTGCTGCTTTGATGGAGGAATGGAGACAAATTACACCTGATGTCTGCCGCACATTGATGGAAAGCCTTCCTTAAAGAGTGCAGGAGGTGATGAAAGCCAAAGGTGGACATATACAATATTAGGGTTTGCCTGCTGGTATCAATTGTAAAGTGTCTGGACAATTATTGGTAGATAGTGTGTGTATATATATATTTAGTGTGTGTGTATGTGTGTGTGTGTGTGTGTGTGTGTGTGTGTGTATATATATATTCATATTTATATATACTGACTATAACCGAGACTAGAATAACAATTAAATTTATTCAAAACGCAACATGTTTCATCGGATTGTCTGACTTCTTCAGGCGTGGGAACATAGAAAGCAAGTAAACACTGTAAGAAACATCGTATCACTATAAAACGACTATTACAAAATCAGTTAGCTTTGAACTGTAGCTACTGTCCATGTTGAAGTTCTGTTGTTAAGTAGCTGCGTGCGTCTGATTCCACGCGTGTGCCAATATCGGATAGCAGAGCTGAAAGAGTCCGGTAGATTATAGCTGAGGTTATTATTTATGTGATGAGGGTCCATAACAATTTCCTTAGACTCGACTATGCGTCACTCCACCTCGTCATGGCATATATGAAGGTTTGAGGTTGTTGTCCAGTTTATCTCATGTTGACGGCCTTCATTTGTGTTTACTGAAAACAGTACCTGGCTTGACAGGGCACTTGCTCTAGTTCTTTTGTAGGCAATGTCTCTCTGATGTTCTTCTAGACGTAGGAGGATGTTTTCAGTTTGGCCATAGTATTGCTTCCTGCAGTCACACGTGATTTTGTACACTCCTGGGAATTGTAAATGATTGTGAGCTTGTTTGTATTTGCTTAAAATCGATCTTAGTTTAGGAAGTGTAGAGAAACAGGTTTTTTATGTTGAACTTTCTTAAAATTCTTCTTAGTTTCAGGGAGAGCGAGCTGATATATGATAAGGAGATATAACCTTTTGGATTGTCTTGTGTTTCTGAGTTGTTTTGATGGCAGTGGTATAGATGCTTATTAATAGTTTTCGAAGAGTAGCCATTACTTGTGAAGGTTCTTTGTAGATGTTGTAGTTCATTTTTTAGATCTTCATCATTTGACAGTATAGATCTAGCACGATGTGCTAGGGTTGAGATGATACCCACTTTCTGTGCAGGATAGTGATGTGAGGACGCATGCAGGTATCTATCTGTGTGTGTAGATTTTCTAAAGATTTCTATTTTAATAGAATCAGATGACTTAGTAAGTCTTACGTCCAGGAAGGGAAGAGATCCATTTTCTTCAACCTCCATTGTTAATTTAATATCTTGGTGGAAGTTGTTTAAATGATTTAAAAAAGACTGAAGGTTATTGGTGCCATGGTCCCAGATAAGAAATATGTCATCTACAAATCTTAGCTAAATTTTTGGTTTAAGAGTAGCTGAGGAGATTGCCTTTTGTTCAAAATCTTCAAAAAAGATGTTAGCTAATATAGGAGACAGGGGGCTTCCCATTGCCAATCCTTTATTTTGTTTGTAGATTTTCTTCTCATATTGAAAGTAGCCGGAGTGAACGTAATGTGATAGCATGGAAAACATCTTTTTTGAAATTTTGTTCTTTAAAATATCGAGAACCTCTTGAATTGGTACGTTTGTAAAGAGAGCCACCACGTCAAAACTCACCATGATATCTGAAGGCTGGAGTTTGAAATTTTTGATTTTCGAGACGAAATCTGTTGAGTTTTTGATATATGAAGAAGAATTTCTTGTAAAACATTTTAAAGATGAAGCCAGAAACTTAGATAAGCTGTAGGTAGGCGAGTCAATACTATCTACTATTGGTCTCAGTGGGTAGTTTTCCTTGTGGATCTTTCGGAGACCATATAACCTTGGGATGAGTGGATGTAAAGAGCGAGCGGCAAGGAGTATGTTTCTTGGAAGTTCTGTGGCTTTTTGTAAGAGGTTGTTTGTTTTGTTATGTATCTCCCTTGTTGGATCTCTCTCAATTTCCAAGTATGTATCTGTCTCTAATATTGCCAAGATTTTTTCATGGTAATCTGTTTTATTTACATATTTTTATTTACAGCATGGATTTGCTAAAGGGAGGTCGTGTTTTAGTAATCTACTTACTTATTACAATAAAGTGACTGCTTCCTTGGACAGAGGAGAAGGATACACAGTAATATACTTGGATTTCGCAAAAGCTTTTGATAGGGTGCCTCATGATAAGTTGACAGTCAAACTAGAGCAGATGGGGTAGGATATTAGATTAGTGCATTGGATTGGAGACTGTCTATCTGATAGGTATCAACAAGTTGTGTATGGGGGTGCAATATCCAGGAAAAGGAAAGTCACTAGTGGAGTGCCTCAGGGATCTGTTTTAGGGCCATTACTATTTAACTTGTATATTAATGATATTGGCGAAGATTTGGATGGAGATATTCAGTTGTTTGCAGATGATGCAAAGTTGGGAAGAACCATAAAGAGTAGTGAAGATGTTGTGGCCTTGCAAGAAGACTTGAATAAATTGAGTGATTGGGCAAGCAAATGGGGGTGTGAGTTCAATGTTGCAAAATGTAAGGTTTTAAAATTTGGACAACAAAGATGGGATGCAGAATTTATGCTTGGTAAGAATATATTGTTGGAAGTAGAGGAAATAAGAGATCTGGGAGTGATAGTGGATAAGGATCTAAAATTTAGGGGTCACATCGCCAAAATTGTGAAGACAACACAAAGACTTATGGGAATGATGAGGAGGACACTGACGTGTAGAAGTAGGGAGATTCTTGTTCCATTGTATAAGGCTTTGATTAGGCCACACATGGACTATTGTGCCCAGATTTGGTCACCTGGTTTTCAGAAGGATGAGGAGATGTTGGAAAGGGTCCAAAGGCGACTGACTAAGGTAGTTTCTGACCTCTGGAATGTCGAGTATGAGGAAAGATTGAAAAGATGTAATTTGCAGAGACTAGTGGAGAGAAGGAAGAGGGGAGATATGATAGAGACCTACAAGTTGGTAAGGGGTTGCTATAGGATCAATGGTGGAGAAGTTCTACAGCGAATAGTGGGAGATCAGGGGAGAACCAGAGGTCATCCCTGGAAACTGTATAAAGAGGGTGTGAGTAGGGGAGTGAGAGGCAGGTTTTTTTCGTGCAGAGTTGTGAATGATTGGAATGCCTTGCCTGAGAGTGTGGTGTCTGCAAGGAGTTTGAATGTGTTTAAGACCCGGTATGATGAGATGTGTGTGAGATAAAAGGACCTCCTAGATGAGTCTTTGACTCCATGAGGTCTTGTTTAATAATAATAATAATAATAATAATTAGCAATACAGTTGCGTTGCCCTTGTCAGCTTGTATGATAATGATGTCTTTGTTGTTCTTAAGACTTTTTATTGCTAACCTTTTGCCAAGGGAGATGTTATCAGATGGAGTCGGACAATCCAATGAAACGTTGCGTTTTGAATAAATTTAATTGTTATTCTGGTCTCGGTTATAGTCAGTATATATAAATATGAACATATCCCAGTACCAAGTTAATACTACAAATTGCTATCATATCCCTTCTGACGGGTATAATTTCCATCCTACGAAAGCTTATGAGAAGACCCTTAAGAGTACTGGACTCGCTATCAACAGACTGATCTTCCTGAAACGTTGTAAGTTCTCTTCTATTATTCCTAAATTCTTACAATTCAGAGAAGCCATTACCAGTGAAAAAACACACAGAATTTACCAAAAAGCAAAACTAGAACTTTTAGTAGAGAGGTTAACGGCACCAAACGTAATTTAGCTCTTCTCTTTTCTCAAAAATTATCCCTAGAAAACCATTTAGCAACCTCTTTAGACTGCGTGTCATGGAATCACGTTCAAGAAATAAGTACACGCCGGGCATTAACATCTCAAAACTTAAACAAACATAAGCTTATCAGAAAGTTTAATTCGCTAAAGAGAACACAAGAACAGCCAACCCCTAATAATCTTCATGGAAGAAATAAAAAATTAGTGATAAACCATTCATCATATGTTCTAAATCACAACGAAGAACAAATTCTTAAAAAAGGTCTTAATTTTGTCCTTGCGCCTAAAACTATTCCCAATGAAATGTTTTTAACCAAGATGGAGAAAGCTGCAGCACTACTTCTTGCCGCAGATGCCAGTTTACTTCGCATGGAAGCAATACTTGCAATTAATAATGCAAGACCTCCATCTGATAACATCTCCCTTGGCGAAAGGTTAGCAATAAAAAGTCTTAAGAACAACAAAGACATCATTATCATACAAGCTGACAAGGGCAACGCAATTGTAGTGCTAAATAAAACAGATTACCATGAAAAAATCTTGGCATTATTAGAGACACATACTTGGGAATTGAGAGAGATCCAACGAGGGAGATACATAACAAAACAAACAACCTCTTACAAAAAGCCACAGAACTTCCAAAAAAACATATGCCTTGCCACTCGCTCTTTACATCCACTCATCCCAAGGTTATATGGTCTCCCAAAGATCCGCAAGGAAAACTACCAACTGAGACCAATAGTAGATAGTATTGACTCTCCTACCTACAGCTTATCAAAGTTTCTGGCTTCATCTTTAAAATGTTTTACAGGAAATTCTTCTTCATATAAAAAAAACTCAACAGATTTCGTCTCGAAAATCAAAAATTTCAAACTCCAGCCTTCAGATATTATGATGAGCTTTACGTGGTGGCTCTCTTTACAAACGTACCAATTCAAGAGGTTCTCGATATTTTAAAGAACAATATATATATATATATATATATATATATATATATATATATATATATATTTATGAACAAAAATGGCTCTAGGCTCAATTGTTGTGATAACAGATGGGTATTATAGAGAGAAAAACTATTGCAGTACTCTTTCTAATGTATTCAGAACTCCCTGGTGGACACAGGAAGTTAAAGGGGCAGTGAAGGAAAAGAAGAAAGCATATCAAAAGTTCCTGGCAAATAAGTCAGCTTTTACTCTTACAGAATACAGAGACAAATGTAAGAAAGCTAAACAGTGTGTAAAACTAGCTAAACAAAAGTCATGGGAGGACTTTGGCAAGAATATAGAAAATAAATATCAAGAAGGTGGCAGAATATTCTGGAGGTTGTTGAAGAAGCTTAGGAATGGAGGAAAGAGTGCTGTAAAAGGAGTTAGAGATGATAAAGGTGCCAAGAGAGAAGCTATTCAATACGCTGCAGTTATATGGTGTCAATGGGGCATTATATCAAGCAATACTTAGTCTTTATTTGAGTTGTAAGTCAGCAGTTAGAATTGAAGGAAGTACGGGAAGATGGTTTAATGTTAAATCTGGTGTGAGACAAGGATGTACATTATCCCCTCTGTTATTCATTATCTATATGGATCACATTATGAAGGAAAGTGGTATTAAACCTGATATCAAAATTGGAGATGTTAATGTCAGCTCTTCGCTTTATGCGGATGATGTTATACTTCTAAATAAATCCGCCACTGGTCTGCAAGATTCTCTGACTGAATTGAATAACTGTTGTAATAGATATGGTATGAAGGTCAGCATTAAAAAGACAAAGACAATGAAAATAGGCAGAATCATTGAAAATGTCAACTGTGTTGTGAATGGAGAACCTGTGGAACAAGTAAAACATTTCAGCTACTTAGGCACAATTTTTACCGAAGATGGTAAATTAAATATAGAAATAGACAACAGAATCAGCAAAGCTGGTATGGTGGGATGTCATTTGAATAAATTTATATGGAATAAGAGAGAAATTAGTCGGAATACTAAATTAGCTGTATATACAAGACAGTGTTCAAACCAGTTTTAACTTATGGATCTGAGAGCTGGGTCAGAAATAAAACACTTGACCAAAGACTAGAGACTATAGATATGAGAGTCCTGAGAAAGATTATAGGCATGGCATCAATGACAATATCATATTAAAAATGAGGATATTAGGAAAGAACTTGACATTGTCAGCATCCAGGAATGCGTTAGCAGAGCTAATCTCAGGTGGTATGGTCACTTAAATAGAATGGGAGAGGAAAGATTAGCAAAACAAGTGTTCTCTGCCAGGTTGGCAGGAAAATGACCCAGAGGAAGACCAAGATATAGGTGGATTGATAAGGTACAAAGTGCCTTAGACGATAGAAATATAAGATCTGAAAATGTTGGAGTCTTGACAAGTAACAGACTGATTTGGAGGAATATTGTAGATAGGAAGTTAGTAATGATGTAATTTTTTCATGTAGTACTGTCATATCCTGTACACCCCTTGAGGGTACATGGCAGGAATTTGATGATGATGATGATGATGATGTTTTAATTCCTGTGTAGAATAATTTTGTAAAATATTTCCCATGAGAGTGATTTGCCTTTGATATTCAATACAAATCTTTGATTTTTAATAGGCAGCATTAAAATCTCAGTGTAATGTTATAAATATCTGAAATGCATAAGTATGATTTTTAAAAGCAGTTTTGCTCTAAAAACTTCAGATACAGTGAAATTTATGAATTTATATAAATTAGTTATTATCTTAAAATATAGTTCATTTTACTTTTATTTTTATTAGGTATTTCTTAATGCCAGTGTTAGTACCACTGTGTTTGAATTAGATTCCATTGGTGAAAAACCAATTATAGTTTCACACACTGAAGCAGTGATCACCAAGCCTCTAATTTTAGCTTCTCTGCTATCATCTTGGTCCATATGGGAAAGTACAAATTGTGGAGTTTTGGGTTCTGTTTTTTCATTATTACTGATTTTGGTTGGAGACAGTCATCCTTACCAATCATTTAATATCAGCCAGCTTACAGCAGTAAATACCTTGGATATAATTCTTTATATGTTTAAGGTAAGCATATATGTTCTTAATACATATGCTTAATACACATGTTCCTAATACATATGCTTAATACACATGTTCTTAATACAAATGTGTGTTAAGAATATATATATATATATATATAATCTGTTATACTTTTTATTACAACTGTCTCTCTGTTGCAAACATTATAAGAAATTTGTACACTCTAAGAAATTATATCTTTATTTAATGCTAGTTAGCTATATGTCCCATTCATAATTATAGGATCATTCCCAGGAATACTTATGAAACACACACCAGCTACACATTCAGTACTTCATAGTAAACACAAATAGCACAAGTGTTAATATAAATCATAAAAATAATAAAATGATAGGTACATAAGAAGATTATTTTGCATAATCTTCTTATGTACCTATCTAAAGACTTTTACTCTAATTTGAGAAAAATATTTATGTTGGGTAATGTTAAGTCTTGAAATTTGTTGATATTTTGAAACCATTTCATGGCAGAAAGAACTGTATGTATAGGATGGATTGCTTTTGAATGAATATGGAAGTATGCACTGTGGGCAAATAGAGTATTTGGCGATAAACTGAATCGCACAAACCAAGTTTTCAGATATAAGATGGGAAAGATGTCATGAATGGGATATAATAGTTATGAAAGAACATTGGATAGTGTGCTTAAGTGTTTATTTGAAAGTAAAGTGAAATAATGGATTTATAGCTAGTGTATTGCATTGCACTGCTTTGTTTATTTACAAATGATAGAAGTAAATGCATTTGCACCCTAGTAGATTCATTTGTCCAAAAAAGTATTCAGATATTCATCATCGAACTTCTGATATGGATCCTGAATGACTGTACAGAATACTACAATAGTACTACAAAAAAGCTACATTTTCACTAACTTCTTGTGTACCATTTTCATTGAATTAGTCTGTTAGCTGTCAGAACTCCAACATTGTCAGATCTTATATTTTGGTCTCCTAAGAAACATCTAACTGTATCTCCTCATCAAGATGTTGGTCTTCTTGGGGTCTTTTTCCTTCTATGATGCCTTCCATCACTTATTCTGTTTAACTGACCATACCTCCAGTAAATTAGCTATGTTCAAATATTCCTGAATGCTAACAATATCAAGATACTTTCTAATATCTTCATTTTTGATATGATTTTGCCATCTATATATGCCTCTAATTTGTCAACATTTTCATATCTGTAGTCTCCAGATATGAGATCTTTATGTATTTTATTTCTAACTCAGCTCTCAGTTAAAATTGGTTTGACCACTTTTATTGACTCACTGTACACCCATATTTCATTATTTATTACAGTACAGTACATTATGAAAATAATTAAAGTACAGTAATTTTATGCTATAATTTAAACATTGTATTAGTTTAGTCAAAACACTAAAAATTAATGTTAGTCAAATCAGTTTTCACTAAGAGTAGTTCAATGTTTTGACTAACTTATATTTTATTCAATGTAAATTTATTCATTTGCCAATTACCATACTAGTTTTGCTGTGTGTGTTTTCTATTTCCATCTTTAGTTTACTTTTTTCACTAAAAAAATGCCTATATACTAGAAATCTTTTATTTTATAGTTTTCTATGCAGGATACAGCTGATATTTTCATTGTTCCTGACTATTTTCATAGTCAGGAACAATGAGCTGACACCTCGGTAAGGTCAAAACTAGTCTGGATATTGACTTCCCTCAATGCAATAGCATTATGTACTTCTGAAAGGAATAAAAAATAATGTACTTCCTTGGCAAGTATTATTTCTTAATATCCTCATTTTTACTCTGATATTGCCATTGATGCCATCTGTTCATTCCCACAATCTTTCCCAGAACTCTCTCATCACTGGTCTCTAATCTCTGATCAAATACTTTATTTTTAAATAAAGTATTTAAACGGGGTTCTTAAGGGTCAAAGCTGTATAACTGAGAGGAGATCTCCACATGGCCTTTAAAGGAATGTGGAGAACCGACCAGGGCTTCTGACCTAATGTCCAATCCTCACCTTCTCGTGGTGCACCCTGTTGGGTATCTACTTGGATACTGAATGGACGAGGATGGACTGGCAATTTGGGATTTAGCCAACCAAATTGTATTCTTATTGGTTAAACCAAAATATAGAATGATGGTACAACATGACAAAATTTCATGCCGGCTGGGACGTCGCCCGGTTAAACAAGGCCCCCGTTGTTTTTGCCAGGGAACCAGGGCGAACAGCGAAAAGTCAGCTACTGGAAAAAATCTGAAAATAAACCCCAAATCAACATAACCAGAGTTAAAGATCGGTACTATCAACGTAAGAAGCCTGAATGGCAAAGAAATGGAGCTAGCTGAGGAATTAGATAAGTATCAGATCGACATAATAGGGGTGACTGAAACAAAAAAGACCAAAACTGGTGAGATCGTTCTGAGCAATAAATACAAAATGTTATATTCAGGCAATGACAATCAAGGAAAAGAAGGAGTAGCCATAGTATTCAACACAAAATACGAGGCTAATCTTCTTGAATGGCAGTCAGTCTCAAGTAGAGTAATGTGGGCAAATATGAGAATGGGAAACTGGACAATGAGACTTATTTGTGCCTATGGTCCCACAGAAAGTTCTACTAGAAGTGGAGGAATTTTTTTTTTTGAGGCTTTAGAAAAAGCAACTGACACAATGAAAAAGGAAAAGTTGGTCTTTGTTGGGGATCTAAATAGCAGAGTAGGAAATGATTGTGAGACATACAAAAATATTTTGGGAAAATTTGGTGAAAAGAGCAAAGCTAATAATAATGGCAAATATCTGTTGGATTTCTGCTCAGGACATGGACTGGTTATTACTAACACCATGTTCCAACATAAAAATGGGCACAAATTCACATGGAGAGAAGAGGCTAAGAATAACAAAAGTCTCATTGACTATGTTATTGTTGATAGTGATGTTTTCTCCCTGGTGCAGGACACCAGAGTGTACAGAGGATTTGAAATTGGAAGTGATCACTATTTAGTCTTGAGCAGGATAAAATTGAATTTCACTTTGAAAAGAATAACATGTAAGAAAGTTTTAAAGCGAATAAAAGTTGAGCAGCTCTCAGATGTTAACTGTAGACTAAAATACATAAAGATTATTGAAGAAAAAATGAAAGAGTTTGAGAACAGGAATCAAACCTTGGAGATTCAGTGGCAAACTCTGAAGAAAACGTTGATTGATTCTGCCAGAGAGACATGTGGTGAAGTTGTCTGTAAGGATAAAAATATCAGAACTCCCTGGTGGACACAGGAAGTTAAAGAGGCAGTAAAGGAAAAGAAGAAAGCATACCAAAAGTTCCTGTCAAATAAGTCAGCTTGTGCTCTTAGAGAATATAGAGACAAATGCAAGAATGCTAAACACTGTTTAAAACTAGCTAAACAAAAGTCATGGGAGGACTTTGGCAAGAATATAGAAAATAAATATCAAGAAGGTTGCAAAATATTCTGGAGGTTGTTGAAGAAGCTTAAGAATAGAGGAAAGAGCGCTGTAAAAGGAATTAGAGATGATAAAGGTGACATGAAAACGGGAGAAAAAGATATCCTTGAAGTATGGAGTAATTACTTTGAAAAACTACTAAATGAAACAAGCAGTGATGACAGCACAGTGGTAAAAAACACTGACCAGGCATGCAGTCAGGAATACATATCCATACTTGAAGTCGAAAAAGCCATCAAAGGTTTGAAATGTGGAAAGGCAGCAGGAGTAGATGATATTCGACCAGAAATGCTGAAGTATGGTGGTATAAGAGTCTTACAGTGGCTGTACTGCATAGTTCAGAAAGCCTGGACAGAGGAACAAATTCCTGATGATTGGAGTAGAGCCCCATAGTACCCATATATAAAAAGGGAAATAAAACTGAATGTGAGAATTACAGAGGTATTTCCCTACTGAGTGTTCCTGGCAAGATCTATGCAAGTATACTTGAGAAACGGTTGAGAAGAATTGTGGAAGAAAAGCTTGGTGAAGAACAAGCTGGATTCAGGCCAAATAGTGACTGTCAGGATCAGATCTTCACTTTACGACAAATAGTCGAGAAAGCATGGGAATATATAACAAAGATCTGTATTCAAGTTTTGTCGATCTGGAAAAGGCATATGACAAGGTGCCAAGAGAGAAGCTATTCAATACGCTGAAGTTATATGGTGTCAGTGGAGCATTATATCAAGCAGTACTTAGTCTTTATTTGAGTTGTAAGTCAGCAGTTAGAATTGAAGGAAGTACAGGAAGATGGTTTAATGTTAAATCTGGTGTGAGACAAGGATGTACATTATCCCCTCTGTTATTCATTATCTATATGGATCACATTATGAAGGAAAGTGGTA
This sequence comes from Typopeltis vanoorti, assembly GCF_054136105.1. Taxonomy (NCBI): domain Eukaryota; kingdom Metazoa; phylum Arthropoda; class Arachnida; order Uropygi; family Thelyphonidae; genus Typopeltis; species Typopeltis vanoorti. Next base: position 104,007,938 of record NC_143558.1, read on the forward strand.
TTAAACATGATATCAAAATTGGAGATGTTAATATCAGCTCTTTGCTTTATGCAGATGATGTTATACTTCTAAATAAATCTGCTACAAGTCTGCAAGATTCTCTGACTAAATTGAATAGCTGTTGTAATAGATATGGTATGAAGGTCAGCAATAAAAAGACAATGAAAATGAGGCAGAATTATTGAAAATGTCTACTGTGTTGTGAATGGAGAACCTGTGGAACAAGTGAAACATTTCAGCTATTTAGGTACGATTTTTACTGAAGATGGTAAATTAAATATAGAAATAGACAACAGAATCAGCAAAGCTGGTATGGTGGGAAGTCAATTGAATAAATTCATATGGAATAAGAGAGAAATTAGTTTGAACACTAAATTAGCTGTATACAAGACAGTGTTCAAACCAGTTTTAACTTATGGATCTGAGAGCTGGGTCAGAAATAAAACACTTGACCAAAGACTAGAGACTATAGATATGAGAGTCCTGAGAAAGATTATAGGCATGGCATCAATGACAATATCATATTAAAAATGAGGATATTAGGAAAGAACTTGACATTGTCAGCATCCAGGAATGCGTTATCAGAACTAATCTCAGGTGGTATGGTCACTTAAACCGAATGGGAGAGGAAAGATTAGCAAAACAAGTGTTCTCTGCCAGGTTGGCTGCAAAACGACCCAGAGGAAGACCAAGATATAGGCGGATTGATACGGTACAAAGTGCCTTAGATGATAGAAATATAAGATCTGATAATGCTGGAGTCTTGACAAGTAACAGACTGATTTGGAGTAAAATTGTAGATAGGAGATTAATAATGATGTAATTTTTTTCATGTAGTATTATCATATCCTGTACACCCCTTGAGGGTACATGGCAGGAATTTGATGATGATGATGAGTATTTAAACAACTCTCAGATCCATAATTTAAATATTTGGTTTGAATGCTGTCTTGTATACAACTAGTGCAGTGTTTTGACTAATTTGTTTTTAATTCCTTTTAACTTTATTCTTTTGACTTCCTACCATTCCAGCTTAGCTAATTCTGTTGTCTATTTCCATGTTTAGTTTGCCATCTTTTTTCACTAAACATTATGCCTGAATAGCTGAAATGTTTTACTTGTTTCATGGGTTCTCCATTCAGGGTGCAGTTAATACTTTTATTGTTTCTACCTGTTTACATCAGCTTTGCTTTTAATTGCTGATTTTCATGGCCAATTTATTACAAACGTTTTTCAGTGTAGTAACCCTGTGAATTTATACTAGATTTATTTATACATAAAACATCATTTATGAATTAATTACTCCAATTTCAATGTCAGGCCTGGTGCCACTTTTTTCATAATTTGATCCATACAGATTATAAATAAGATTGGAGATAGAGTGCACCCTAAGCTCACATCTCGTTTTTCATCAAACCGCCTGTCATATCTAATTGCTGACTTACAACTCAAATAAATATAGGCTGCATATTGCTTGATGTAACATGTAACTAACATCATATAATTGTAGTGTTTTGAACCTTTTTTCTTGCACTTCGTCACATGCTTTTGAAGATCTACAACACTTAAATATAGATCCATGTTATGTTCCCACTATTCTGAACTCTTTGTCTTCAAGATCCTCTTCCACAACTTTTCTTAGTTTTTCTTTTCAAGTATGCTTGATGACTTGGTTGGTCAAGTGAGTTTGAAACTCACTACTTTCATGAATGTTTGTGATTGTCTGTAGGTGGGAAATGATTTTTTCTGGCTATGTGAGACCAATACCTTTTTTTATTTGAATGTCTGAGGTGGCTTGAAAATGAAATCCTTAACACACCCATTGTACAATGAGTGTGCTAAGGATTTCATTATTTGTATAATGTGCTATAGGTTTGCAACTTTTTAAGGAGGGATGGGGAAGTCACGTAAAACAATTTCCACATTTTTTAAATTTCTCTTTTTATTATTGGGTGCTATGAGAGCTTAACGTCAGTCATCCAGAATTTGATCTACTTACCAAACCTTCTGAATTATGCAGTTCAACCATTGTAAAACTTTTATACAATTAGTCCACAATTTACAGTGGGTTTCTCTTTTGATAATACCGTTTTAAGATAGAAATTGTTATATGAACCATAAGGGTATGATAACAAAGAACTATTAAGCTTCTGAATTTTAAAGTACATAGGTCTTTTTGTTGTATTATTAATCGAATTTACTCCTTTGTTTACAGTGAAATAATACAATATACAAATTATAACATAAAATTATGTTAATATGGGTGTACAATGGATTGCTTAAGAATCAAAGACAGATAACTGGTAGGATAACTCCACATAACCTTTAAGGAACTGAAAAACTGACTAAGCTTCTGACATAATGTCCAATCCTCACCTTCATTTATTGCAAACCACTTTAGTAGGTATCCACCAAGTACTGAATGAACATGTATTGGGCTGCAATTTGGGGCATATTCAACCAAATTGCAGCCCAGTTTGGTTGAATTGGGCAAAAAAACATGATGTTACAGCATGATAAGATTTTATGCTGGCTTGGACATCGCACTTTTAAACAATGTCCTAACTGGTTTTGTCAGGAAACCATAGGAAACAGTGAAATGTCAGCTACTAGAACAAGCATCACAAGAATTGAATATAGGAATAATCAACACATGGGGTTACACTGTAAAGGAAATTGAACAAAGAAGGCAAATGTCTTCTTTGTCACAGTTAAGCAGTATATTTTGTCTCAGTTAAGTGGTCTTTTAGAATATTGCAGAGATGATTCCACTTTTTATTAATAGATTCATCTGAGTGTAGTTTCTGTAATTTTTCAGTTATTTTTTGATGATATAGTTTTCTTTTATTGGAGTCAGATAATGAACTGACTTTGAACCTAAGTTTTTGGTTGTCCAATGGATACTGGTACTTTATCCATCTTGGAGGAAACTGTATTGATGTCTCACATGGATAATGATCTGATTCAATTTTAAAACCTCAGAAGACTGTAACATCAAGAATGAATATACCTATTTTATTATTTGTTATAGTATATTCTATAATAGATTTTGATCCTCTTGCTGACCATGTGAATTTATGGACGTTTTTTTTTTTTGTTTTTGAACATTGTATTCATTATTCTTAGATTATTGTAGATAGAGAACTCAATTAATCTGTGGCCATTTCTATTTTTCACTAATTCTCCAAAAGTTCTGATATGATTTTTGATTTTCATATTGCCTATGCAAGCATTTAAATCACCCAGCAGTAATAACATGTCAATTTTGTTTATTTTTTCTGTTATATTTTGGAGTTGGTTATAGTAGTCCAAACTTTCTTTTCTCTCCCTTCCTCTGGAGTGCATAATCCAAGTATTAATGTGAAATATTCTCTATTAAGTTTCAATTTGATTTGTAATATTCTTTCGTTCTAGTATTTGTAGTTATTGGTATTATTTTTAAGGGACTTATGAATCATGATTGATATTCCTGCTTTTGCTCTTCGCTTGTACTTCTCTATAGATATGTATGTAATTATTGGTTTCTTTTGTTCCCTGATTTTTCTTCTTTGTTTCAGTCAATACTGCTATTTTGATTTTCTTTTGATATAGAATTTCATCTGTTTGGTTTTCTTCATAAGATAAATTCTTTACATTCCAGGTAGCAAAATGATTGACAAGTCATCTTTGCTATAGATCAAAACTGTGGAAGGGTTTGTGTAACAAGAATATGCTTATGCAAATATGATTAATGAATGTTAAAAGGAGCATGAACTAAGTGGAAAACGTAAACTGTGATAGAAAATAACATTCTAAATTTCTAGTGGATAATTATCACAGGTGGCATATGATAGGGAGAACAAAGGGCTTATTCTGGATTCATAACATCACCAATGTCAATTTTACCTCAACTGGAGAAGAGTGATTAATTTGCATCCGTCCTATTAACAAAATGTCAGTAACATACAGTACATTTTGGTGTCATGAATAAAGGGAAGGTTAGATAATTTGGAATCTCAACTCCTTAGACCAAATGTGGTACTTTTCAAGTGACTATACTGTATCTCCAAATAGCAGTTGTGGTCTCACAGTAGCCTATTTATTGGAGATCAAAATCAGCTATAACCTAAAATCTTTCACACACATCTATGCCATAATGGGATTTGAACCTACATCCTTTTGCTTGGAGAATTTCTACCCAGGATGTGCCTTGCTAGCTTGAGATGAGCCGATTTTGGGTAGTAAGGGATAAGCTGTATATAGGATTATAAGATGAGAGATTATAGCATTTTTAGAAGACAGTTATTTGAAATACATGGTTTTGAGGAAAAGGAATTAATTGTGACCGGGAGCTGTTTAGAAATGTTAAAAGTTATCAGTGAAGAATCATGTTTCTCAGGTTAGAAGACGAACAGGGAGAGTTAAATGAATGTATAAAGAATGTGAAATAAAAGCTAGAATAGTGAAGTGCAGCAAGGAAAGAGGAAATTTGAAGAGACTAGTGAAGGAGATTTTTCATTCTGTGTCTGTATGTAGTCTGGAGTAATTAATTTGAAGGATTGTTAATTGAAACAAGAAGTGATGACAGCATAGGACTGTAAAATATTCAAGAGATATGCAGTCAGGATTACATATAAATAGAGTTATAAAAAGCCATGAAAAACCAAAATACGCATAAGCATCTCTGTTAGAAATTTGACTATAAATGCTCATTTTGGAAATATAAACAACTTACAGTTGGCTGCATTACCATAATTCAGATAGCATGGTCATTAGATTGAATTCCAGCTGAGTGAAGTAGAGTGCTCATGCTAACAATCTATAAATAGGGAAACAAAACAGTGTGAGGATTACAGAGGAATTTCCCTGCTAAATGTTCCAGGGATTATGCAAGTTACTTGAAGAAGCCAAGAAAAATTGTGCAATGGATACTCAGAGAAGAGCACATATTAGGTTTGGGTCATATAGGGATTGTCAGAATGCCATTTTTATCTTAAGATAGTTAATAAATCATGAGAATATAAACAAGGACCTGTATTTCCACTTTGTCTATCTTGGAAAGGCATATGCAAAGTGTCAAGAGAAAAAAGCTGTCCAAAAATGCTTCAGCTATATGGTGTAAACAACACATTATATCAAGCAGTGTGAATTGAAGGAAGTACAGGAAAATGGTTTGATATAAAATGAGGTGTAAGATGTTAAACTCTTATCTAATTGAATAATTGCCGTTACAAATTTGGCATGAAAATCAGCAAAAGAAAATTATGAAAATAGGCTGGAACATTGAAAACATCAGCTGCGTGCATCCTGAATGTAGAACAAGTAAAGCATTTCAGTTATTAAACCTTTGGGCACAGTTTTTGTGATGATGAATGAGTAAATATGGAAATCTGGTATGGTTTTGAGCAGCTAAATAAATTTCTATGAAATAATAGTGATATAGACATTGGTTAAAACAATAAACTTTATGAAGGATAGTGATTAAACCATTTTAATTTATTGATCTGAGAACTGAATTAGAAGCAAAATAAGTGATAAAGACTAGGGACTACAGATATGAGTAGTCCATCCATTCATAGTGAAGAATTTATGAGACACAACATACTTGAAAATAAGACACAACACACATGTTAGAACACGTGTGTTGTGTCTCCATAAATTCTTCACTATGAATGCTGACCACCGTGTAACCTTAAAAGAAAGATATGAGTAGTGCTGAGGAAAATTAGGGGAGTGAACAGATGGCCTCATTAATAAAACCATGTTAAAAATGAAGATATTAGGAAGGAACTTGTCATTGTTAGAGTTTAGGAATGTATATCAGTAAGTGCTAATCTCAAGTGGTAAGGTCAAAGTGAATGGGATTGGAAAGATTAGCAAAGCAATAATTAATGCACTTAGAAAACAGGAATATATGATCAGTCAATATTGAAGTTCTTACAGATAACACTAGTTTCAAGGAAATTTATTTACCAGGAAGTTTGTAATAATATGAAATTTTCTCTTGTACTATCATAGTATCCTGTATATCTCTAGAGCATATAATCAGAATTTAATGGTGTATCCAGTAATAATATAAGTAATAATTATGGGTGAATGACTTGGCTAGATTGAGTATTGATGAAGCATCTAGGAAAGCAGTGCTGTGGAACTATCAAATAATTGCTTTGTTATGATGTTTTATTACAGTGGTGAAATAGACAGTATTTCTAGAAAGGAGGGAATGTTGGTGAATTGAAAGCTAGTTAACTGGTATTCAACATATTAGAATAACTGTATATCTATTATAGTGATTAATGGAATTATTTCACTTGATTTAAAAATCTGTGCTAGGAATTAATAGTACTCTTGACTCTTATTTAAATTTTGTCCTGGAAGCATTCCAGTGTGAAGAAGAAAAATAAAATAAAGCCAATACACAACAGTGGTCTAAAAGCTGATGCATTGAACTGTAGATCAGTTTTTAACTCTGAGCAGTTAGGGATAGGATACATGAATGGAAATATGATTCTGTGGGAAAGGTAGCATGGTTTTGTTAAAGGATGGTCCTGTTTTAGTAATCTTGTTCCATTTTTCATAATTAAGTAATAGCCCCATTTCGCTAATGGGAATGTGTATACTGTTTCTACATTTTCCAATGGTGTTTGGCAGATTGCTTTTGATGGTTTATCATCAACATAAAAAACTTGAAATGTACCCTCAGGGTGTACAGGATATTATGATAGTGCTATAAAAATTTGATGTAGCTTAAAAAATATCAAAGCGCTTTACATCGATTTTTTACAGAGGTCAAGTCCCATGAGAATGTTATAAAAATAACTTGTTTGTCTCTGTATATTTTGTACTAGATGTTTTTTGTAAATAACCCTTTGGAAGTTACCTGTATATACTCGTTTAATAAGAATATTTCAGAGTGTTAAAAAACAAAGCAATATTTTGCCGCTGGAGCTGTATGTAATAGATGTACATGGCGGCATAAGAAAGGTTGTTTATGAAATTTTGTATGTATGTGAAAGGCTTACAAGTTCTGCACGTAAACACCTCCGAAGTCAGTCTGGAAGGTTCAAACAACTTTCCAATGGCCGGCAACTTACATCAAAAGATAGCATAGAAGAGAACAAAGAGCGGACCGAACTTGAAACTTAAAATGAAAGAATCATGCCGAATTCTTCGGGGGTTACAAACTTCGTGCGAGGTCTCAGAGAAGGATAATAAATAGGGACTGAGCCAAGCATAGAGCTTCCCAGTTCGAGACGTCGCTAGAGAGAGACGACTTCCAGGCCAGAGAGAGAGAGGGCTTCCAGATGTTGCCGAAGAAGGAAAGGCTTCCAGATGTTGCCGAAGAAGGAAAGGCTTCCAGTCATCGCCAGAGAGAGGGAACAGATTCGGGAGTCCATAAGAGAGTCAGTTGGCAGCAATTACAGTCATTGAAGGCAGCTGTTCGAGCTATTGGAGATGGCGGTTGTCCAGGCATTTTCGGCGAGCCAAAGCAGAGGAGAAAAGGCGATGTAAATTAGCCAAAGCAACTTTGCTCGGAAGATTTTCTTTTTTGCCAGTTGTAATTCACAGGCCACTATTTTCCCATTGAGACGTTGAGATATATTACTGAAGCCAGACATTCCTGAGGAAGCTCAAGATCTGAATTGAAAGAAATGCCATAAGACTGTAGTGATAGACTTTTGACTGAATGTGCGATGCTGAGTCTTTTGTAAGTTAAAACCTTTTGTATATTCCCTCTCATAGTAGGTTGTAGATGGACTTTTAAGAGATTGTTCAATAGTAGTAAGAATTGTCATTAAGAGAATCGATTGGCATATTGGAAGTTGATATAAATTTTGTAAAGATAACTTAACAGAGAGTTAGCTAAGTTCTTTGTAAGTAAACTAGAAGTTTAATAAGTTGAATTTGTAAGCAGGGAGTAAATAAGATTGAGTTAAAGAAGTTGATTAGTGTTAAAGTAAATAGGTTATAATTTATGCTAAAGATTTTATAAATGGATAGAGAAAGCAATCTCCCTAATGTCTGAATTCATATATATTTCATAGTAATGTAAATAAATTGTTTTGTTCTTTTTGTTAAAAGAGTGCTGCCTGTTTGTTTATTTTTACAACTGCATTGTTCCTAAATAAATCGCACTTGTGAATGGGAAACTAAGTGATATAGCCAAAGTGTAAAGTTAAGTAAAAGAATAGACCACGACTGTTTGTGTAAAGTTTTATTGAAGGAATTTGTGTTAGAGAGAGAAATCTGCTGGCCGTATTATTGAGCTTTATGCTAATTAAATGATATTAGTAGCGCAGTCTAAATTAAATAAATTTTCTAGTATCTCAGGCATAAGACTCGTAGTGCAAAGGGTAGATAAACATAGTACGTAATAATATAAGCAAGAAAGATTCAGAGAGAGAAAGCGTGCACAGCTAATTAGAATAAAGATAAAAAGATATTACTAATATGGGCAGAGTAAGAAAGTAAAATATATAGAAAAAACGTGTAGAATAGTAAAGATAATAAAATAACATTAAAGACAGCAGAAAATATTACAGTGCTACATGAAAGATGCATCATTACTAATGATGCATCCTTCCTTTCAACTTATGTTTCCTCCAAATTAATCTGTTATCTGTTAGAGCAATAATGTAAGATCTTAAATTTCATCTTCTAAGGCACTTGTTACTATGTTAAAACACTAGACCTTGGCCTTTTTTCACGGAGTGTTTTTCTTACAATCTTGGCAAAAAGCACTTCGCTGAACTTTCCTCTCCAATTCACTTTAACTGATCATATCATCTGAGATCAACTCAGAAGGTATGATATCCCAGTAGAGCTTTTACCATCTGATAGTAAAATATACCAAAAATACATATGGTATTTCTTTTGATCTTCCATGGAATTATATTCTTGTTCAGTCCTGAATCCAAGTGTAAGCAAATTTTGTGTGTGAAGTATCTTCACAATTAGGCTACCTTGTATATTAATTCGACCATGGTGTCTTCCTAGGTATAGCTCACACTGATGAGTTATCTCAGTAAAGGTTGAGACCATTTTGGGTAGTGACTTCCATTAATGCATAGCATTATGGAATACTAACGCAGTTTATGTGAAGTCATCCGTGCTTAGTTGTGAAGATATTTCATTCACAAATTTTGCTTACACATTGATTAAGGATTAAACAAGAATATAATTTCTTGGCAAGTATTTCTTAATATCCTAATTTTTAATATGATGCTGCTATTGGTGTTGTCTGTTGTGTCCGTCCAGTCTTCCATCAGGTGTTTTATTTCTAATCCAGCTTTCAGATCCATAAGTTAAAATTGATTTGGACATGGTCTTGTATACATTTGAACTAATGGTTTGACTTCTAGCCATATCATCTTTGCTAATGCTGTTGTTTATTTCCATATTTTATTTGCCATCTTCACTAAAAATTATGTCTAAATAGCTGAAATGTTTTACTTGATTAAGGTTCCTGTAGGTTCTCCATTCAAGATTCAGTTTTTGTTTTCAGTGTTGCTATCTATTTTTATAGTTTTTGTCTTTTAATTGCTGATAATCTTAAGAACTTAGCAGTTATAAAATTTAGTTCAAGAATCCTCCATTCTTATACAGGATTTATTTAATAGTGTAACATCATTCTCATAAAGTACTGAGATGGACATATCTAGTTTTTACATCAAGTTTAATGCCATTTTCCCTCATAATGATCTATATAACAATGGGAAAAAAAGTGCACCCTTGTCTCATGGCTGATTTATCATCAAACTCTCTTCCTTTACCTCTTTTAATTCTGACTGCTGGCTTACAACCCAAATATAGACTTAATTGTTGCTAGAAATGTCCTATTTACACCTTATAACTAGCATTTTGAATAATTTTCCCTTGGCCATTATATGGTATATACAGCATATAATTACAGTATTTTGAGCAGCTTTTTTTTTTGGTACCATGTCATATGCCTTTGCTAGCTATAAAAAATTTAAACACAGATTCATGTTATAATTCCATGATTTCTCTACTATTTGTCTTAAAGGAAAATCGGATCTTGACACCATTTATGAAAAGGTAACCTATAGAATGTTCCCACTGAGATTTATGCAGATATACTTCAGAAAGGGATAAAAAAAATTATGAAGTGTAGCCTGCATAAATCTTAGTGGGAACATTCTATAGGTTAAATTTTTATAAATGGGTACTATGACAGCTTTGTTGCATTCATCTGTAATTCAAATTCTCTGACCAAGCCTATGGAATTATACATTGTAATCATTGTAAAACTTTTATACTTTCATATTTAAGCATTTCTGTTTGAATATCACTACTCTAGCTGACTTTCCATATTTCAGGTTTTTGATGACTTTTTTTTTCTACTTCAAATATTCAAGTATTGACATGTACTCTTGATTACATTCCTCTTGAATATTTTTACTGTCATGCTGTCACTGCTTGTCTCATTTGGCAATTTTTGAAAGTAATTACTCCCACACCTTGTGAATATCTGTCTTTCTTCAATTTTCATGTAACCTTTATCATCTTTGATTCCTTTTACTGTACACTTTTCTCCATATTCAGACTTTCTGGCTTGGATAGTTGGCTTGATTAGAGAAAGATATCAGAAATTAGCTATTAAGGAGCATTGCTTAAAGGGAGAAGATTGACTGTAGGTGCTGCAAGGCTCTGTACTTGGTCCACTGCTGTTTATCCTGCATGACATACAATGTATTTTTTATTTTTTTTGGAGGTGGGGAGATATTACTGAGTTATTTCTTAAAATGATCAGCAGAAACACACATTACATATTTCACAAAAGCAGTTTTAAAAGTTTATTGTGAAAAAATATGCACTTTCTATTTGATGTAATTATTTATATTTGTATTTCTGCTTAATAAATTATTTCATCCTCCTCTTTTTCCCCTTATTCCTCATTGATAATATATATATTTGATGTAATTGATTGTGGGGAGTGTTTATTATTACATGTTGGAAGATTAGCTTTTCTTTTATGAACATTCTAGTTTTTAAAGTGGTAACTATTTTGCTTGTATAACAGTTGGAAAATTTTACGTATAAAGCATGTGATGAATTCGTGCATCCCTTATTCTTTTCTCCCCTTCAACATGAATTGGCTCTTCTTGGGATTCTGCCAGGTACTGTTCTCTCAACTGTGGGCAGACTATACTTGGCTATATGATATAATTGAAGAAATTTAAATTAAATTAGTTGTGCATTCAAATAATAAATAGCTTTTCTAGTTTGTTATCCCTTGGCTTTTAGTTCATTTAATTATATATGTGTATGTATATATATATATATATATATATATATATATATATATATATGAGAGAGAGAGAGAGAGAGAGAGATTACTTTCTTTTGGCTGTGGTTGATTTTCCTTGTTTATGAATTTTATTATGTGATATTGTTTAAAAAGCATTTTATGTGGCTCCAATGTGTATTAAAAAAATGACTGCCATTGCTTCTGTATTCACTGAGTTTTTAACTTTAGGGATTTCCTGTGATGTAGTGTGTGTTCTATGTACTCATTCCCAATGGTTTTTGGTATGAAAGTGAGAATGCAGAGATGGTGTGTTGAAAATGTTTCTTGACTGAGTACAATTGAAGAAAAAGGGTGTGTCTACAAGTAATAAATATAATATGTATATATATATGCATGTATGTATATATTACCTTGATGGACCTGTGATTTCAGTCAGGATTTCTCCATGACTGCAGGTCGTAAAGAGTCCAGCTATTCCTGTCTTGGGCCTTTCTTCACCATTTTCTTCCAACTTTCTTAATCATTGGGTCTTCCTACCTTAAGGCTGGTCTTTCATGTTTCGTTTTGGTATCTCTCGGATACCAATTTGTTACTCTGACTGTCCATCTGTTTCTCATTCTAGCGAGATTTCCTGCCCATCTACTTTTGCTCTTGTAGATTGCTTTTATTATTATCAGGAAGAAGTCTGGACAAAGTACAAATTTCTTCCTGATTTCTATGTCTTATGTGGTCTATTTTATATTTTATATATTATTATTATTATTATTATTATTATTATTATTAAGAGAGACCTTCAGGGAGTCAGCAACTCATCGAGGGAGGCCACATACTACATACACCAGCTTTCACACCCTTCTTGGCGGCCTTCATTCTCAGCTTCCAAGAATGCCCTCTTGTCGTTTCCCCACCCTCCATAAATTGAAAAATTCCATCAATTGAAATCCTGTGACCCTTTCAGAAGTTTAATAATATAATAAATTTAGTTTAATCCTTTATCCAAGTGTGAGCAAACAAAGTTTGCGCCTGAAAGTATCTTCAGGACTGGGGTAAGGTGGTACAACACCAGGGAAACTCGTTGCAAAGGTGGAGCAAGCTACCAACACTCCTATCTCAGTATCTCCTATAATGCAAAACACATCTCCTTGCGGATATGTCTAATGTTATGCATTAAGGGAAGGGCCACTACCCAGACTAGTTTCGACCTTTATTGAGGTCTCTTTAGTGGGAGCCAGGCCCAAGTAGAGATACCAGGCAGAAGCATTAGCAGGTCATCTCTACCTATAGGAATTGCCAAATGGTGTGCCACCCTTTTTTAATAAATTACTCTGGATTTAGAGAAGGATGTTGAAATTTTATTTTTCACTTGGTTAGAGTATAATAAATTTAGTTTAATCCTTTATCCAAGTGTGAGCAAACAAAGTTTGCATCTGAAAGTATCTTCAGGACTGGGGTAAGGTGGTGCAACACCAGGGAAACTCATTGTAAAGGTGGAGCAAGCTACCAACAACTCCTGTTTCAGTATCTCCTATAATGCAAAACACATCTCCTTGCGGATATGTCTAATGTTATGCATTAAGGGAAGGGCTCCCACTGAAGAGACCTCAATAAAGGTCGAAACTAGTCTGGGTAGTGGTGTGCCACCTGGTGTAAGGTGGTACAACACCAGGTGGTACAACACATCTCCTTGCAGATATGTCTAATGTTATGCATTAAGGGAAGGGCTCCCACTGAAGAGACCTCAATAAAGGTCGAAACTAGTCTGGGTAGTGGCCCTTCCCTTAATGCATAACATTAGACATATCCGCAAGGAGATGTGTTTTGCATTATAGGAGATACTGAAACAGGAGTTGTTGTTAGCTTGCTCCACCTTTACAATGAGTTGCCCTGGTGTTGTACCACCTTACCCCAGTCCTGAAGATACTTTCAGGTGCAAACTTTGTTTGCTCACACTTGGATAAAGGATTAAACTAAATTTATTATACTCTAACCAAGTGAAAAATAAAATTTCAACATCTTTCAGAAGTTTGTTAAGTCTCAATCATATCACCCCTCTTTCTCCTGTTTGCTAGTGTCTGCAGACTACAAATTCTCAGTCTGTCTTCATAATCAGTATTCCACAATCCTGATATCATTTTTAACAAGTTTGCTGCCACACTCCTCGGGCATAGTTTGTTACCGCACACCAACACTTTCACTTCTTTAAGGTCAGTACGAGTAATCTCGTAGCTGGCTTATCAGACAGAATTTTGTTCATATGCACGCCAACTACGAGTAATATCGTATCACCCCCACCTATATATTACATGCGCTGACGACTGTGTAACTTGAGTTCAGAGTCAGTGATGTTCAGCATTCAGTGCAGTAAGGTTTATTGCATCTAGTCTCCAAAAACCTTCAATTATGCTATGGCTAGTAAAAGAAAGCTTACTGATGAAGAATTAGAAGCTTACACTAATATGAGCGATGATGAATGGAAAGAATTATTTGGTTCTGATTCCGAAGATGATTATAATCATACAGATGACTCTAGCGGTGACTCAGATGATGAAGAAAATTCTGAAGATGAAGTTTGCATCCAGCCAAATACATCAGCATTTACTAATTGGGAAAATTCAGAACAAGAGTCCCCACAATTTGACTTTGTTGAAACTACGGTTTTTGAAATTGACTCTGAAAATTTCAGTATCGAAAAGTTGAACTTTTTTTTTTTCTAAAGATTTTCTCACACATTTAGTTGAACAAACCAATTTATATGCTTTACAAAATGTTGAACAAAGGCTTTGATATCAAAAAAAGTCAAAGAATTTCAAACTGGAAAGTAACAGGCATACCTGAAATGAAATTATTTCTTGGACGTTTACTTCATATGGATCCTTGTAATTTACCATCTGTTGAGCATTATTGGAGTACAAATCTTCTTTACAATTTTCCATTTTGGCACTCTAAAATGAGCTGAAATCAATTTCAAATTTTATTGCGTTATTTGCATTTCGCAGATAATTCCCAAGCAGCTAACGATAAATTGCACAAACCAAGATCAGTCCTAGATCATTTTAATAGTGTAATGCGAAATAGCTATACACCAAACAGAAACTTATGTATTGATGGTGTTGTGGCGCAGTAGACTGTCGTTTCGGCAATACATAAAAAACATAAACATGGCATGAAATTCTATGAACTATGTGAATTGAATGGATTGGTAATAAAAATTTATACAGGTAAATCTGAATCCTCTTTAGTGAAAATGGGTCACGCATATGATATTGTATTTCACTTGATGGAAGAATATTTAGACAGGGGTTATGTATTGCAGATGGACAATTTTTATAATTCTGTAGCTCTGACTGAATCTCTTACTGACAGAAAAACTGATGTTTGTGGAACGCTGCGAGATAATAGGAAAAACAATCCACAAGATGTTATACAGAAGAAACTAAAGAAGGGGGAATTTGTCTGGCAAAGAAGAAGTCCTGTTTTAGTCAGCAAATGGAGGGATAAGAGGGAAGTTCTTTCAATTTCAAATGTGCACAAATTTGAAATGGTTGAAGCGAAAAATCGGAATGGTAAAATTCAGTTAAAACCAAATATCATTAGGGGCTATAATTTGGGTATGTCAGGCATCGATCTTTCTGATCAAATGCTTTCTTACTATTCTGCCTTATGAAAGACAGACCAAAGAAATTGGCAATACAAATTTTTGATATATACATTCAAAATGTGCATACATTTTTTAATATAGTTACTGGAAACGCAATGACTGCGTTAAAGTTTAGAGATAAATTTATCTCAGTTTTTGTTGGAATGAATGAGCTTATAACATCACAGAATATCAGCAGGATTCAGGACCACATTATTTGGAAATTTACCACCTACATACCTAATATGTACACGAAACAAACAATGACGGGAAACACATTGTCCTGTGTGCCAGAAAAACCACCATTGTGCATGGAAAATTGTTTTAAAGTGTACCACTCGTAATTTGATTTACAAATTACGGATTATACTGCAAGTTAACTCATGCTTGGCATAGGAGGTTGGTAATCAACATATGAGTATATTCGTAGTTGGCTTGTGAGGCTTATATATAATATACTATACTTTTTGCTGAAATTATTTTCCTTCTACCAAGCCCCCAGATGTGCTCTCTGCATTACTCACAAGCCAAGGGGCCAAATTAAGGTTCTTATACTATGGGTTAACTGGCTGGTGCTTGGCATAGGAGGTCAGTAATCGACATATGAGTATATTCGTAGTTGACTTGTGAGGCTCATATACCAACTATGAGTATACTCATAGTTGGCAGCGAATGTGTTAACACTCTCCTTTCTACTCTCTCTCCAATATATCAGAATCACAACGGAAACCAGGAGACTATCTGTGCACAGATAGTCCAAGCTAGGTCTTATCAAAGTCTTGTAAAGAGGCAAAATAACATCCTTATCTTAGCATGTGAACATTCGTTTCAGCATTACAATTATCTTTTGAGTTGTATTTGCAATCTTTGCCACATGGCCCCCCTAAACTTCAACTTTCTATCTATTAACTCTTCAAGATCTCTAGCCTCATCAGTTTCTTCTAGCCAAATCCCACTAATATAATATGACATTGAATATCTAATCATGCCGAAGTGAATGACTTTACATTTACTGATATTGAACTGACACCCATTTTCCCATGCCCACAATTCCAGCCTATTCAAATCATTCTGCAAAGACTGCATATCAGCAGCATTCCCGATTACCCTATCTATCTTTGCATCATCAGCAAATAACTGTATATCACTTGTCAAATCCTTCCCTGTACAGATTGAATAACAGTGGACCAAGCACTGATCCTTGTAGTACACCACTTTTTTTTTATTTATTTTATTTATTTTTTATTTTTATTTTTATAATCTTTGTACTGGTTATGGGCAGTACTACCCTTACATCTCGTCCAGACTTGGTTTAGGCCTAAGCCTTTACGGTGTTTTACCCTATGCCTGTTCTAGTTATCATTGTAGTCATTCTCTGGTGGCAACACCATGCCACCATTGTGCCCTGTAGGGGTCATCAAGGAAAGAACTTTTATATCATTCTGCGTAAGCCCAAGCTGTTTTAAGTCATTATAACTGCGCTCCATACACCATGTAAAGAGATGGTGGCGCTGGTAAACCTCGGAGTTGCCCCATGCTCCTCTCTTATCTTACTAACTAGATCTTGGTTATTTTTATAATAGTTTACTCTATTATTATGGCTATAGGCAAGTGAGCGCCCTGTTCCCACCACCTGGGCATCAACTACCGAGACCTCACCATCTCTTTTAATCACTAAGTTTGGTTTATGCAAACCCGCGGAGGTCCTATAATGTGGTTCCACCCAATCATGCTGAGGAGGCACCAGATATGACTTTTAAAGGAGCACCATCTACAGGACAGTGCAACAGAGATGCCCACCTCTTGTGTTCTGTGGGTGCTGACTCAATTAAGGTACCTTGATAATGGGACCAGCCTTTAGCCCAACTAAACTCTTTTTGTATTAATGGGCTATAGAAAGCCTCTCTGCAGATAGTTTAACAGTTTAATAGTTTTTATTATTCACATCACGTATACAAATTATACGTATTATTCTGTTCAACTTGTATAATTATGACATTATTTCACAATACAATTCAATGCACAGTACAATGTTACAAAATAAAATTCAAATATTACTATCATATTCTCTTGGTAGTAACACTTATTTTGGCTATTATTTTATTATGGTTAATAAAAAGTTTTCTCATATATGCAAGTAGAATATAATATATTTCGAATGGTTTCATAGTTATGATAAGTAACTGGTTTAGAGTAATGTAAGTTAGTTAATGCAAATATGTGTAACCAAGGGCCGTAGCCATACTGGTTACTAGAAAAGTAATTAGCTCAGAACAGACACTGAGAGTCCGGGGACTGCATCTAAGAGGGCTCCCTTACCAGTTATAATAATGTACATGTTGATATTTTAATTCCTAATTGAATGAACCAATTTGTAAATCAATACCTTAATTGGTTATGATATATGAGTTATAATGATCTCTTATACTAGGGGAAAGAAGATAGTTCTTACTTCACAATTCTGAATAGGGGAAAGAAGATAGAAGATCTCTTATACTAGGGGAAAGAAGATAGTTCTTACTTCACAATTCTGGATAGCTGCAGGTATGGGATCAGCCATCTAAGTGATGGAACCCCAAGCCCACCATCCTTCACCCTTGCGTGGAAATATGCAGTAGGGGTGTAAGGCGGCAGTCATAGCCATGATCTCATGGCTGAATGAATAGCCCTGTCCAATCGGGACAGTACTGAGATGTATGTCCTACCAAGCACCAACTTGTGGTAAAAGCAAGGTAGGAGATAGTGGGAAAGGAGAAACAGTCTTTGCTGGGGCTTGAGAGGAGCTTTCCTCAAAGAAGCAATCCCAGCTTCTAGGATAGAAGGGACAGAAGACCTTCCCTTTGGGGTGAACATGATACCGAGGTATCTCCACTCTTCCATGATGGTCAAAGCACGCAACGACCTCCCGTGCAGGGAGGTCGTTGCGTGCTTTGACCATCTCTCTATAGTCTTTGCTTTGACCATCACTCTATAGTCTCGACTTTAAGCTTCTTGTCATGACCAGAGGGGACAAGAGCTAAAGAGCAGGACTTCTCTACATTAATAGAAAGACCTCGAATAGAGAAAAAGTCAATTGCCCAGTCAAAGAGTTCCTGCAAGCCTATCTTAGTAGAGGCTACGAGAATAAGATCGTCCGCAAAAACCATAGCATTAAAGGAAGAATGCCTAGAGAGCAACGTATATGGCTAGGAAGAGAGTGAAGAAACTCATCTGTGATACAGTTAAAGAAAAGGGGAGATAGAGGATCACCCTGGAGAACACCCCGCACTGCAGGAATAGGTTGTAGCGATAGTGATGGAGCTACCGAAGTATAGCTCCATAATATAGGAATGGAGGTCCAGCGACATCATATATAGAGGCTTAAGGCAGCGTCGGGAATCAGAGAGAGAGAAGAGAAGAAAGAAGATATATTCTTGGCCCACCCGTCCGAAGGGACAAAAGCTCTCTGTGTATAATCATGCTGTATTTGTTGCTGAAGTGGTTTAACTAAGATTTTATGATAAAATAAGTATCACAGAGGAGATGGTAATAGGTCTAAAGTCTGATGCACAGCTTGAAGTTTCTTTCTTCGGAATGAAGATAGTTCTTGAAGCATGTAGGTATGGTGGCATTGCTTTACTGGAAAGGAGAATGTCCAATAAGATTGAAGAATCTTCAACTGCAAAAGGAGATATTACCTGTCCCTTCCAAAGCCTAGATGCAGGAAAGCCATCAGGTTCGGAGGCAGAAAAAATTGGATGGAAGAGCTGCTATAATCTTCTGGATGAAGACAGGCTGGTATATTTGAAGGGCAGGAATGGACCTCAATATTGTAGGTTGGTCATCATAATCAAGGAAGTGTGGAGGTGGAGCAGAAAAGACAGTACTCCAGAATTTAACAAAATCATCATGTAAGTCTGCTAGAGGTAGAGAGGAAGCACCTTCAAGGATGGTTTTGGCACATTTCCCTCTATTCTTTTTTATAGAGGGCCTGCATAGCTGCATAGGCCTTCTTCCTCTGCTTCCTATTTGACAAAGTCATTGTAGAATGAGACATAGGCTGATGTTGACAAGGCATGAAGTGTTTGGAGAATTCAGCATGGAGGTAGTCATTTAACTGATCTGTGATATCCATTCCCAGAAGATGAGTCCGGATGACAGATTTAAGAATTTGATGGTTATATTCCAGAAGAGGAGGATCATCTAGAGATGATGTCAGTCTGAGAATCAAAGCCTCTTCTTCAACAGCAGGATGGTGGCTGGAAGATGGAGAGGCAGGGACAGGAGATACAGAGATATTACCTGTAACGGATGGGCTACCAATTCTTGAACTAAGGCTTTGTTACTGGCTTTCCATCTATGACATTTGATGGCATCCAAGGATCTTAATGGGAACATCTTAAATAAAGCCTCATTGATTTTCTTTATCCCTCGAGCCGTCAACTCGATCTCATGAGCAGCGAGGATCTTTTCTTCTTCAGCAGTCCAACGTGCTTTAACACGCTCCGTTCTTATTGCAGCTTTGGCTGGATGTTTCGAGGTGCGATGCAAAGCTAGGCCGACTGCGGTGGAGAATGCATGATCGCAGACTTGACATATGAAGTGTCTGAGATTTGGAAATCCTTGACCGCCGGAACAAGCATGATGAGAACTTGAAGAAATAGGTTGATGACAGTCCTTGCGAGCTTTCTTTTAAGTTACTTCCTGAGGACGCCACTGGGACGGGTGACAGGATCACCTCCAAACAAGAAACAGACATGTGGAATCACACTCGACGAGTTTCCTGGCTCCTGCCTATAAGAGTCGGAGCCTTCATCTGATGAGTTATTGCAAGCGAGGAAACTTAACCCTACCAAGGCTGCTAACTCTGGAAGGGAGGAATAGTGTAGCAGGCCAGTCAGTCAACCAAAGGTGTCCAGGAATCGCCCCTAGGAGGCCGCCTACTGCCGCACTTGCAAAGTGTGTCAGGGGATGTGCCAACCAAGACAACAACGATTTGGATTAAACCTTGCAGACTCAGATCCCCCATATACCACTTTTTGATATCAGTCAGCCATCCTTTTATTGATGCTAATATTGTATAACCCAAACTCGTTTTCTCCAATTTATTAGCAGTCTGCCATGCTGTATTCTGTCAAAAGCCTTAGCAAAATCGAAAAGTATAGTTCGTCCACCGTTTGTAGGTCTCTGCTTGGCGTCTTGCCAAGAATAGTCGATTCATGCTGAAGGGGTGAAAGAAATGAAGGACGTTCGAATTGGTCGCCAACATGCGAAATCACATTTTTTATAGGTAAAATTTTCCAACTGTTATACATGCAACATAGTTAACTACAATAATCATAAAAGAGAAGTTAATTTTCCGACCTGTAATAATAAACAACTCATCCCACAATACGGACTGATTACCCTATTATCGGAATGGATTCTCCTTTTTCTGACATGCGCAGAAATGTCGAAGGATCTCTAATTGGTGGGCGAACTATATCATGGTGTATCCATTCCCCTTGTCTAATTCAATGGTAACATTGTTAGAGAATGTGAGCAAGTTGCTAAATCATGACCTTCCCTTAGTAAACCCATGTTGCTCATTGCAAAGTAGAAATTCACTGTCAACCCATTTCTGAATGCGTGTCCTAACCAGTTTTTCCAAAATCTTCACCACCACTCCTGAGATACTAATTGGTCGATAGTTGGATACATCAGTTTTTGCATCACCCTTGTGCAATGGAATTACCATACATTCCTTCCATTCCTGCGGAATCTTCCCTGTTCTGAGACTCATACCCATATTAAACATCCTGGTCAAAGGAATGGCCAGTTAGCTGAACACTCTTTTAGCACATGAGCTGATAATCCATCAGTCCCTATTGCTGAATTCTTATTCAGTTTGTGCAACAGATCTAATAACTCAGCTTCACACACCTGAATTCCTTCATCTAGTGAAGAGGTAACAGTGAGCTCAATGTTGCGTTCACAAGGTTGATAGCTTTTAACGAAATGGACACTCATTAACTGAACAACCTCTTCTGCATCTGTAACCCTCATGCCATCTGGATTTTGAAGAGTTATTCTTTCATATTTATTCTTTCTTTTACTTGCAGCATATCGATAGAATTCTTGTGGGTTGTCTTGAGCATGCAGAGCCAGTTTCTTTTCATAATCAGACTTTGCTTTCCGTACAACAGTTGTGACTATTCTAGTCTACTGCTTATAACATTCATAACGAACATCATGCTTATACAAACGGTATTCCTTCCACATCGTCCTTTTCTTACGAATCTCTTTCTTAATAAGGTTACACATCCATTTGACTCCTACTCTATTTATTCTTCCAACTCTAGGGACACATTCTGATATTGCATCATTTAAGTATTGTTTAAATGCTTTCCATCCAATGTTGATATTCTTCCCATCCATCAATTGGAATTCCCATTCCAATGAACTTAACATACTGTTCAGTTGGTCATAATTGCCTGTTTTGTAGTTCAGCATGTAATCTTTTCTGAGTGGAATATTCATAAACTCAGCCACTTCCCAAGTGAGTACTGCATGATCACTGTCACCAACTGGAGGCAGAATAGTTACATATTTAACTGAAAGGCCCCAATGACACTATAATCAAATCTAACACTCTTTGACCTTGAGTTCCTTCTGTCACATGCTGCTTGAGGAAGTTGTCCCGCAACAGCTCAATAAATGCATTTTCATTCTTCTCAAGAGATTCTACTGCTACCCAATCAATACTTGGATAATTAATATCTCCCATTATGATTACACTTTACGCGCTCACCTTTTCTATTTGGGGATGCATTTCTTCATCACCAGCAACCGATTTACCATGTCTGTAACAACATCCCACTATGTAATTTGTCTTGTTAGATTCCACCTCACACCAGATGGCTTCAAACTCTCACTGCCACATGAAATATTGTTAGTGGTATTACTACATTCATAGGTCTCAAATCTAACTGGATGTAAGTCATTAAATATCATTAGCAATACACCCCCTCCTCTCCTACCCACTCTATCCTTCCTAAAAATACTGTACCCATGACACTCGATACCAGTTAGTAGGTCTGATTCTGAAAGCCAGGTCTCACTAATTCCTAAATCTGAGGTCGCAAAGGGTCAAAGCTGTATAACTGAGAGGAGACCTCCACATAGCCTTTAAAGGAATGTGGAGAACCGACCAGGGCTTCTGACCTAATGTCCAATCCTCACCTTCTCGTGGTGCACCCTGTTAGTTGCACCTTGATACTGAACGAACGAGAATGGGCTGGCAATTTGGGATTTAGCCGACCAAATTTATTCTTATTGTCTTAAACCACAATATTAAATGATGGTACAACATGATAGAATTTCATGCCGGCTGGGGTGTCGCCCGGTTAATCAAGGCTCCCGTTGTTTTCGCCAGGGAACCAAGGCGAACAGTGAAAAGTCAGCTATTGGGACAAATCCTAAAACACTCCCCAACTCAATATCACCAGAATTGAAGATTGGTACTATCGAAATAAGAAGCCTGAATGGCAAAGAAATGGAGCTAGCTGAGGAATTAGATAAGTACCAGATCAACATAATAGGGGTGACTGAAACAAAAAAGACAAAAACTGGTGAGATCTTTCTGAGCAATAAATACAAAATGTTATATTCAGCAATGACAATCAAGGAAAAGAAGGATTAGCCGTAGTATTCAACACTAAATATGAGGCTAATCTTCTTGGATGGCAGGCAATTTCATGTAGAATGATGTGGGCAAATATGAGAATGGGGAACTGGACAATGAGACTTAATTGTGCCTATGGTCCCTCAGAAGGTTCTCGTAAGTTAGAAGTGGAGGAAATTTTTGAGGCTTTAGAAAAAGCAACAGACAAAGAAAAATGAAAAGTTGGGGATCTAAATAGCAGAGTAGGAAATGATTGTCAGACATACAAAAATATTTTGGGAAAATTTGGAGAAAAGAGCAAAGCTAATAATAATGGCAAATACTTGTTGGATTTCTGCTCAGGACATGGACTGGTTATTACTAACACCATGTTCCAACATAAAAATGTAGACAAATTCACATGGAGAGAAGAGGCAAGGAATAAGAAAAGTCTCATTGACTATGTTATTTTTGATAGTGATGTTTCTCCCTGGTGCAGGACACCATAGATGATTTTCTTTATCCCTCAAGCTGTCAACTCAATCTCATGAGCAGCGAAGATCTTTTCTTCTTCAGCAGTCCTACGTGCTTTAACACTCTTCGTTTTTATTGCAGCGTTGGCTTTGGCTGGATGTTTCAAGATGCCATGCAAAGCAAGGCTACACTATTTAGTTTTGAGCAGGATAAAATTGAATTTCATATTAAGAAGAATAACATGTAAGAAAGTTTTAAAGCGAATAAAAGTTGAGCAGCTCTCAGATGTTAACTGTAGACTAAAATACAGAAAGATTATTGAAAAGAAAATGAAAGAGTTTGAGAACAGGAATCAAACCTTGGAGATTCAGTGGCAAACTCTGAAGAAAACATTGATTGATTCTGCCAGAGAGGCATGTGGCGAGGTTGTGTGCATTGATAAAAAAATCAGAACTCCCTGGTGGACACAGGAAGTTAAAGAGGCAGTGAAGGAAAAGAAGAAAGCATATCAAAAGTTCCTTTCAAATAAGTCAGCTTTTACTCTTACAGAATACAGAGACAAATGAAAGAAAGCTAAACAGTGTGTAAAACTAGCTAAACAAAAGTCATGGAAGGACTTTGGCAAGAATATAGAAAATAAATATCAAGAAGGTGGCAAAATATTCTGGAGGTTGTTGAAGAAGCTTAGGAATGTAGGAAAGAGTGCTGTAAAAGGAGATAGAGAAGATAAAGGTGACATGAAAACAGGAGAAAAAGATATCCTTGAAGTATGGAGTAATTACTTTGAAAAACTGCTAAATGAAAGAAGCAGTGATGACAGCACAGTGATAAAAAACACTGACCAGGCATGCAGTCAGGAATACATATCCATACTTGAAGTAGAAAAAGCCATCAAAGACTTGAAATGTGGAAAGGCAGCAGGAGTAGATGATATTCGACCAGAAATGCTGAAGTATGGTGGTATAAAAGTCTTACAGTGGCTGCACTGCATAGTTCAGAAAGCCTGGACAGAGAGACGAATTCCCGATGATTGGAGTAGAGCTCTCATAGTACCCATATATAAAATAAAACTGAATATGAGAATTACAGAGGTATTTCCCTACTGAGTGTTCCTGGCAAGATTTACGCAAGTATACTTGAGGAACGGTTGAGAAGAATTGTGGAAGAAAAGCTTGGTGAAGAACAAGCTGGATTCAGGCCAAATAGAGGCTGTCAGGATGAGATCTTCACTTTATGACAAATAGTCGAGAAAGCATGGGAATATAACAAGAACAAGCAAAATATTCTGGAGGTTGTTGAAGAAGCTTAGGAATGTAGGAAAGAGTGCTGTAAAAGGAGATAGAGAAGATAAAGGTGACATGAAAACAGGAGAAAAAGATATCCTTGAAGTATGGAGTAATTACTTTGAAAAACTGCTAAATGAAAGAAGCAGTGATGACAGCACAGTGATAAAAAACACTGACCAGGCATGCAGTCAGGAATACATATCCATACTTGAAGTAGAAAAAGCCATCAAAGACTTGAAATGTGGAAAGGCAGCAGGAGTAGATGATATTCGACCAGAAATGCTGAAGTATGGTGGTATAAAAGTCTTACAGTGGCTGCACTGCATAGTTCAGAAAGCCTGGACAGAGAGACGAATTCCCGATGATTGGAGTAGAGCTCTCATAGTACCCATATATAAAATAAAACTGAATATGAGAATTACAGAGGTATTTCCCTACTGAGTGTTCCTGGCAAGATTTACGCAAGTATACTTGAGGAACGGTTGAGAAGAATTGTGGAAGAAAAGCTTGGTGAAGAACAAGCTGGATTCAGGCCAAATAGAGGCTGTCAGGATGAGATCTTCACTTTATGACAAATAGTCGAGAAAGCATGGGAATATAACAAAGATCTGTATTTAAGTTTTATCGTTCTGGAAAAGGCATATGACAAGGTGCCAAGAGAGAAGCTATTCAATACGCTGCAGTTATATGGTGTCAATGGGGCATTATATCAAGCAATACTTAGTCTTTATTTGAGTTGTAAATCAGCAGTTAGAATTGAAGGAAGTACAGGAAGATGGTTTTAATGTTAAATCTGGTGTGAGACAAGGATGTACATTATCCCCTCTGTTATTCATTATCTATATGGATCACATTATGAAGGAAAGAGGAAAGTGGTATTAAACCTGATATCAGAATTGGAGATGTTAATGTCAGCTCTTTGCTTTATGCAGATGATGTTATACTTCTAAATAAATCCGCTACAAGTCTGCAAGATTCTCTGACTAAATTGAATAGCTGTTGTAATAGATATGGTATGAAGGTCAGCAATTATAAGACAAAGACAATGAAAATAGGCAGAATCATTGAAAATGTCAACTGTGTTGTGAATGGAGAACCTGTGGAACAAGTAAAACATTTCAGCTACTTAGGCACAATTTTTACCGAAGATGGGAAATTAAATATAGAAATAGACAACAGAATCAACAAAACTGGTATGGTGGGAAGTCAATTGAATAAATTTATATGGAATAAGAGAGAAATTAGTCGGAACACTAAATTAGCTGTATACAAGACAGTGTTCAAACCAGTTTTAACTTATGGATCTGAGAGCTGGGTCAGAAGTAAAACACTTGACCAAAGACTAGAGACCGCAGATATGAGAGTCCTGAGAAAGATTAGAGGCGTGAACAGATGGCATCAATGGCAATATCATATTAAAAATGAGGATATTAGGAAAGAACTTGACATTGTCAGCATCCAGGAATGCGTTAGCAGAGCTAATCTCAGATGGTATGGTCACTTAAATAGAATGGGAGAGGAAAGATTAGCAAAACAAGTGTTCTCTGCCAAGTTGGCAGGAAAACGACCCAGAGGAAGACCAAGATATAGGTGGATTGATACGGTACAAAGTGCCTTAGACGATAGAAATATAAGATCTGAAAATGTTGGAGTCTTGACAAGTAACAGACTGATTTGGAGGAAAATTGTGGATAGGAAGTTAGTAATGATGTAATTTTTTCATGTAGTACTGTCATATCCTGTACACCCCTTGAGGGTACATGGCAGGAATTTGATGATGATGATGATGACACTGCATAGTTCAGAGGGCCTGGACAGAAGAACGAATTCCAGATGATTGGAGTAGAGCTCTCAATAGTACCCATATATAAAAAGGGAAATAAAACTGATTGTGAGAATTACAGAGGTATTTCTCTACTGAGTGTTCCTGGTAAGCCAGTATACTTGAGAAAGATTGATTCAGGATTGTGGAAGAGAAGCTTGGTGAGGAACAAGCTGGATTCAGGCCAAATAGAGGCTCTCAGGATCAGATATTCACTTTACGCCAAATGGTTTGAGAAGTAATGGGAATATAACAAAGATCTGTGTTTAAGTTTTGCAGATATGTAAAAAGTATATGACAAGGTGCCAAGAAATAAGCTATTCAAAACGCTACAGTTGTGCGGTGTCAGTGGATCATTATATCAAGCAATACTTAGTCTTTATTTGAGTTGTAAGTCAGCAGTTAGAATTGAAGGAAGTTCAGGGAGATGGTTTGATGTTATATCTGGTGTCAGACAAAGATGTACATTATTACCTCTGTTATTCATTATCTATATGTATTACATTATGAAGGAAAGTGGTATGAAACCTGATATCAAAATTGGAGAAGTTAATATCAGATCCTTGCTTTATGCGGATGATGTTATACTTCTAAATAAATCCACTACAAGTCTGCAAGATTCCCTGACTAAATTGAATAACTGTTTTGTAATAGATATGGTATGAAGGTCAGCAATAAAAATACAAAGACAATGAAAATAGGCAGAAGCATTGAAAATATCAGCTGCATTGTGAATGAAGAACCTATAGAACAAGTGAAACATTTCAGTTTTGAAAATTATGGAGTCAACTACTGTGTTTGAATAAAACTTTAGTTTAATATAACTAAAATCTACATTCGACATTTCGACCTTTATGCCAAGGTAATCTTATTGAGCATACAACTATACACAGAAAACCAGCTACACTACATTCAAACTGGTTTGTGTTAAAGACACTGACCAACTGCTTCAACAATTGTCGGCCTGACCTCTGGTAAGAAAAAAAATAAATAAATTAAAAAAAAATGTCGAATGTAGATTTTAGTTATATTAAACTAAAGTTTTTATTCAAACACGGTAGTTGTCACCATAATTTTCAAAAATGCATTTGGATCACCGTGTAAGCCTAAAAGAAAGGATAAAACATTTTAGCTACTTAGGCACGAATTTTAGTGAAGATGGTTAATTAAATATAGAAATAGACAAAGAATCAACAAAACTAGTATTGTAGGAAATCAACTGAATAAATTTATATGGAATAAGAGAGAAATTAGTCAAAACACTAAATTAGCTGTATACAAGACAGTGTGCAAACCAATTTTAACTTATGGATCTGAGAGCTGGGTCAGAAGTAAAACAGCTGACCAAAGACTAGAGACCGCAGATATGAGAGTCCTGAGAAAGATTATAGGCGTGAACAGATGGCATCAATGGCAATATCATATTAAAAACGAGAATATTAGGAAAGAACTTGATATTGTCAGCATCCAGGAATGCATTAGCAGTGCTAATCTCAGGTGGTATGGTCACTTAATCAGAATGGGCAAGGAAAGATTAGCAAAACAAGTGTTCTCTGCCAGGTTGGCAGGAAAATGACCCAGAGGAAGACCAAGATATGGGTGGATTGATATGGTAAAAAGTTCCTTAGAAGATAGATATATAAATATAAGATCTGACCATGTTGTAACTTTGACAGGTAACAGATTGATTTGGCAGAAAATTGTAGGTAAGAAGTTAGTAATGATATAAATT
The DNA here is from genome assembly GCF_054136105.1 of Typopeltis vanoorti. NCBI lineage: Eukaryota > Metazoa > Arthropoda > Arachnida > Uropygi > Thelyphonidae > Typopeltis > Typopeltis vanoorti. Next base: position 104,035,761 of record NC_143558.1, read on the forward strand.
TTTCATGTAGTACTATCATATCCTGTACAACCCTTGAGAGTACATGTCAGGAATTTGATGATGATATGGTCACAAAATATTGACTAAGGCAACAAACTCTACCCGTTTTTTTCTGATACTCCTGACATACACACATACACATATATTTCTTGCAACTGTAGTTGATTTTACTTGTTTGTGAATTTAATTATGTGATATTGTTTAAAAAGCATTTTATGTAGCTCCAGTATGTGTGAGAAAAATGACAGCAGTTGTGTCAAAAGTAAAGTAACTAATATTAATCATGTAAAGCAAGACAGCGAAAGTGCTGAAAGTAGTGCAGGGAGAAAAATTAGTTTGAGCTTATGTAGTGATCTTTACAGAATAAAATTTGAGTTCAGAAGATTTGAGGAACAATTTTTGTCTGACATGGCAGGAGGGAGAATGAAAGAATAAGTGAAAGGGGAAAGTATTGAAGAGAGAGAGAATTTGAGACTAAGGAGCAGGTATTGTATGGAGATTCAATGACAAAAAGTATATTTAATGAGAATGTGAAGAAAACATGCTTCCCATTCTTATCATAAGTGAAAGAGTTGATCATTTGGCAGGCATAAAAGATTTGAACAGCGAGAAATATGCAATTAGAGGAGATATGCAAGAGTTACTTGTAGAAGTGTAAAAGAAGGGTGAGAGAGTGAATATTGCTAGTCTGTTGCCTTGGTAGGATATTACTGAATTGAGAAGGGCCACAATTTCTCATGAATCAATGAGAAGATTGTGCAGGAGGATTGGTCTACTGTTTATAGATGTATGGAGTGAAATTGATGGATGATAGGACTTGTATATGCCTGATGGACTCTATTTGCATGGTTTTGAAGTTATTTCTAGTAAGAGAGAGAGAGTTGTTCACTGAGAGGCTGAAAGGACAAAAGTCAGAGATCGGAAATACCAGTGAGGATGCTGTCAAATTGAGGACAAATGAAGCTGTGTGTGAAATGATTATGGTTTTGAATGCAATTTCACATGTTTTAAATCTGAATGTAATGTTAATGATTTATGCAGTAGTAACTGTAATGCATTTACATTAATGCTAGGAATATCAGAAATAATGGAGAGCAGTTTTTGGCATGGGACAACCGAACTGTAACAAAAATTATCGACATCAGTAATTGATGATAATTGAGACTTGGTTGACAGAAAATGATATAGTTACAAGGATTGAATATAAGGGGTATTGTTTTTTCTTGGAGGATACAGGAATGATACAGGAAAAGGATTGATGATGATAACCGAAGATCTTGAGCCATCATAAATAGAAGATAACGTGGATTTTAGGTCTTAGAAAGTTGGTTCATTTGAGACTATCTGGTGTGAGATAGATTCTAATAAAATATTTTGTTGGTTGCTACTACAGACGATGGTGTGCGGTCAGCAGGATTTAGCAAAATAAGTGGGCCATCAGTTATTTTGGGACACTTCAGCTGTGGGGATGTAGATTGAAGAGTGGAAAGGGCTCTGAATGAAATTTATGCAGTTACTAAGGGATAATTACCTGAAACAGCATATTATGGAGGGGACCGAAGGTTTGAAAGTGTGGGATCTAGTAAGAGCTTCAGAAGATATATACATAAACATAGTAGACACTGACTCATTTTGGGGACATGATTATGCAGTCTTATTCTGGGAGATTGCTAAACATGGCACAGCTTAGAGCAGTGTAATGTCTTAAGAATCTAGACCAATGATTTCATATCAAGTAGTGTGTAGGAGGTGGTCAAGTGTGTTTGAGAGAAGTATTATCAGACTGACATACCCAAGTCATAAAGCAAGTACAGTGAAGTCAATGAGTATGACAGCAGAAGCCGGGGAAGGAAAAAAAAAAAACCTTTGTGGAGCGAATATAGAAAAAAAAGTAATCACCATACTCATGAGCAGATGTTGAATGTTTTTTCACTTTGTTATATTATAAATTAAAGATGCCAAGAAATTACATTCTTGGTTTCCTCCTTTATTTGAGTGTAAGCAAACAAAGTTTGCGTGTGAAGTCGTGAAATGACTGGGCTGCTTGTATATAGAGTCTCCAATGATTTCATATCAATTGCCTTTGTATCCCATGATGCACTGCACATACCCTTACAGACATGTATATGGGAAGGCCTTGTATATGGAAATATGACTTCTGCATTACTTCAATGTTGGTATCACTTCTAGATCTGACTCCCACTGATGAGACCTCAATAAAGATCGAAAGCAGTCTGGGCAGTGGCCCTTCCCATAAATGCATAGCATTCTACATGTCTGTAAGGATATGTTCATTGCATTATGGGATACCAAGGCAATCGATGTGAAGTCATTAGCCTCTACAGGGTGTTCGGGATAAATTTGACATATTTATAATTAATTATATTTTTCCGTAAGTTACATGTATTAACACACACTTCTCTTCATTTAAAAGTTTGAACCCTTCTTCATTCATATACAAGATGTCAGAAAGGATGGATAGCTGGAACCCACCTGAATCATGGAAGAGAATAACTTGTATCATGATGATTCGTGCCTGCCATCAAAATAAGGATATTACGACTGCTGCCCAATGCTCCCTGAATACAGTAAAAACAATCAGGCATGAACTAGAGACTTGCAATGGTGACTACGAGGATGTAGCAAGAAGAAAGATCCCTAGCAGACGATCTGATTGCGTTCGTACAGCAGAATTCCTCGCAAATCTGCAGGAACAGGTGTTGAAGAACCCTGGCATTGGAATTCGGGCTTTGTTCGTGGAGTTGCTAACTGTAGTCAAGCCCTGGATAACAAGGGTAGCCAATGGTAGGCCGTATGTATGGCAGCAGGATTCGGCCCCTTGCCACACCTCTGGGAAAAGTCAAAAATGGTTGTCTGAAAATTTCTACGACTTCACCAGTCCAAATGTTTGGCCTCCAAACTCCCCAGACCTTAACCCCATGGATTATTTTGTATGGGGCGCAGTTGAAAAAGACACCAATCGCACTTCCAGTAATACAAAAGCCCAGTTAATGGATAAAATTAAAACAGTTTTTGCGGCCCTTCCCAGGGAGACTGTAGCATCAGCTTGTTCGAGGTTCCGAAGCAGAATTGAAGCTGTGATCGATGCTAATGGTGGTTATTTTGAGTAAATCTTGTTGATAGTATTGTAATTAACTCTGCCTGTAATGTTTTTTTGTCAATTCATTAAATTTAATAGATACAAAGAAGATTTTCTTTTTCCTTACGAAACTGTCAAATTTATCCCGAACACCCTGTATATACAAGTAGTCCAGTTGTGAACAGCAGAACATTGCACCCTTTTATTAGAAAAGATCTGGGTTTGTTTCTTGTCATGTTGAGAGGAATCCTTATATGGACTATTTCAACTGAAGGTGAGTTAGCTGATCTCGTACGGTGGTAGCAGGGCTTTTTCTCCCAGAAACTCAGGTTTTTCACCTGCATACACAAAAATCGGCCTTTGGAACACATGCACAGATGGAACCCAGACAAAAAATACTGTTGTTGGTGATGATAGGCAGTAGATGATGTTTATGAGAATAGTGGACAGGATGAGATTAGCGAAGTAAAGCAGAGAGCTCTCCTGCAATGAGTCTGTGAACTCCTTGTAGGTGTCATGTAATAATAAAGAATGAAACCAAGCATATAATTTCTTGGCATCTTTAATTTATGCTCTGAGGCAGTACAAAGTGCAGATAAGAATGATCACTAGCTTGGTAAGAAAGGCAAAATTAGATTACTTCCTTCCTTCCTGATTTACATTCATGCATAGGTCCACACTTTTCTATGCAGGCATCCAAAACCATATTCCCATAGTGTCCTATGCCTGTATATTGCATGTTCTTCTGGCTGGCTTGCTGGTTTGAGGGATGAAAAATCTGAGTTTCTAGGAGAAAAATCCATTCTGCCTCTGTATGAGACCAATTAACTTATCATTTAATTATAAACACCTGATAAAGGTTCTTCACATCGTAAACAGGATTTGAACCCAGTCTTTCAACCAAAGGTCTCATTTAAACTGACTGAGTTATAGAGGCTGAAATAGGATTATGAGAGAAAATTAGCCAAGTAGGTCAAAGGAAATCCAAAAGACTTTTTTTTTTTTCTCTGTAGCAAGGAAGAAGATTGTTATAGAAGGATAACTTTATTCAGTGCTAACAGTAAGAAAGTGACATAAGCAGAAGAAAAGTTGAGTTACTAAGTGATCACTTAGGGTAAATGCCTTCTGCCTCTGCTTGCAACCAATTAACTCGTCATTTGATTATAAACAACTGATAAAGGTTACTAATGTCATAAATGGGATTTGAACCTTAGTCTTACCAAGCAAAGAGCTCATCCAAACCCAACTCAGCTACAGAACTGAAATCAAATTATGAGAGAAAAATAGCTAAGCAGGTGAAAGAATCCAAAAGACTTTTTTATTCTGTAGTGAGGAAGAGGAAATATTATTATAGAAGGATAACTTTACTAAGCGATCACTTCAGGTATTTCATCCAGGTGGAGATTCTGTAGTTGCTAATGTGAAAATTGATGGGTGGATGAACTGGACATGCTTAAGACATTAAATAATATCAATGTGCATAGAGCACTACATATCAGTAGTAGAAGTAGAAAAAGCCATCAAAAAGATGTTATGTGGAAAGGTTGCTGGAGTAGATGATTATCGACCACATATTCTCAAATATGGGGTATAAAAAGTTTTACATTGCCTACACTGTATAATTAGAAGTCCTAGTTAGAAGATCAAATTCTGGGTGATGGGAGTAGAGTTCTCTATGAGTGCTCTACTCCAGTTTATAAATAGGAAAAAAAAAAAAAAAAGCCTGACTATGTGAATTACAGAAGAATTTCACTACTGAGTGTTCCTAATAAGATTTATACAAGTACAATTGCTAAGAAAAATTTTGGAAAAGAAGATTGGAGAAGAACAAACTGGATTCAGGCCAAATAAAGGTTGTGAGAATCAAATTTTCTCTTGAAGACAAATAGTTGAGAAACCTTGGGAATATAACAAGGCTTTGTATTTAGGTTTTGTGGATCTGAAAAGATGTATGACAAGGTACCGGGAGAAAAGCTCTTCAAAACTTGACAGCTATATGGTGTAAAAGGGACATCATAATGAGCAGTACAGAGTCCACCTGTTGTAAGTCAGCAGTTAGAATTGAAGGAAGTACAGGAAGATGGTTTGATGTTAAATCTGGTTTGTGACAAGGGTGCACATTATCTCCATTGTTATCCATTATCTATATGGATCACACTGTGAAGGAAAGTGGTATTAAACCTGATATCAAAATTGGTGGTGTTAATCTTGGCCATTTACTTTATACAATATATAGAAATATATCCAGTACAAGTCTACAGGATTCCCTGATAACTAAATTGAAAAACTGCTGTGATCAATTTGGTATGCAAAAAAAGCAGAAACATTAAAAACATCAGCTGCATTCTAAATGGAGAACCTATAGAAGAAGTAAGTCATTTCAGTTTTTCAGGCACAATTTCTAGTAAAGATGGCTAATTCTGCTGCCTATTTATATACTAAATTTGCCAACATCTCAGACCACAGATATGAGAGTTCTGAGAAAGATTAAGGAAGGTGAATAGATGGGATCATTGGCAATATCATATTAAAAATGAGGGCATTAAGAAAGAACATGACATTGTTAGCATTAAAAATTGCATTAGCAGAGCTAATCTCAGATGGTATGTTCACTTAAACATAATGGGAGAGGAAAGGTTCATAAACAAGTGTTCTTTGCTAGGATGGTATTAAAAAGATGCAGAGGAAGATAAAGATTTAGTTAGACTGATAAAGTAAGAGGTGCCTTGGAAGAGAAACATAAGTTATGCTTAATAATGGAGTTGTGACAGATAACAGATTAATTTAGAGAAAAATTGTCAAATTGGAAGTTGGTAATGATGTAAATTTTTCATGTAGTATTATCATCTCTTATACACCTCTGAGGATACATATCAGGAATTTGATGACGATGAATACAGCAGTGGGGCTGAATGGCATGTTGGATCCATCTGCTACAAGAATGTGCTAGAGAACTGGCAGTATCTCTGATGCAGTTGTTTAATATAATGTCTCAGCTCTGGCAAGGTACCAAGGGAGTTGAAAGAGGGTAAAATAGTTATATTACATAAAGATTGCTTCAAAATAGATGTAGCAGATTAATTACAATCCAATTTTTTAAAGCATAGAAAAGTTGGTTAAAAGTAATATCCAGTGGGCGAATAGGAACATGGTACTCTGCTTGGGGGGGGGGGTCGCATGGCCTTGTAAAAGGTAGATCCTACCTTACTAAATTGCTCACAGCTTCTAGCACTATGAAAGTGGAATTAGATAATGCAAATAGCTATACCATGATACTGCTGGCCTTTGCTAAGGGTTTTGATATACTGCCACATGAAAAGCTAGTAGCTTAACTGAAACAGATGAGATAAGATAACAGACTAGTAAGTTGGATAGCTGATTAGTTGTCACACAGGTATGAGCAAATTGTGTATGAAGGAGCAGTATCCCAAAAGAAGAAGGTCACTAGTGCATTGCCACAGGGATCTGTTTTTGGACCATTATTGTTTAACTTGGATGTTAATGACATTGGGACTGGCTTAACTGGAGATGTGCAGTTGTTTGCCAATTGTGCAAAGTTTGGAAGGGTTATGAGAAGTAGAGCAGATGGAGGAGATGAGAAATCTCTTCCACCTTCCTTGAAGTTTAGGGGTCAGATTGCTAAAATTGCAAGAACATCCCACCATATTCTGTATGTCAATGACCTCCTCAAATAATGAGGAGGTCATTGACATACAGAAGCAAAAAGGCACAGATTTGGTCACCTGGTTTTCAAATAGCTCAAAGGATTATTTGGATGTTGAAAAACTCACAAGCAAAGAAGGAACATTATTTTCCCTTTTTTATAAGACTATGATTTGTTTTCATCTTGAGTACTGTGCACATGTTTGGTCACCTAGATTTCTTAGGGTTCAGGGGGTGGTGGAGATGATCCAGAGATGAGTGACAAGCTGCTGGCTCTCTGTGAGTATAGACTGAAGGTGTGTGGGTTTCAAAGCTTAGTTGATAGGCAGACAAGATGGGACATGATAGAACTTCTAATTTCCTAAAGTAGTTTTACAAAATTGACTCAGAAAAAATTTTTCAATACCTGTTGAACAGACAGAGGACTGATTTGTTGAAGTTTTTTAAGAGGGTGCAGACTAGATTTTTTTTTTTTTTTTTTTTTGCTTGGAATATGGTGATTGAGTGGGATGGTTTGCCCAAAGTCATGTGTGCCCTTACAGTGAGCAAATGAGCAACAAAGGCATATGATAGGTACTGGATGTATAATGGTTAGTGTGGATTTTCTGCAGAGTCTTTATAATTATAATATTATTATAATATACACGATTGTTCATAATGTATCTCAAGTCTTGTAAATTACTGGTAATTTTTGCTTGAAATATACAGACATTGAAGATACAGTGCTGGTTTTTAACTCAAAGTTTTGATAAACTCAAAGATCATATGATTCCAAAATGATGAAAGGACAAGCAATAATGAAACAGTTTTGTTTAATTACAGAAGCATTATTGCTAAAGATTCCAATACATTGTGAGATGAAGGTTAATATTGAGGTCATGAAGGTGAATAATCTTGATAATTAAAATTTAAATGCATTCATTTTATAAGTAATGTTAGCAATTATAAATTATAATGAATACTGAAGATTAAATTATAAATGTAAGTCTAGTTGTTTTCTGGAAAATTTTAGTTTTAGTTTTTAAAAATCCCTGGATATCTCTCTCCACAATTTTTTAACTTTAATTTTTGGGAAAAAAGCACGAGTTATAGTCGAGTAAATATGGTGCGTGTGTGTGTGTGTGTGTGTGAGAGAGAGAGAGATTGATAGTTAGCACTCTTCACTCAGTTTGATTTAAGCATCTCTTCATCTGTTCTAAAGGATTCATTATCTCAGACTTAGTAATGTTAACAGATAACATGAATTGTGTCATTTGCTGTAATTTGGTTATTTCAGGTTGTGAGGATGTGTTTATTAACATGAAATATTAGCAACACATTTAAAATGTTTTCTTTTTGTGAAATAATATAATGAAATACATTTGTTTAGTCGTATTTTTTGTATTTCTATTTTCAGTGTTAACAGGACATACTGTGATTACACATATTATTATTATTAACATGTGATCTCCATGGAGTCAGAGACTCATCATGGGAGGTACACACTATTGCACACAATGCACACATCCAACCGTGCTTTAAACTGATTTAATGTGTCTACATTCACAACTCACTCAGGCAATGCATTCCACTCACCAACCACTCTCCAGGCAAAGAACCTACTCTTCACTCCTCTGTTCACATCCTCGTTATGCAGTTATCAGCGATGGCCTCTTGTTCTACTCTGTCTTTCATTCCATAAAAAATCTCCTACATATCAACCTGATAACAACCCTTGACTAGCTTATATGTCTCAATCATATTCCCCCTCTTCCTCCTATTCTCAAGGCTCTACAACTTATATTCTCTCGATCTCTCCTCGTACTCTACATTCCAAAGACCACCGACCATCTTTGTGAATCTTCTCTGGACCCTTTCCAACATATCCTCATCACCATGAAAACCCAGCGACCAAATCTGTGCACAATAATCCATATGGTTCATTGCCATTATCCAATGTGACGTCTTCACAACTTGTGTAATGTGGCCACTGAATTTCAGGTCCTTGTTCACCATCACTCCTAGATCTCTCATCTCCTCTACTTGCTTTAAAGTTTCCCCACCATTTGTATACTTTGCTTCCCATCGTTGCTTATCAAATCTCAAAACCTTATACTTTGCAACATTGAACTGATTGTTCCACTTACCTGCAATCTATTCAAGTCCTCTTCTAAGGCCAAAGTTTTATACTATTTGTCTGTTGTTTCTGTATATTTTGTATATATACTTTGGGGAATGTTAATGGATACCTGAGTGGTTTCACCATAAAACTTGCCTTGGAAGATCTTTGTTTCTTATAGCAGGAATTCTGTTTTTCAGTCATTTTTCAATTTGACTAATTTGCTTGTGAAAAGAGAGAGTGGGAGGGAAAAAATGTGCTTGACAGTCACTTGAGTTCTTATTGATAGTAGCTGTACCATACATGAATGATGCTATCATTGAACAGTTACGCATATGTATCATGTGGTCTGATGGTAATGCCTGTGCACTTCATACTACCTTGGAAAGCGATTATCTTGAACTCATTCAAACTCAAATCTCTTTACTTCTGTAGGAGGAGGGGAAAAAAATCCCTTGCTTACACCCTACTTATACAGCATTCAGGGATGGCCTCTTGTTCTACCCCTGTCTCCCTCTACTCTGTGAAAAATCTTTTCTTTGCTTTTCTTAAGCAAACTGTGGAGGGTGGAACAATGTGGGTATATTTTGGTATGCATAACATACACTTATGTTTAAATTATGCACATTTGTCTAAAGATTAATTTTAACCTGATTGTTTTATTTCTCATAACAGAGTCTTTTATTACATGTGCAGAATCTGCTTGCTTGTATCTATAAATTTGTATGTGGTATTTTAATCTGGTAACAACTCCTCACTAACATATACATCTCAGTACATCCCTCTCTTTCTTCTATTCACAAGGCTCTGCAAGTAGCATGTTCTCATATTCCACATTCCATAGCTACCTAGAAAACTGACTTAGTGAACCTTTTCTTGGACCTCTCTTATGAGATAGGGTCATGTATCTTCATGCCATTTGAAAATCATGCAACAAAATCTGCACACAGTAACTACATGGAATTTGATCATGGCTTTATTGAAAGGAATCAGAACTTCCTTGCTTCCATATGACTTCATCGTTACCACATACATTGTGATGTTTCCCAAATATTAGTAGTGTAACCCCTAAACTTCAAGTCTCTGTCTACCATCATTCCCAGATTTCTCATTTCTTCCACCTCCTTTAAAATTCATTCATTAATTGTATGCTCTTCTTTCCATCCTTTCCCACCAAATTTCAAGACCACACATTTTGCAACATTAAATTGACAGATCCACTCGCCACTTCCATAGTCGATTGCGATTCTCTTAAGGTTGCAGAAGCTGTGAGGAGCAGAGCACATCTTCTCTGCTCCTCATAGTTCTTCCTAGCTTTGCATCATTTGCAAACAGATACATATCTCCAGTTTAGTCTTTACATGTTAATGCAATACATGTTAATAACATTGTCCCAATGTTATTAACATGTATTGCTCACCTAAAAATAAAGTTATTATTATGTTAGTTATTAAATTTGGAGAGCCTTGATCCGTGAAATCTTTCTAAGAATTTATTAAGTCATTGTCTTTTACTTTCCATAGAGTTTTATATTTATATATTCTGAACTTTTTATTATGTTATATAGCTACATGTGAAAAATATATGCTGTTTGTTCATATTAATGAAATCAGTATTGTTAATTAAAGGAAACATTTGTGCTGTATGAAGATGCCTTCTTGCCAGTAGAAGTTGTTGATATCTTACCTACTCTCATTTATAAACTTATTGGAAATCCACCTCGACTGAATTTTTTGAAGTCTGTTTGGGATTGTATTCTTTTGATCCACTTTGCAGAAAATACTTATGCCTGTCATGCTAAAGGCTCCTTCTACTTTTTGCTTCCTCAGAGAAAATCTGAAAGTAAGGAAACTCTTGACTTTCATTTTGTTTGTTACTATTATGAGTATTTTTGTAATTAAAAGGGCATCTTAGTTAAATTTAAAGAATGATAATAATTTTTTAATAGGGAGAAAAAGAGAGCCTAAAATGTGCATTGAAAAGTTTCAGTAAAAGAATATGAAATATCGATTGTTATTTTATTGAACATCAATTATAGTCACGGCAAACAGTGTGTGCATTTGAAACGTTAAAGCTTTTGCTAGCGATCAGCATTTTTTTGATAAAATACATCTCTGATTAATCATAGATCATGATGTTTATGAAAAATAGATATCTTGTGAACTTCTTACCATGATATATTGAGAGTGTTTCTGCCAAGTTGCTGATGTGTACCAATAGTCTTAAACACCATTGAGACCTGTGAAGCTGTTGACCAGAAATTCAGCACCTAGGCAACTCTTGCTGTGAGTTTGGTGAGTTTGTATTTGTGAGCTTTGATCATTTTTGCATAGGCACAATGCTTACATACCTCAAAATATGATGAATATTTATTATCATTTCCTTTCTTGATAAGTTTTATTTAAATGTATTCTGTAAAAAATCTTTGTCATGTTGTAAAATTGTGCCCTGATTACGCCATTTAACAAGGTTTTTGTCATACTGATTTTTTAACATTTACTTGTACCTTTTTGAATAATGAGTATGAAAATAAAAAGATTTTTTGGTTGTTTACAGTTTTTGGGTGCAAATTTAGATTTTCCCAAAAGAAATAAATTTTTGGCTTACTGTAGCAAATACACACAATTAGGAATTTATTTAGTTAAAACTATTAAAAATCCCCAGAAAACAACCCACACAGTACCCTTGAATCATTTAGTAGTATTCTAATGGAAATTCATGATGGTAAGAAAGGTGTTAGCAGTTAAACTACTATAACAAACCTCCTGTAGCCCTTACAAGTTGGTGTTGAGACAGTTGACTCTATATTTTTCAGAAATAAACTGGCTCATCAGAAAGTGTAGCAGTTTGCTGCTTGCTTATATATCCCATTTAGTAAAGTTAAAAAAAAAAATCCCTGCTTACAGGCTCATATTTAGGATACAACATTTTGTTGTATCCTAAATATGTGTTCCAGTTTTTCACCCAATTTACAAGTTAATTTTCAGCTGTCAGTTAATTGCTTGATTTTATTCAATGAATGTTCAGTGGACAACAGATCTGCTCTCCAACCAGTGGGCTGCATGTTTGAATCCCACCATGAGCATGGATATTGTGTGATTGTCTCTGGCTGAGAGATGAATATTATTGCTTAGTGTGGGACCACCACCCTATGTGTTGGAGGCTTGAAGTGGCTAGATAAAGTTCCATGTTTAGACTCTGGAGCAGGGTTTTAGGATCAGATAAAAATTTAATAAAAGTTACAAAATAATAATAATTTAAAAAATAACAAAAATCCTTAGCCTACTTACAGTATTAATCATCATCATAACACTAATTACAAATATAGACCATATTGATCTCTTCTGGTCTCATTATCCATCTAATATTTTTTTTTGAGGTCTACCCAGCCTTCTCTTTCCAATTGGTTTATATTTTATTATTTGTTTAGAATATCGTGTGTTGACCATTTGGTTTACATTTTCTATCGAATTTTGTTTGTAATTGTTTAGTTTTTCTTCTATTGATTTTATTTTTAGTTCTTTAAAAATATCTTCATTCCTTTTTTGGTCTAATAATATGTATTTTCCAGTTCTTCTCATGAATCTCATTTCACTTATTTTTATTCATTGTTTTTTGATGATGCGTTTGTTTGATGTGTGACATAAATTTGAAGGTATGAGAGAGCTGTGTGCTACAGATGGCCTGCATTTGAGTTATGAAACTGGGTATATTGTTGACGAGAAGAGGTGAGCGTGTAACCAGTAGAGAAACAGAAACTAGATGGTGGGACTGTGAGTGTATGTTACCAAAATTGTGAGGAGGACAAGATAGGAATGCAGGGATGGCCTCAGTGGGATCAACAGAGTTAATTTACTAGATGATAGGATAAGGATTTGTGGGAAGAAAAGAGGGGGGTACAAAGGAAAACTACTTCTTATACATCAATGCAAGGAATATTAGGAATAAGAGTGCAGAGTTTGTAGCCTTGATCGAGTTAGTCAGCCCACAAATCATTGGTGTCAGTGAGACATGAGACTGGCAAAGCAAGCAAAATTATCATTCCTACATGTCATTGAACATGCCACTTTTTTGTAACGGTTTCTTCGATTGTAACTAGACCCACATTGAGAAGAGAGGGGAGGGATAGGTGAAAAGGAATGTTCTTTTCAGAATATATTAAAAAAGAATAATTAAAGAGAATGATATATTTGATTATTAGTTACTATTCTTGATTTACTAAAATAAGTAAAAAATAGCAAATATAAGGAAGAGAAAGAATAGACATGAATAAAAATGCTTTATGTAAAATGGATTATGAATAAAGTACATCTGCGATATTATATGTGCTCTTGTATTATAAGTATCTGTGGGTGGAGAGAAGAATATCCTATAAACTCTAGACTTTCATATTTGCATTTATGATGGGCATAATTAAAAAAAAAAAAAAAAAAAAACTTAAGAATAGATCGAAAGGGATTTATTTGCGAAATATAAATTATAAATTTTATCCCAGCTCTCTAATTGCACAATAAATAGTGCAATTAGAGAGCTGGGATAAAATTGGCACTACCTAATGAGACTCGTTCCCTGCCACAGAAACTGTGCTGCATAGATTCAATGAAAATTATTTGTTGTGCCACCAAACACAGCATCTAAGTTAAAACAATTGTCCTAATATTTATCCAAATTTTCAATTACGTATTTGTTTGATTGCTTTTGAAATTTTCGATGTCAATAAGACAGATCACAAATGCTGACTTCAAATTGAAACTGCTGATTTCAGTAGAATTTTAAAAATAAAATTCTGCTGAAAGAGTTGAAAATAACATGTAACATAAACTTTGTGTCAGTGAGACTATCCTTCAGCCTGGCATGGAAGTGGCAATAAAATTCTACTGAAGGAGTTGCAACTAACATGCCGTATAAACTTTTCGTCAGTTCAGCTCACCCCCCACACACACAATGCGGTAGCAGCACACAAATGATAATGAGAAGTCCCATCTGTACAATAAACATGCGAAACACTTCCTGACATGAATGTGATAACAGAGGATAATATGCTTATGGGAATAGAATGTGATAGCTATAGCATTTTTCGGAAAGACAGAAGATAAAAGATGAGGCGGGATATTACTGATGAGTTCAGAAAAGTTATGTCCTCTCAAGGTGCTAACTTCAACTTCACACCAAATGACTTTGAGGCCATTTGGTGTGAAGTTGAAGTTAGCACAAATTTTAGATATTTAGGGGAATGTTGCTACAGGCCAGGGAATGCAGTGGGAAAAGATTCTGAAATGTTCAGACAGATGAGATTGGTGAGTGACAGGCAGGTTATAATAATGTGTGACTTTAATTATCAAAGTATTGACTGGAAGCAGGAAAGATCACGTGTGAGTGAGGCAATTTATTTCTTGTGGTACTTTTTTATATATTGATCCCACACTATACCTATTCTACTGGACACTTCTTAACACTAGAGTGCCATGTGTGGAGTGATTAAGGAGAAAATGTTGTCTGTTGATATATTTCTTATGTAGTGGGACATTGTACTCAGTGGGGAAACAGTAATGGAGGAGATTGTTTCAAAGAATAGAGGTCGATAGAATGAAGCAACCTGATGAAAGTTAGTTTGGTGTGTTTGCATGTGGATAGTGTATGGGTATTGGTCAGCAGCTGCTCTAATTCTATGATTAGAAGAAAGTGGAGGAATGATAGCAGTCGATATAGAGGAGCAGCACATGGTGCATTAGTGTTAGATTTAATAATCTTATCTCATACATGGATAATAGATGTCACCACGATGCCACCAATTGTGGAGAGAGAGAGAGAGAGAGAGAGAGATCGTGTGGTTTTGATGTGCAGTGGCTCACTCAGTTGAAAGGGAGAGAAATCAGTAGTGCCTGGGATTTGGTCCAGAATAAATTATTTAGGGCACTGTTAGATGGTATTCCTAAAGTTTGGGGGATAAATAAAGTAGGAGTGAAATGGGTGAATCATGGAATTATGCAGGAACCTCTGAGAAAGAGGATGCTATGGAGTAGGTGTAAAGAATAGGGTACCTGTCAGCAGCATTTGTGTAAGGTTCAAATTAGGAAGTCGATTAGTGTAGTACGGAAAAAGAAATTAGCTGAAGCAGCAAAGCAAAGCCCTAGAGAATTTTGTAGTTATGTTGCTAGTAGAAGAAAGGGTGAATATGGAAGGCTGACTTTAGTTACTGCAGATGGAACAAGAGCTTATGAGTCACATATGCTGAATATATGGTGGAAATGTTAAACAAGTATTTTGTTACTGTATTTCATATGGGGGGGGGGGCTAGGAATTATGTTGAATATGAAAGAGGACAGACAACTGACAGTACAAGAATGGGAAGTGTTTAGAATTTTAAGTAACCTTGATGTTAATAAGGCTGTGGAATTAAATGGGATATCACCATATATATTAAGGAAATGTGCAAATGAACTGGCTGTACCCTTGACTTGTGCAACAGGAACAGGCACAGAAGAGTGGAAAGAAGAGAAAGAAGGGAGAATCCAAGTTAGTAGTGTCAAACTGCAGGCCAGTGTGTACACAGTCTTGCTATAAATACTGTTACAACTTCAGCACATTCCCATGCTGCCCATAGAATTGCATGAACCCTGTTCCGTTAGTGGTGCTATGCACAGCCAACACTCACGTGTTTGAGTAAAGAAGCATTTGTGCAGTTGCACGGATTAACATGCAATGGGGAGATCATGGGAACCATGTAGTTGTAATAGCACTTCACAGAGCTGGAATGCTGCCACCTGTCATTTTCAACACCCTAAAAACACTCGGTATCTGTGAGATGTTTGTGTCAGACTGTTAACCATTATAACTATACAGAAGACATATCTGATTGCCAAAGAACAGGTCAACTGTGTTGTATTAGGACACAACAGGTTGTGAGGGCTGTAATCCCGTGAGAACACAGAAAGTGATGTTGTGAACAATTTAGGTGGGGGGGGGGGTGAGAGCTTATTATCATTCTACTTGACACTTCTTAACAACAAAATGTATGTGGCAGAGGGTGATAAAAATTAAAGCCTCTTTTCCAGTGGTATGTGAAAGACAGACACAGAGATATCCTCTTCACAGATGAGAAGGTTTTCTCATTGACCTGTCATATAACTGCCTAAACGATTGTGTATATGTCCCAAATGATTGCTCAGCATGTGCCGTAGCACTCAGGATTCATAGAGGTCATCACTCCACATCAGTGATGGTTTGGTGAGGAAGGAATATATCAGGAGATATCCAAGTTTCTTTTTTGCGAGAATCAAAACCTCTGCCAAAGTGTATCAAGACACTGTGCTAGAACTTGTGGTACAGTCCCTGAAAAACATGATAGCAGTGGACCTTTCAACATGACTCAGCCTCTGCACACAACAGTGGTCAGAGGTGAATGTGCCCGATCTGAATCCATTGGACTTCAAATTGTGGCTGGAGCTTGAGAGAGTAGCCTACAAGAAATGACTCCACAGCATCACCAGCTTGAGCAAGCAGTGGCAGCGTTTCCATTGGATGTTGTGCATGTTGCCATTGATATGAGGCCTCATAGATTTTGGATACGCATGATGGCAAAAGGGGAGCATTTCGAACATTGAGTGGTGCTATATGTATGGTGATTCGTATGTGCTGAAAGCTGTAAATGATTTACCGATAGATTAAAGATTTATGTGCTGTTCAAGTTATAACATTATTTATGGCTAGACTTTGTATATCAAAGAAGCTGGTTAGAGACAGAATATGAGAATGAAAGGATTCTGAGAGCAACCTGGGTTTATTAGGAGGAAGGTCATGCTTTGTAACTTGGTTACATTTCATAATAGTGACTAGTGTGCTGGATGTGGGAGATGGTTATAATACAGATTTATTTGGATTTTGCTAAGGCATTTGATTGAGTACCACATGATAAACTACAGTTCAGATTGGTAAAGAATGGGGTTGGATAGTCATTTGGTAGCTTGATTAAAAGGCTGGTTGATTAAGAGGAGCCAGTGAGTTGTGTATGGAGGTGTAATGTCCCAAAAATGGAAGGTATCAAGTGGATGCCAGAGGATTCTGTTCTGGAACCACTGCTGTTTGACTTATACACTATGTTGCCAAAAGTGTCTGGTCAGCAACTGTTTGTATTGCCTGTTTTTACAGCATTGCTGTCAGTGGCAGGGCGGGCCTCCTTTCACTGCTGATGCAGCTAGAACTTAGTTTTCTCATTTGGATTTCTGTGCATAGATCTGGTCAGCTGGCTATATCAGTGATAGGGAAACATTGGAGAGAGTTCAGATGTGAATAACTAAGACAGTCTCAAGACTGGAATATTGAGCATGCAGACAGATTGAGAAAATGTGATGTTCAGAGCTTGGCAGATAGAAGGATGAGGGTTAATGCGATGATAGAAATGTATAAGGTAGTGAGAGTAGCCTACCAAGAGGTCTAACATCACCCATAGGATAATGGGTGATGTTAGACCTAGAGGTCATCCTTGGAGGCTGTACTAGGATCATGTGAATAAAATAGCGAAAAGAGATTTTTTGGTCGGCAGGTGATGATTGAGTGGAATGCATTACCAGAATGGGTGGTGAATGCTCCAACATTGAATATGTTCAAAGCAAAGTATGATAATTATTGTGGTATATGAGTATTCAACCTCCCACAAAGATTCTTTGGACACCATAGAGACTTGGAAGTAATACTACTAAAAAAAAAAAAAGTGAGGTTACATCTAAAAGCTAATAAAAATACACCAGTTTAATTTTATAACAATTGGATGCTAATTTGTTATTAAAAATAGTGATAACTAATAAATAAATAAATATTGGCAGTTATTCAAGTTTTTTTCTTTTGCTTTGCTTTCCATTATCCCGGTACAAATTTTATGTATACATTTCATTGTACGAGGATTTCAAGCTCTATAAATTAGGGTAAATAATAATAATAAACAAAAATTAGCTAACGCCTTTTTGTTCCCATATAGGGAGTAGGCGAGGCTGTTTTAGCCCTATCTGACTTTTCGAGACTGAGTGGGCAGTTCAATCTCCACTGGTAGCCAATCAGAGATAGCTGGCCCAAGGCTATCACTAATTAATCGGTATGCAGTGAAGAAGGCGGCTAATAGGTGCTGCCATCTCTTGGTCCCTAACACAATATTTTTAATGTTTGAAAATAGTGTGGTTTGATGGCCGATTTTCTCGAGTTTACAGGACGAAAAACCTGAGTTTTCCGGGAGAAAAAAAAATTAACATAAATTATAACGAATATTTTGGTTTAGAAAATCCTCATTTATTTTCCAGTATGGAGACAACATTTCAAAATTACAATAGATTGTATTAAAAGAAAAACTGTAACTTGACAAGTTTCATAAATCATTGGACATGCGTCATCAAGAGTACAAGCCTTGTATGAAAAAGACTACAAAAAATGATTACACATAGCATATGTTATAAGAACTTCAACAAAAGGTAGAGATGACCTGCTAATGCTTCTGCCTGGTATCTCTACTTGGGCCTGGCTCCCACTAAAGAGACCTCAATAAAGGTCGAAACTAGTCTGGGTAGTGGCCCTTCCCTTAATGCATAACATTAGACATATCCGCAAGGAGATGTGTTTTGCATTATAGGAGATACTGAGATAGGAGTGTTGGTAGCTTGCTCCACCTTTGCAACGAGTTTCCCTGGTGTTGTACCACCTTAATCCAGTCCTGAAGATACTTTCAGGCGCAAACTTTGTTTGCTCACACTTGGATAAAGGATTAAACTAATTTTATTATACTCTAACCAAGTGAAAAATAAACTTTCAACATCTTTCTCTAAATCCAGAGTAATTTATTAAAAAAAAAAAAAGGGTGGCACACCATTTGGCAACTCCTATAGGTAGAGATGACCTGCTAATGCTTCTGCCTGGTATCTCCACTTGGGCCTGGTTCCCACTGAAGAGACCTCAATAAAGGTCGAAACTTGTCTGGGTAGTGGCCCTTCCCTTAATGCATAACATTAGACATATCCGCAAGGAGATGTGTTTTACATTATAGGAGATACTGAGATAGGTGTGTTGGTATCTTGCTCCACCTTTGCAACGAGTTGCCCTGGTGTTGTACCACCCTA
This sequence comes from Typopeltis vanoorti, assembly GCF_054136105.1. Lineage (NCBI taxonomy): Eukaryota > Metazoa > Arthropoda > Arachnida > Uropygi > Thelyphonidae > Typopeltis > Typopeltis vanoorti. The sequence goes on from NC_143558.1 coordinate 104,054,722, forward strand.
ACCCAGTCCTGAAGATACTTTCAGGTGCAAACTTTATTTGTTCACACTTGGATAAAGGATTAAGCTAATTTTATTATAAACTAGTACCTATAAATAAAGTGACAAAAAATAGTTGGATTAACTAATGTGCAACCTTTTGAACAATGCTAATTGTTGCTATCATGCTCTCTAGCATAAAGCATGTCATATCTGTTTCACAGATGCTAGATTTTTGATAGATGCAGACCAAACGTGGTGTATAATTAAACCATAGTTTTTATTAAACTGTGTGGGATAAGGAGCATTTCTGAAGCCTTCTTTAAATTTGCTTATATACAATTATGATCAGTATATGGCATTTTTTTTCCTTTCCTTTTCTTTTCTTTTTTTTTTTGAAACTACTTGATAGCCTGTATTTGTTGTATGGAAGGCTAATCTCTCTCTTTTTTTTTTTTTTTTCAACATCCTTTATGTGTTCAGATATGCATATCTCTCCAGACCATCCCATCTGCCATACATAGCAAACACCATGTGAGCAATGAATATTATATACTCCTAGTTTCTTTAAATATAGAGGTTTTGGTGGATGTAAGTAGCTTGAAATCTACATTAGAAAGTAGCCACTTTAATGTAATTACAAAGCAATGCTGCAATTTGTCTGTAACATTCTTGATGTTGTGATTGCATGAATACATGAATAGAAATAATACATGATGTAAATTAAACTTGCAATGAAATTATCTTCTTATTTAATCCTTTGCCTAGGTGTTAGCAAAGGTTGCACATGAAGTACGAGGGTTGTTTGAAAAGTTTGGTAAAAAAAGTAAGTTAAACACATTTTTTTTGGAAAAAATCACCTTTATTTCTCAACATAATCTTTAAAAGATATATTTCGGTGATTACACCACATTTTTTTATTATTCAGTTATATAAAACACTGAAATAATAGTTTCCGACAAGTTTCGTAAATCGTAGGATTTACATCTTCAGGGGGTAAATAGTATAACTTAAAGTTTAAACAAGAGAATTAATAAACAAATCATAACCGTCTAGCTATTCATAAAACTCAAATAACAGAATGCAGATATATAACGTTATTGACGTTGAACAATACTGGATGATGTCACGTGTTCTTGTTCTCGTTCATACAGTCCGAGCTCGCATTAAAGTAGATTTTTTATTAGAGCTGACCACACTTGGAGAATTAAACCTTGATTTTTATTGCATTGGGTTGGTTTTTTAGCATATTAGCAGCTTCTTTAAATTTTCTTTTATAACTGTTGTTTTCTATGTATGACATCGTCGTTTTATGCCAGAGTGCATCGTGTCCAGTGGAAGTGATATGGAAAGCAAGACCCGTTTTTTGTTCTCTTTTGTATTGTACGTCTTTTTGGTGTTCAGCCATGCGTATTTCTCCTGATCTTCCTGTCTGTCCTACGTAGCAAATTGCGCAAGAGAAATGGATTTTGTAGACTCCTGGTTTTTTAAGAGGATGATGAGGTGATTTTGGTGGATGTAGGAATCTTGAGATTTTTTCCATAGGAAGGAAGGCTACTTTTATGTTGTTTGTTCATTAATTTGGCTAGTTTATCCATAACATTTTTGATATAAGGAAGCGAAATTGCGTTTTTGTAATCCTGTTTTATTGTGTTGTTAGCTGGAGGCATTTTAAGGATTCTCTTGATGGTTTTTGTTTCATATCCATTCTGTTGGAGGATTTGTGTTAAGTATTTTAGTTCTTCATTACATCTTTCTTGTGTGCTGGAGATATTGTATGCTCTGTCTCGAAGAGTTTTAATTAAGCTTATTTTTTGTGAAGGATGGTGGTGTGAGGTTGCATTTAGAAATCTTCCAGCGTTTGTCGGCTTCCTATATACTGAGAAGGAGAGTTTACTTTCTTCATTAACTTCCAATAGAATATCCAGAAAAGGAAGTTTTTTATTTTCTTGTTCTAAAGTGAATTTTATGGTGTTGTGCAAATTGTTGAGATAATCTTTGAAATTGATAAGTTCATCTGTTGTTCCACTGAATATGATGAAAATATTGTCCACATAGCGTAGCCATATTTTTGTTTTTTTATGATAATTCTTAAGAACATTGTTTTCAAATTTTTCCATAAATAGGTTTGCTAATACCGGTGATAATGATGAACCCATGGCCAGTCCTTCTTTTTGTTTCCAGATTCTAACCTTATAGGTGAAAAAAGTATTGTTTATACAATGTTTAAAAAGATTCAAGATGTCCGGAGGGAAGAGGTCTTCTAGGAGATTCAAAATTTCTTGTCTTGAGATGTTTGTAAACAAGCTGATAATCCACCAAAACCACCTCATCATCCTCTTAAAAAACCAGGAGTCTACAAAATCCATTGCTCTTGCGGGATTTGCTACGTAGGACAGACAGGAAGATCTGGAGAAATATGCATGGCTGAACACCAAAAAGACGTACAATACAAAGAGAACAAAAAAACTGGTCTTGCTTTCCATACCACTTCTACTGGACACGATGTACTCTGGCATAAAACGACGATGTCATACATAGAAAACAACAGTTATATAAGAAAATTTAAAGAAACTGCTAATATGCTAAAAAACCCAACCCAATGCAATAAAAATGAAGGTTTAATTCTCCATCAAGTGTGGTCAGCTCTAATAAAAAATCTTCCTCAATCTGAGCTCGGATATGAACGAGAACAAGAACACGTGACATCATCCAGTATTGTTCAACGTCAATAACGTTATATATCTGCATTCTTTTATTTGAGTTTATGAATAGCCAGACGGTTATGATTTGTATTTATTAATTCTCTTGTTTAAACTTTAAGTTATACTATTTACCCCCCTGAAGATGTAAATCCTACGATTTACGAAACTTGTCGGGAACTATTATTTCGGTGTTTTATATAACTGAATAATAAAAAAATGTGGTATAATCACCGAAATATATCTTTTGAACCAATTAGGCACAGAAGTCTATGCCTGCAACATAGTCTTTATCGAGGTCTACACATTTGGTTAAGCGAGTTTCCAATTTTTTCATCTCATCTAAAAAGTAGGATTTGTCAAATTGTGCAAAATAGTTATTGACAAAATAGCCTTGATGGCATCCTTGTTCAAAGAAAATTTTTTCCCACCTAGCCAAATTTTTAAGTTTGGGAACAAGAAGAAGTCATATAGGGCCAGGTCCAGTAAATACGGTGGATGTGGAATCAATTCAAACCGCAATTCGTGCAGTTTTGCCATTGCGACGGCCGATGTGCGGGATGATGCATTGTCTTGATGAAAGAGCATTTTGTGTGCCAATCTTGGCCGTTTTTTCTTCGGTTCTTCTTTTGAATGGTCCAATAATGGTGCATTATATGGTTTTGACTGCTGCTTGGACTCAGGTGTGAAGTGGTGGATCAAAGAGTTTCGTCTACAGTCATGAATCGATGCAAAAAATTCTGAGAATTGTGATTAAACATCACCAAACACTTGAAATGTCTTTTCGCAAGCGTTTTTGATCGACAGTCAACAATCGTGACACCCATCACACACACACACACACACAGCTTTTTCATGTGCAATTTTTCGTGCAGGATATTATACACCAGTTCAGTTGAGATCTATACAATCTCAGCAATCTCACGCACTTTCACTCTGTGGTCTTCCATAACGATACCGTGGATTTTGGATTTTGTCAATCATTTCCTTCGTAGTGATCTCAGGCAGGTTTCTGGAGTGCACTTCATCTTTGATGGACTTACTAACATGTTTATACTCATTTATCCAAAAATAAATAGTCTTTAATGCTGTTGCAGAGTTCCCATGAACTACATCTCACTCGTCTTTGTTCTTCTCGGCCATCCACTTCTTCAAATAAAAGTGTTTTATCACTGCACAAAACTCGTTTTTCATAATTTTCGTGAAAAATGTTAACGCGGTCATTTTAAATGTTTGTCAAACGAGAACTATGCATAGCACGTGGCTAAAATTTTGCTAGGGGTCATGAAAAAGATGATATATACTGACACTGGTATGAATGAACGAATTGTGTCACCTGTTTATTGGAAATTTACCAAACTTTTCAAACAACCTTGTATCTTCACGACTAGTTTAGTGAAATGTAGAATCTGATGACTTCATAATGTCCCATAATGCAAAACACATCCTTTCAGATGTGGATGATGGTATGCATTATGAGAAGGGTCACTACTCAGACCAGTTTTGATCTTTATTAAGATCTCATCAATGGGACCCAGAAAAGACACCAAAGTTGAAATGGTGCAGAAGTTATATATTTTCCACATGATTCTAGCTCCCGCTGATGAGATCTCAATAAATGTTGCATAGCTTTATAAATGTTCAAAACAATGTGTAATTTGCATTATGGAATACTAATATGATATAAATGCAATTGATATGAAGTCATTAGTCTTTATATATAAGTAGTCTAGTTGTGAAGATACTTCTTGCAAGATACTTACACTTAGATAAAGAATTAAACAAGAATATATTAAACAATAATTTCTTGGCATCGACTTGTCGATTAATACATGTTTATGGAGTCATTAAGGTGGGTGTTTTCACAACATGAATGTCTTCTCCCAGTTATTTGGAAGAAGAAGTCCATGTTGCCTTCTAAGAAATGCAGAGAAATGACCAGACCTCTGACTTAATGTCTAATCCTCGCCATCTCTTGTTACATCCCAATAGTAGATATCTACCTGGATACTGAATGAAAACAAGAATGGGCTGTCCATTTGAGATTAAACTGACAAAATTAAATGAAACTAAAATAAAATGGTTGTACAATATTTTATCAGAATTTCATACTGCTAGGGTGCTGCCTGATTAAACAAGATCACTGATATTTTTCTCAGAGAACAAGAGTGAACAGTAAAAAGTCTTTTACTAGAACAAACTTCAGATCAATGTAAGCAAAGTTCAAGATTGTCTCCATCAACACAAGAGACATCAGCAGAAAAGAAATGGAACTAGCATACAAATTTGAATAGGTACCAGAATGACATAATAGGTGTTTCTGAAAATAAAAAGAACAGGTGAATTCTAAGCAATAAACGTAAGATGTTATAACCAGGAAATAAAATCAAAGAAAAGGAGTACTATTTATAGTATTCAACAGTAAATATAAGGCACAGATGGATCAGAAAATAACTATTTATTAACTTAAAAGTTAATATTTCGCTGGTATTATATCCAGCATCTTCAGAGCACACAACACAAAGTTTGTTACAAATGCAAGACAACCACAATCCAGTGTAACTGTGGAGTCTAGTATAGAATCTAGTATAAGTAATTGCAGCGTGCAACACAAGACTAAAGTCCTAATATGGTGTCATCTAGATTAAAAAAAAAAAAAAAAAAAACCTCAAAGTTTTGAAATAGTAGTCCAAATGATAGTCTTAGAAAGTTTGAAAAAATAAAATTAAATAAAAAATAAATAAAATAAAATACAAGTAATAAATATTAATTTGGTCTTAGGATGACTGTCTCCCAAATCTTTGGTAGATTTTATACAGCCATACTTGTTAAGGTTTGGAGTATATTTTAAGGCTTCTGTTGATTCCAGGAACAACCTCTCTGACTTGTAGAAGCTTCTGTGCATTACTTTTGTTTCTTTCCAATTGATTCTGTGTGCAGGGGTATCCAAAGCATGGTCTGCCAGACCCAACTTGCCATAGCGAAAGTGTCCGATATATTTTTTGTGTTCACTGAGGTGGATATCCACAGTTCTTCCTGTCTGTCTGTAGTAGGCTTGATGGCAAGAACAGGGAACTTCATAGACTCCTGGATGTGATAAAGGAGTGCATTTGTCCTTAGGCGAACGGATGCGAGTTGCTAATTTTACATAAGGTTTAAATACTGTGCGTAGCTGGTGTTTGTTAAGCATCCTAGATATCTTTTCAGATGTGCCTTTAATGTATGGGATGGTGATAGTTTTGTTGTAGTCTTCTGTGGTAGATAGAGGGGATTTCTGGGTAGCATTTAGTATGTTATCTATCTTATGGGGATTATAACCATTGGTTAAGAAGGTGTGACGTAGGTGAGAAAGTTCAGCAGTGAGAGCAATGTCATTGGAACAGATTGCTCTAGCTCTATGGGTTAGTGTTTTTAAGATACCATATTGTTGAGAAGGGTGATGGTGTGATTGTTTGTGTAAATATCTCCCTGTATGTGTGGGTTTTCTGTAAACCGAAAATGATAAGGAACTTCTGGAAGATGTGTGATCAGTGTGTCCAGGAAGGGCAGGCAGTCATTGGCTTCTAGTTCCATTGTAAAGTGGATTTTAGGGTGCTGGCTATTTAGATGCACTAAAAATGTATTCAGTGTGTCTGGGCCATGTGACCAAATAGCAAACACATCATCAACATAGCATAGCCAGAGACTAGGTTTGAGCGTGGCTGTGTTGATAGCTAATTTTTCCAGATGTTCTATGTAGAAGTTGGCTAAGGGGGGAGAAAGGGGTGAACCTATAGCTGTCCCATCTAATTGTTTGTATATTTTCCCTTTCTATGTAAAATAATCTGCCTGTACTGTGAATTTAAATAGCTGAAATATATCTGGGGGAAATTGTGAATTTAGTAAGTTAAGTGTTTCAATCAGTGGTACATTAGTGAATAATGAGGTGATATCAAAACTCACCATTAGGGTCTGAACTATTTAAGGTGTGGTTTTCTACAATTCTTTTTAGGTGGGTAGAATTTTTAACAAAAGAGGAAGAATTGTTTGTGTAAGTGGAAATCTATTACAACATGTCTGATGAACACATAAGCCTATCCATGCGAGTAAATATAAGGATAATCTTGAATAGCAGTCTGTATCAAGCAGAGTAATATGGGCAGATATTAGAATGAGGAATTTGAACAATGATGTATTTGTGCCTATGGTAGCAGAGAAGGTTCTATCAAGGAAGAAGTGGAGGGATTATTCAAGGCATTAAAAAAGGTAGCCCCAAACTAAACGGAATTGCAGAGTGGGAAATGATTACAGACATAAAAATATTTTGAGAAAATTGGAAGAAAAGGATAAAACTAATATAATGGTAAGTATCTGCTGGATTTCTGTTCGGGGCATGGAGTAGTAATTAATGACACCATTTTCTAATATAAAGATGTGCACAAATTAACATGAAGAAAAAAACAAGAAATAAGAAAAGTATCATTGATTGTTCATGGTGATATCTTCACACTGGTTTAGGACACAAGTATACAGAGGATTTGAAATAAGCAATGATTGCCATTTAGTTTTGAGCAGGATAAGACTCAGTATCATATTGAAGAGAAAAGTATGTAAGAAAATACATTATTTCCAAAATTTGTTCAAATCTCCTCTGTTTTCTAGTCAGTACAATATCAATTGTGTATATGAGCCCAGACCCATCTTACCTTCAGCCAGTGTGAACAAAGCCAATGGCTTCACCAACAACTTGAAAAAAAAAACAACAACACTGTGGTTACGAACCATGGAACATTGACTACAAAAGAGGAATACTAGTGTGGAAATAGCGCTGTTAATAGTGAACTTGGACACCAAAGTACTGCATTGTATTAATTGGTTAACAACAAACTCGCACAAAGTCTTTCAGATCCACTTTCTCACCACCTTCCATCTTGAGTCTTCAAAACCCCACCTGCTTGCTTTTTTTTTTTTTTTTTTTTTTGGGGACAGAATTCCAAATTTCAAAAGCCTCTCCAAGCATTACCCATCTCAGTTTCTCCAAATATACACTCTTCGACTCCTTTTGGCTCAGGGTAGCATACCATGCCAAAGAGCATTCAACTTAGAATCTCCTGATTGTGCTCTTTTTTTTGGCTGGAAATCTCTTTGTCTCACTGTATCAAATATATATGCTATATATATTGCTCAACCAATACCACCAACCATTCTGAACTCTGTCGTCATCTCTTGGAACATCAGTGTCCTTCAGTCCAACTTTTCTAGTAGTGAGGTTATCTTTCTTGGTGACTTTAATGGCCACAATACCAACTAGCTTTCCTATTCCAACTGCACAGACCAGGCAGGTAGAGAATGCTGAGACATTTGCCATCGCATATGACCTTATGCAAATTGCTCACATGTCCGTTTAGATTATCAGATAATCCCAAACACTGGAGTCCTTCCTCACTAGTGATCCCTCCAGATATCTTGTGAAGGTTGTATCTCCCTTAGGTAATTCTGGCCACAACCTTGTGCTTAACTCTTTCCCCACTCAGCAGTTCCGAACCAAGAGTCATCTAGCATTATAAGAATGCTAAGTGGGATGACCTCCAAGATTCTATGCCTTATTTCTTTGATTGGATTGTTGCTTTTGGACTTCCAACCTAAGCATATGCACTGAATATATCACTGAAGTAATCCTCTCCAGAATGGAAGCATGTATTCCTCATTCCTCACTAACTTCCCATCTCCTAAGTAAGCCTTGGTTCTCCAAAAATGCACTAAGGCTGTACAAATAAAAAATCAACATAGCAATCTTACTATCATCAAGATTGCTGCCTTCTCCCACTGCTTACATCAAAATCCTAAACAGTGTTGTTGTTGTTGTGGGTAATTTCGCTTTTTGAAAATTTGCCCCAATTTTTTTAAAAATTTCATTATTCAGATATCTAATGTTGGTGGAAAAGTGCTAATAAATTGTGAAAGATTGACTTAATTTTTTAAAGGAATATGGGTGGTAGTAATTCAAGTGAACAAGTTTACAGTGTGTGTGTGTGTGTGTGTGTGTGTGTGTGTGTAGGTTTATTAAATATTTCTGTATTAGTACGGTTATTAAGTCTGATTAAAGTTAAATTAAGAAAGTGTATGCACTAAATTTGTTCTGATTCTATGTTAAATTTCATTGTATTTCTATTATGTGAGGTTTCTAGAAAGGATATACATTGAATTTCCAATACGAAAGATATTGTCCCCATACCAACCATAAAAGTTAATGCCAGGCAGCAGGGAAAGGATTAATATGTTAAACTCCAGGAATAAGCTCCAGATGTGACAAAAATAGTTCAGCTAGTTGGCAACTGATATTTTGGCCCATCTGGAGTTTAATGGTTCAGAGATAGATGTCATCATTGCAGTTATAAAAGTTTCCCCAAACTATTAGTTTGATAAGAGTTAGAATATTGGGTAATTTAGTATTTGTGAACTTCAATGAAACGTTTTCTTAAAGAAGTGTGTGAATGATGTCCCATGTATTTGGGATGTCAACATTAGATTATAATGTTGTCACATACATTAATTAGTATGTGGTAATGTCCCCGAGACACTAAATATTTGTTCAGAGTTGAGCAAATTTTTGAGTTCAACTGTAGACTCAAATACTGTTCAAGAAAAAAATGTATGAAAACAAGATCCAAACCTTGGAGATTCATTGGAAGATCCTGAAGAGAGAAAACATTGATTCAGCCAGAGAGTCATGTAGTGAGGTTATTGGTAAGGATAGAAAAATTGAAACTTCATGGAAGATTCAGGAAGATAGATGCAGTCTAGGAAAAGATGGTAGTGTAATGAAAATTCCTGAATCAGTGTACCACATCGTATACCAGGTGGTACACTGATTCAGGATATACAGTATGTATCCTGAACCAGTGTATACAGTATACCACATTGGTGGAACTGTATTCCAGGAGATTGATGAGGCCAGGGATTTGGGAGTGTTGGTGGATAGGGAGTTGAAGTTTAGGGGGAACATTGTAAAAGTGACTAAATCAGCTCATCAAATCATTTGGCTTCTGAAAAATACCTTAACATGCAGAGACAAACAAGTTGTTGTTCCTCTGTATCGAGCCTTGATAAGACCCCATCTGGACTACTGTGCCCAGTTATGGGCACCAGGGTTTCTTCGTGATGGGGAGGAAGTGGAGAGGATCCAGAGACGAGTGACCAAGATGATAGAAGGTCTGTGGAATGAACCTTATGAGAATAGGTTGAAGATTTGTGGGTTGCAGAGATTGAACGATAGGCAAAGGAGGGGTGATATGATTGAGACATTCAAATTACTGAAGGGTTTCTATAAGATTAATTCAGAAGATATTTTTGAGAACAGGACTGGTGGTGGGAGGACTAGGGGCCATCCATGGAAACTGGGCAAGAGTGTGGTTAGCAAGGGTGTTAGAGCTAGGTTTTTTAATTGGAGAGTGGTGAATGAGTGGAATAAGCTGCCAGAGTCTATTGTGGGTGCCATGACAGTGAATGAGTTCAAGGCGAAGTATGATAGATACTATGTGAATGTTGAATAGTTGTTCTTGACATGATGTTAGGGCCTCCCTCGATGAGTCTAAGGAGTCCTTGGAGTTGCCCATAATAATAATAATAATAATTATGCATAATGTCCTGTGTAGCTCAGTGAAAGTGATGTCTGTATCCTCTGTACTAGGCCACCCAAAGATAGACTTATAGTTCAAGTCTAGTTGCTGACTATAGGAACTTTTTCTAAGCCTTTCTTCAACTGGTTCCCAAGTTTGTCAATCTCTGGCACAGGAAAGTGTTTTTTTCTCTCTCAGAAACTTGGGTTTTTAATCCCGTAAACTCAAGAAAATGACTGTAGTACCCAAATTATTTCATACAGTTACACATCCTGTTAGGAGTAGGTACCTAGAAATGGCAGCGCTTGTTTGACGGTCTCTTAATCGGTTGCCGCCTATAATTAATGATAGTAAGATTTTTACATTATTACACTATATATAGTAATAGTCATATTTTACCTAATAATGTTATTACATTACATTTAGTAATATTAGTATTAATTTAATTTTGTTTTATGCAATAAATACTTCATTTTTTTTGATCATTTATATTAAGATCTATAAAAGACTAAAGACATTATTTGATTAGTGTGTGTGTGTGTGTGTCTTACATAAAGTAAGGAATGGAAATGATATATTAATGAATGAGTCCCCTCCACTCCAATAATCATAATTTAGACTAGATTACATACATAATAGGATAATGTTATATAAGGAATGGAAATGATATATTTATGAAAATCAGTTAGGTGGTAATCTTCACAGGAAAGGGATGAAGAAGTAGAGTAATCCACTGACTTCAAAGCTAGCATTTAGCTTTTCTGAAGCCAGTGGGATTAACGATTAACTAAACTTTTTTTTTTCTTTTTATTAGTGTTTGTTACTGTGGTTAATATGTTTTATGTGAAATGTATGGTAACTGTTGCAGTTCTAAGTGTGCTGATACAGTTTCCATAATTTTGCTTTTAATGTTCTATAACTGTTCAGATGTTTTACATTATATGGCAGGCTGTTGAGTAATGTGACTATAAGATGCTCCCTAACACTGCTACATCAAATTGTTATAATGCCTGGTTGTGTTTGGTCTGCTTATGCAATATAGTTCTCTATTATTATGGTAAGTGTTATTGAAATAGTGTCTTAGTAACTGTACATAGTGTCTTAGATTCTTTATACTTAGAATTTTGTCTTTTGCTATTAGGGGTTCAGTTATTTCATGGTGTGTATTGGGTCTCCAAAGCACTGTTGAAATGATTCTTTGGTGAAGTTTCTAAATTTGATGGTGACTGCTGTGTTTGCAATGATAGTTATACCATCCCTTAGTATTGTTTCACAAATTCCATGAGATATGATTTTGTTTACATTGGTTGGGATCATATTTTTTGGTTCAAAGAGTTTTGCAGCAATAGTGTGTAGTTTGTTATGAAAGTATTCTATGTTAGTCCATTTAAGGTTGTTGTCAATGCATAAACCAAGGTATTTAGCATGTATTACGGGTGTGATTTCGGAAGAATGGAAGCTTCCGTGGTTAATGCAATGGTATATGTGAGAATATGTTGTTAGTGGTGCAGGGTGCATGAGTCTAGGATTCTTTATTATTAGCATTTGCATTTTAGTGTTGTTTATTATAATTGAATTGTGGTAGAAGTAGCCAGTTATTTTGTTTAGGTCATGTTGTGCTTTGGAGAGTACACTGTTTATGTTTGTGTGGACTGTTAGTAGTGCTGTGTCATCCCTGTATTGATATATTTGATTTTGTAAGGCCAAGTCTTGAATGTCATTTATGTATATGTTGAACAGTGTGGGTGCTAATATTGCTTGTTGAGGGACTCCATGCTGTATTTGCATTTCCTGGTTGTGATATGTGCCTATTTTTGTTACTTTCATTCTGTCTGTGAGATAATTCCTAAACCAGGTATGCAGTGTCCCTCTTATGTCAACTGAGTATAGTTTGGTTGACAGTGAGCAGTACTTCATTGTCAAGTGTATCAAAAGTTTTGGTAAGATCAAGGAGTATGAGGATAGCAAATTTGTTTTTGTCAAGAACTTCATTTAGTTTGTTTGTGATTTCCTCAAATAACTCGGTTCTGCTCTTCATTTTCTGGAAACAGTACTGCTTTTGCGAGATGAAGCGATATTTCTGTAAGTAGTTTTGTAGTCTTGCGTGTATTACTTTTTCAAGAAGTTTTGAGATGACATTAAAGTTGGCTATTGGTCTATAGTTGTGAACGTCATTTCTTTTTCCATGTTTGTAGATAGGTACAACTACAGTGGTTTTAAGTTGTTTGGGAATAGTGTCAGTGTCGAATATCATGTTCATAAGTTTCAGGAGTACTGGATTTAAGAGTACAGGATTCAAAATGTGTTAGAAGGTCTGAGAGTCAATTCCTGGACTTGTCTTTTACTTTAATTGTGAGAGAGAGCATCTTTTAGTTCCAATTGGATACAGGAGGAAAGTACATGGTTTGCTGTTGAACTTGGATTAATAGTTTTTTTGTTTGGCTTAATGAGAAAAGTATCTTTTTTAAATTGTATGATGTTGTTAGGGAAGGTATAATTAAATGATTCTGCAAGTTCCTTCTGGTTTTTCTCCTGCCCGAAGTTTTTGGTGATAAAATCTCGTAGGAAGGTTTTCCTTTTTCAGGTTAATAGTTCATTAACCATGCTACCGGCCATCAAGGTTATCATGGATGTGAAGTGCATATTAAAATTGTAATAGCACTTGATATTACATTGAAATATATGATGGATACGAAGCATATGAGGATGCGTATTTGATCCATAATGGCCGGTAAGGTGGTTAAGTGAAGACCATGTTTCTTTCATATTGGTGCTGTATTCTGCGAACTTCTGAGAGACTAATATTTGGAGCTCAAAAAAGTATTTTTTGTGCTCCTAATATTAGTTGTTAGTTGGTTTCTTGTGTTTTTCTACAATATCTGTAGGTGAATGTTGTTGGGGAGACTTTTATACTCTCTTCCATAGCATTTCTTTCATTGAAATGCTGTTAAGGATGTCCTCATTTATTCATGGATTAATTACTGCATGTCTCCTGTTTCTTCAGTGTTTTGTTGCTTTTTTTGAATTTGGGGCTTTCATATAAAGTTATTGGATCATTTATAGTAAGTATCTTGTTCCAATTCAAGTCTTTTATAAGGTTATCTACTATCATATCTTTTTACTATGATAGTAGAGTTCAGTTTATCTGGTGGGGTTTTATTGCATGTGGAGAATGTAACTGAGATCTTGTGGAATGAAGTTGTGATAAAGTATCAGCTAATTTAGTGGTGATTACTGATGACGTATATGCACTATGCAAAGCCTGTATGTGGCCTATGCAGGATTGTGTTATTGAGTTGTTTAGAATTTCTTCTCTTTGGAGAACTTACAGGTGGGTTTATGTCATACTGGCTTAATTATGCAAATTTCATGGATGCGAAGTGATATGTGTTATACATGATATGTGTGATAATAATAATATTGCACCTAAAATCTGGATATTCTACTTAGAGAACAAACACGTTACATTTTCCATCTATTAAAGTGGTCTTTGTTTGGGGACTTTTTTAGTCATTTGTTATAATGAGTTATGTGTAACAATGTTGTTTACTGTAGTGATAGTTGATTTTATATTCCTATAATGCTATTTGATAGTTATATATGTAATTTTTTATATTTGGTATTACCAGTATTATTGAAAGTAAGTTAAATGAACTAAATTACTAAATAAATCTTGGAAAAACTTGATTATATATTAGGTTGGTCTGAAGAGTTCTCGGCCTAACAATGAAAAAAGGAATTTATAATTTCAAAATTATTTTTATTTTTCAACATTATCTCCCTTAAGACTAATATATTTATTCCAGCGATGCTCCAGTGCCATTATCCCATCCCTGTAGTGGTTCTCAGTATGATCTGCAAAATACTCCTGTACAGCTACAATCACCTCTTGATTTGAAAAATGCTGACCTGCAAGGAAGAGTTTTAGTTTTGGAAAGAGATAGAAGTCAGAAGGAGCCAAATCTGGGGAATAGGGTGAATGTTCCAACATTTCATAGTGCAGATCTCTTAATTTTCCCATTGCCAAAACACCTTTGTGGGAAGGTGCATTGTCCTGATGAAAGATGATTTTTTCCTTCTGCAAACCAGGACTTTCCTCTGGAATTTTTTTCGTCTAGTCTAGTTAAAAGATTAGAATAATATTCCCCCGTTATTGTTTTACCCTTTTCAAGATATTTAATAAACAAAATGCCTTTTAGCATTCCAAAACACCGATGCCATGAACTTGTCTTCTTTGGCAGTGAGCAACCGGCTTCTGTCCAGTGTTTTGACTGGTGTGTACTGGTCTTGGATTCTGGTGTGTACTGGTGAATCCAAGTCTCATCCATAGTAATAAATTGATGCACAAAATCAGTTTTATTCTTGTTAAAACTCTCCAAGCACTGTTCATGCGAGTACGTTTTTGATCAGTGTGGTACCCATCTAGCACAAAGCTTTTTCATTTGCAATTCTTCATGCAAAGTATATCCTGCATGTCCTTTTGAAATGCCTATTGTCTCAGCAATTTCATGCACTTCGATTCACGGTTATCCAATACCATATTGTGCACTGATCAATTATTTGTGGTGTTGTTACACTTTTTGGACGTCCTTCACATGGATCACTTCAAGGCTGTTACTGCCACGTTTAAACTTTTAAACTCGGCAGCCCATTTCTTAATTGCTGAAAATGAAGGAGAAGAGTGCCCATAAACTTTTATGAACTTCGAATGAATTTCTTTTGGCTTTAAACCTTCTTTTGCAACGAATTTTATAACCACATGATACTCAATTTTATCCATTTCAAGGGATACATACAACACTTTGGCTTCCATGACTTGCAATTTCACATGCCTGCTTACGACAGATGTACCAATTTAGAAAAAAAAAATCTTGCTGATAGTTTCGCCATATATCCTTTTGTGTATCATCAGATAAACTAATGTTTTAAATATTTATTTTTTTCCCATGTTCTTTCTGTTTCCATTGCTTATGAGAATGCTGTTGTTATTTTGTAATACACAATACCTTAATGAAGTAGTTTACCAGAAATTATGGTGTGATAGAATTTACATTATTTATAACTATAAATAATGTGTTGAATTTACTTAGTTTTGAGTTAAAGTTGTTCAAATACATGCCTGAATTTCTTTGTTTTTTTTTAAAGTGATACACTTTATCAGAGCATATATGTGTGGTTGGTGTATGGTAATAGTGAAGGAAGAAGTGGATGTATTATGAATGCAGGCATGTCATGCTTGGAAAATTTTTAATTTTTCGTGTTATTAATCACTTTTTAAAACACTTAAAGCTAATTTTAAAAAAAAATATTAACATCATAGAAATAGAAGAGAGTATAATTAGATTAATGTCATAAATTAATATTATTGAAGTTACAAAAATAGAACTATAATAATGAAAACTGAAGAAAGAAAAACTTTGTGTGTGCATGGGTTACCTTGAAGTGGACTACTCCAAAAACAATTGGCATGTTTCAGGATGTCCTATGATTAATTCTAGTGGGTCACAAATTACACTGAGTTAGCTTTGCACTAAGAACACCCCCCTAATAATGTGTTTGTCCACTTCTCTGAACAGATTTTACACGGTGTTAAACATTCTCCATATGTAACTCTACTCACGCCCACTGCAGCAACTCCATAAGTTCACGCTCATTCCATGGAGGAGGATCAGCAATGCTCACACCCTGTTCTAGCATATCCCATATATGTTCAATTAGGTTACAGTCAAGAGAGTTTGGGGGCGAAGGCAATGTGGCAAATACGTTGTTGTGTTCCAACCACTCAGTAGTTGTACTCGCCTGATGACAAGGTTTGTTTTCCTGTTGAAAGGGCACTATGGTTGGAGTAGACCTTCTCCCGATATGGATGCTGATGGTTGGCTAACAGATCCTTGTAGTGTTCACCATTCAGTGTTTGTGGGATGATAACCACTGGACAAAGGGCATGCCAGGGAAAAGCTCCCCAGACCATAACACCACCTCCAGTGCCCTGTTGAACCCCAACAGTGCAACCAGGGGATTGGGCTTCATGCTGTTCATGCCAAATGCAAACTGGCCATCAGCATGTTGCAGCAGGAAACAGGGCTCATCATTCCAGATGATATACTTCGATCTGTCAATGGTACATTGCCGATATTACTTTGCCCATGCAAGGCGTTGTTTGCAGTGTCTGGCCACCATCATCATGGGTACTCGTGTTGGTCTCCAGCTGTGTAACTCCAGGCAAAGCAAGGTACGGTGCATTGTGCATGTGGAAATGGATCATACTGCTTCACTGTTATACGTGAGTGAGCTGTGTGACTGTTGTATGTCGTTCCTGAGATACCAATCATGACCTGTGATGCTCACCTCCAGGATCAACCATGCATGACTGACCAATGTTTGTTTTTGGTTAATCCAGTCCTGGTACACCCTTGATAAAGTAGTATGGGAGCAACCAACAAGTGTGAAATACTTGCACCTGCCCTCTTAACCCCAACTATCTGTCCATGGTCAAATTGCCTTAATTCACCACTCTTCCCCATTACTGGCGAACATATACTGATTATGTACAGAGGTCACTTGTTTTGCTAATCTTTACTCTCCCATTCTGTATAAGTGACCATATACCACCTGATATTAGCTTTGCTAATGCATTGCTGGATGCTGACAATGACAATTCTTTCTTAATATCCTCGTTTTTAATATGATATTGCCATTGATGCCATCTATTCATGCCCCTAATCTTTCTCAGGTCTCTCATTTCTGCAGTCTCTAGTCTTTGGACAAGTTTTTTGCTTCTGACCCAGCTCTCAGATCCATAAATTAAAATTGGTTTGAACATTGTCTTGTATACAGCTAATTTAGTGTTTTGGCTAATTTCTCTGTTATTCCATATAAATTTATTCAGTTGACTTCCTTCCATACCAGCTTTGTTGATTCTGTTGTCTATTTCCATTTTTAATTTACCAAAGCCTAAGTGCTAAGTAGCTGAAATGTTTTACTTGTTTTACAAGTTCTCCATTTACAATGCAGTTGACATTTTCAATGTTTCTGCCTATTTTCATTGTCTTTGTCTTTTTAATGCTGACCTTCATACCATATCTCTTACAACAGTTATTCAATTTAGTCAGGGAAACTTGCAGACTTGTAGTGGATTTATTTAGAAGTATAACATCATGCACATAAAGCAAAGAGCTGAGAATAACATCTCCAATTTTGATATCAGGTTTAATACCACTTTCCTTCATAATGTGATCCATATAGATAATGAGTAACATAGGAGATAATGGACATCTTTGTCTGACACCAGATTTAACATTAAACCATCTTCCTATACTTCCTTCAATTCTAACTGTTGACTTACAGCTCAAATAAAGACTAAGTATTGCTTGATATAATGCCTCTTTGACACCATATAACTGTAGCATTTTGAATAGCTTCTCTCTAGGCACCTTGTCATATGCCTTTTCCAGATCTGCAAAACTTAAATACAGATCTTTGTTATATTCCTATGGTTTCTCAACTATCTGTCGTAAAGTTGATCCACTGCTGGATGAAGGCCTTTCCTAGATTACTCCAAAACTGTCTGTCCATGGCTCTCCTTTCCCATGTCACTTATGCAAATCTGATGATATCATCAATCCACCGTGATTTAGGTCAGCATCATGGTTGAAATCCTCTTTTGTAATGCAATCCAGTACTACTTTTGTCTGTTGTTGATCTTGTCTTCGAGCAATATGCTCAGCCCATTGCCACTTCAGATGTTTCACTCTTCCTATGATGTCAGAGACTTTGGTGTGATTTCTTATCCATGTATTCCTTTTGTTATCCAATATGGCGATACCAAGCATACTTCTTTCCATACTAAATTGTGTTGTTCCTAATTTTTGAATTTCCTTTGCATTAAGTGTCCATGTTTCACAGCCACACACACACACACACACACACATATATATATATATGAGGCATTGAGTGCAAGAATGGATTTACCCACGTTTTTTCTAATTTTGAGTTTATAACATTATGTGGGCAAATATGAGAATGGGGAACTGGACAATGAGACTTATTTGTGCCTATGGTCCCACAGAAGGTTCTACTAAGGTAGAAGTGGAGGAATTTTTTGAGGCTTTAGAAAAAGCAACTGACACAATGAAAAAGGAAAAGTTGGTCCTTGTTGGGGATCTAAATAGCAGAGTAGGAAATGATTGTGAGACATACAAAAATATTTTGGGAAAATTTGGAGAAAAGAGCAAAGCTAATAATAATGGCAAATATCTGTTGGATTTCTGCTCTGGACATGGACTGGTTATTACTAACACCATGTTCCAACATAAAAATGTGCACAAATTCACATGGAGAGAAGAGGCTAGGAATAAGAAAAGTCTCGTTGACTATGTTATTGTTGATAGTGATGTTTTCTCCCTGGCACAGGACACCAGAGTGTACAGAGGATTTGAAATTGAAAGTGATCACTATTTAGTCTAGAGCAGGATAAAATTGAATTTCATATTGAAAAGAATAACATGTAAGAAAGTTTTAAAGCAAATAAAAGTTGAGCAGCTCTCAGATGTGAACTGTAGACTAAAATACACAAAGGTTATTGAAGAAAAAATGAAAGAGTTTGAGAACAGGAATCAAACCTTGGAGATTCAGTGGCAGACTCTGAAGAAAACATTGATTGATTCTGCCAGAGAGGCATTTGGTGAGGTTGTCTGGAAGGATAAAAAAATCAGAACTCCCTGGTGGACACAGGAAGTTAAAGAGGCAGTGAAGGAAAAGAAGAAAGCATATCAAAAGTTCCTGTCAAATAAGCCAGCTTGTGCTCTTAGAGAATATAGAGACAAATGCAAGACTGCTAAACATTGGGTAAAACTAGCTAAACAAAAGTCATGGGAGGACTTTGGCAAGAATATAAAAAATAAATATCAAGAAGGTGGCAAAATATTCTGGAGGTTGTTGAAGAAGCTTAGGAATGCAGGAAAAAGTGCTGTAAAAGGAATTAGAGATGATAAAGGTGACATGAAAACTGGAGAAAAAGATATCCTTGAAGTATGGAGTAATTACTTTGAAAAACTGCTAAATGAAACAAGCAGTGATGACAGCACAGTGGTAAAAAAACACTGACCAGGCATGCAGTCAGGAATACATATCCATACTTGAAGTAGCAAAAGCCATCAAAGGCTTGAAATGTGGAAAGGCAGCTGGAGTAGATGATATTCGACCAGAAATGCTGAAGTATGGTGGTATAAGAGTCTTACAGTGGCTGCACTGCATAGTTCAGAAAGCCTGGACAGAGGGACGAATTCCCGATGATTGGAGTAGAGCTCTCATAGTACCCATATGTAAAAAGGGAAATAAAACTGAATGTGAAAATTACAGAGGTATTTCCCTGCTGAGTGTTCCTGGCAAGACCTATGCAAGTATACTTGAGAAACAGTTGAGAAGAATTGTGGAAGAAAAGCTTGAAGAACAAGCTGGATTCAGGCCAAACAGAGGCTGTCAGGATGAGATCTTCACTTTACGACAAATAGTCGAGAAAGCATGGGAATATAACAAAGATCTGTATTTAAATTTTGTCGATTTGGAAAAGGCATATGAGAAGGTGCCAAGAGAGAAGCTATTCAATACGCTACAGTCATATAGTGTCAATGGGGGATTATATCAAGCAATACTTAGTCTTTGAGTTGCAAGTCAGCAGTTAGAATTGAAGGAAGTATAAAAAGATGGTTTAATGTTAAATCTGGTGTGAGACAAGGATGTACGTTATCCTCTCTGTTATTCATTACCTATATGGATCACATTATGAAGGAAAGTGGTATTAAACATGATATCAAAATTGGAGATGTTATTCTCAGCTCTTTGCTTTATGCGGATGATGTTATACTTCTAAATAAATCCGCTACAAGTCTGCAAGATTCTCTGACTAAATTGAATAGTTGTTGTAATAGATATGGTATGAAGTTCAGCAATAAAAAGACAAAGACAATGAAAATAGGCAGAATCATTGAAAATGCCAACTGTGTTGTGAATGGAGAACCTGTGGAACAAGTAAAACATTTCAGCTACTTAGGCATGATTTTTACTGAAGATGGTGAATTAAAAATAGAAATAGACAACAGAATCAGCAAAGCTGGTATGGTGTGAAGTCAGTTGAATAAATTCATATGGAATAAGAGAGAAATTAGTCAGAACACTAAATTAGCTGTATACAAGACAGTGTTCAAACCAGTTTTAACTTATGGATCTGAGAGCTGGGACAGAAGTAAAACACTTGACCAAAGACTAGAGACCGCAGATATGAGAGTCCTGAGAAAGATTATTGGCGTGACAGATGGCATCAGTGGCAATATCATATTAAAAACGAGGATATTAGGAAAGAACTTGATATTGTCAGCATCCAGGAATGCGTTAGCAGAGCTAATCTCAGGTAGTATGGTCACCTAAACAGAATGGGCGAGGAAAGATTAGCAAAACAAGTGTTCTCTGCCAGGTTGGCAGCAAAACGACCCAGAGGAAGACCAAGATATAGGTGGATTGATACGGTACAAAGTGCCTTAGACGATAGAAATATAAGATCTGATAATGTTGGAGTCTTGACCAGTAACAGATTGATTTGCAGGAAAATTGTAGATAGGAAGTTAGTAATGATATAATTTTTTCATGTAGTACTATCATATCCTGTACACCCCTTGTGGGTACATGCAGGAATTTGATGATGATGATGATGATGATGATGAACATTAGACTATGCCAAAATGCAATGTTAATAAAGTAAAAGTGCAGTAATTCAACTTAAGTCAAAAGTAGATGGCAGAACCAAATCACTTCTGTTAAATATGTTTTCTCTGTACAGTAGTGGACTAAAGTGTGTTGGTTCACTTTTGAGAAGTGCAGGGGGGGGGGGTTAGTCCACTTTGGTGCTCAATGCCTCTCATATGTATGTATTTTTGAACTTAAGATTCATACAGTTAGTAATCTGATGCAGTGAATATAGTATATTCAAATCTATGGTGTTTCTCAGTACAAGGTATATTAATTTCTTAGAATTTAAACTTATCATAAACTGCACAATCTCTGTGTAAGTGATGTATCAGTTACATACAAAATGTAGGCTATTTTGAAAGAGTGAGACACTTACTTATGCTGTTGACTGTCTGTGTAAATATTCTATAACTGCAAAAGTGCAGTTATAGATTTTTTTTCCTCCATGTACTTTGTTTTCTTTGCTTGTTAGAATACTATTGTTAATTTTGTAATATACAGAAATTAATGAAGTGTTGTAGCCAATGATAAGTGAGATGTTTTGGTATTAGCTCTGGTGGTAGAATTGACCTTGTAATATTACAATTCCAGACACGATGCAGAACTTCGCAATTCATTTAAACTACCTCTGCCTTACTGTTGCTTAATATGTACTAATCCAGTTATACAATTATTGTTACTTAATTTATCAAATACAAAAATATTTGATATGTTTATTTATTATTTTATTTTTTTAAACAGCAAAAAAGAAGAAAAAAATTAAGAAAACAATTAACACTGCCACAGATATCCATTCACAATCATTTGAATTTTTAGAAGATAATAAATTTACTGAAGTCTCTAACAGCAACAGATGTGAAATGGGGAAAATTATCAGAAATAATTTCACTACTTCAGATGATTTAAAAGGAGATATTGATTCAAATAAATCATGCATTGGAACTTCTCTGAAGAAGGACTCTGATACCATGTCAGAATTGTTTACCAGAGGCAATGAAAAATCTACCATTGACAAGTCATGTACTGCTAGTGTCAATCTGAAATTTTTTAGAATGAGAGGTGATTTAACTTGGCCAGAAAAGAGTCATGGTAATTATAACTCTGATGAGACCTCGACAACTGAAGATTCCTGTACTGGTGACAGTGTTACAGAAAGTTTTGAGAGAAATATATTTGAGTCAGCTAAAACAGATGGTGAACATTGTTCAAGTGATGAATTATCCCTTGCTTCCAGCACTGAAAGTATTCCTAAAGTGCAAAATGACCCAAGAAGAAAAAGACATTTAACTGGGAAAGGTAAAGCCCTAATAAAAGCAAAGAGTGAACTAGCATTTAATAGTCATGCTGCAGTATGCTCAGGTATGAAAAACATTGTTGAATTATAATTAAGTGCTTCAGTGATGTGTATTTTATTTTTATTGCATTGTTATCATTATTCATTAATTATCACTACTTTCACAAAACTTTTGATAGGTTTACTCAAGCTCCTTCACTTACTAATTAATGGTGGAGAAAGTAATAATGGAGACTGTAATAATTTATCAGAACAGATTTTGACGATCATTAGACCTGAGGTATTGATAGTACTGGCACACCATCCTTCCATTCAAGTACGAGCTGCTGTTATAATGGTAAAAAGTTTGCATAATATTTTATTTTAATTTGATCTTTGATTTGATATTTGAATTGAAGTAATATCCAGCTCTTTTCTCTTCTTCTCATGACCTGAGGAAGGATCGATAACTGATAATGTAGGTAAGAGTGATAAATCTTTGAGTATAATGCATCTGCAAATAAAGGCAGAACTTTTACGTGGCTTCTTCAAGATAACTGTTCTGCCAGTTCTAACTGATCACAAAAGGGTGTTTTTTTTGGGGAGGGAGGGAGGCAGAATACAGTCAGAATAATAATTACTATGCCCTGCATTGTAATTATTTTGCCTGGTCATGAAAAGGGATGGTAAAGAAAAAAGAAGGAAGCTCTCCTTTTCTGAATTATCTTTATTATAATTTATTGGACTATGGTCCGTGCAGTTAGTCTAGTGGCTATGCACTTCGCAACCATATGCCTGGGGAACGAGTGTCCTGGGTTCGATTCCCATTGCCGACGTGAGGAGCTTAAGTATCTTCCTCAGCCATAGCCAAGTTAGCCGGTCTTGGGCGTAGACAGCAGGGTTTTTTCCCCCAGTTTATCTGGGTGTTTTTCATCCTGCAAGCAGGCAAACCGGCTACCTGAACACATGGATCTACAGCCATAAATACTTAACCCCCCATGAGGGGGCTCAACTCGCCCCAATAGGGATGGGGTAGTAAAGGGAGGAAACTCCATATGAATGAATAAATAAAAATTGGACCATGGATATGTTTATAACTTATGTTGTGATATTAAAATATTCATTATGTTTTGTTACTAGTGCATGATTTTTTTTGTCTGTAACTGCTGAAATGATTATCTGTCATCTTTTTTGGATATAATACTAGCCAGCTTGAAGATGTTATTTTTCATGAAGTATCCATCAAAGATAGAAAACACACTTATACTTATCAGCGGTTGAAAGAATCATGTCCTGACCAAAGGTAGGAAAGAATCCTATATTTCAAATCCAACTATACTATAATTACCACAAGCAAGGTTTATTAGAGTGTAGTAGTCAAGTAGTCACAAATATATGTTTCTCCAGCAAGGCATGATAGTCACTTGGTGCTGAAATGACTGTCCCTGGTTGTTCTTGGTGAAATACTGAGGAATATAGATGATTTCTACAGTTCTCTGTGTAAAAGTGACAAATAGAAAAACATGGGAAATTTTGTTGGCAATGGTTAATTTTGGATATTTTTTTATTTATTATTATTATTATTATTATTTTTTATTAGGAGAGGTGCAGGCAACTTATTCCGCTGTTCATCCATTCTGCTAATTAGATCAGTTTCCCCTTTCTTTTACAAAATTTTCTGATTCTATGTCAAAAATATGAAATTACATTTTGAATTTTAAAGTACTATTACTACTACCTACCATCATACTACATAACTTTGTGAAACAAGTTTAACTGAAAACAAAATTCTCAGTTTACTTCTATATTCTGTTAATATGCAAATTGTTACCATGAAATTGAAATTGTAAGGTAATTTATGAGGAAACAGGTATATTACTTGAATTACTTACTTCGTATTATAGTGCCATCACCATATTTTTGTTTCATTTTTAATGATGTTACCTTTTATTTTATTTATGTGAATCCCTCTCATGCTGTGTTGTAAACCTATCATATGTAATAACACTGTGGCTGGCTAGGACTTTTTGGTTTTTAACCTAATCTAGAAATCCACCTGTAGAGACCAAACATGGAACTTTTTCAAGCCACTTCAGGTGTACAGTAAGTAAGCATGGTGGTGATTCCACACTAGGTGATGAAATTCATTTCCCACTTAAAGACGATGACGAACATTTGGATCCCCTGCAAGATTTAAGCCTTTAGTCTGTTGGTAGGAGAGCAGACATGCTACCCCTTCAGCCAGCCCAACCAGGAATTTGATTGCCCACTTATTTGTTATTCACCTTCAACATTTTTTCCAAATGCTGTACTATTTCAGCTCACTCTTCAAGTTCTGTACTAAATAATATGTCATCCCTACCTTTACAAAATACATACCTATCTATGTCAAATTAATACTGTTTCTAACATAATAAAATTTTAAATTAGTAAAACTTAATATTTAGCCTATGGTATTATTAAGGGAAGCTCCATTACCATGAAAGTCTTGCTATTTTCTGTTTATCTAATATTAGGAGCCACATGAAAATTTCAGATTATCATTCCTAAATAAAAATGAATTTTTTCCATTTATTTTTATGTTTCCTGTATTCACTTCTTGCACTAGTTTGTCTGTTACTATTATTGTTATTATTGCATCCCATGGTGACTTATATCAGTTTAGGATGGAAATGGTATTATTATTATTGTTGTTACATGACACTTAACTTGAGTCCAAGGACTCATTGCATGAGGGCATTCTCTACCACACAACCCATCATCTATCTACATTACTATATCCATCATTCACACTACCAACACTAAGAATATTTTTGTTTATTATTTGTTCTCTGTGTATCTGGCTGATTTTCCTGTATATGGATCAAAAAATTTAAGTTTCGGGGATGAGAAAAATCCTGTTGCTTCTGTGTGGCTATTGCCTGACTGACTTTCAGTGGAAAGAGTTGATATACATTTTTTTCTTATTGAGAAGAGAATTGAACTCATGTTTTTTACAACTAAAGAATGCATTTTCCCCTGTTATATCTTTGTGAGCTGCCTGGTCTTATGACTTAAAAAATTCCTCTACTTCTTCCTTAGTAGAATCTTCTGTGGGACCATAAGCACAAATATGTTTCATTATCCATTTCCCCATTCTGAAGTTTGCCAACATATCCCTAGTTGAAACTATTTTCAAATTAAGAAGTTTATTTTCATGTTTATTGTTGAATGTTATCATTACTCCTTCCTTTCCTCACTTGTTATTGTCTGAATATGGCATCTTATACTTATTTAGTAGAACCCTACTTGTTTTTGTCTTCTCTGTCTTGGTAGTGTCAGTTATGTCCACATTCTACTTTTTCAGTTCTTCTCAAGTTCAGTTTCCTCTTCACTTACACTCCTTATGCTGATGGTTTCCATCTTCACTTCTTCTGCCATTGGGTTTCTTCTTCTTCTTTTTCTAGATGTTGGAGTTTGTTTCAGTAGCTGACTTTTCACTATTCACTCTGATTCCCTGATGAAAACAGTGGAGGTTTGTTTAACTGGGCGATGATGGGCTACACCGTGTGAAATCTAATCACATTGTACCATCATGTGTATTTCTGGTTTATCTAATGCAGAGGGCAATCTGGTTGATTAAGTCCCAAATTGCCAGCCCATCTTCATTCATTCATTCAGTACCTAGTGGATACTTACTAAAAGGTGAGGATTGGATATAATATCAAAAACACAAGTCTGTGCTGTGCATTCCTTAAAGATGATGTGAAGATCTCTTCCCAGTTATCTGGTACCCATAATTTATTTTAATGGTATTACATCACGATATAAAACAAATTATAGAAAAATGTTTATTAACTGGCTTATATGAGGTGTGCCTATTAAATAACTAGACTGGTTGCAAAAATGTGGTTTATTATTACAATTGTACAACTTAATTGTTATCCCCTTCAACATACTCCCCTCCTCTATCTATACACCATTGCATACGAATTTTCCAGTCTTAGAAGCAGTACTTCAAGTCATCAGGTGTTATCTGCTTCAACAGTCCTGCTGTTTTCTCCTTTACCTCTTCGCTGCCAACAGAGCTGGATTCAGGAGAAGATCATTACATGTGATGATACTTGGATTTTCCAGTATGATCCAGAAACAAAGAGACAATTGATGTACTGGACAACTCCCATGTCACAGAGAAGGAAAAAAGCAAGAATGAGCAAGTCAAAACTGAAAGCAATGCTGATTTTTTTTTTTTATAATATCAATGAAATGGTAATGGTTGAATGGGAACTAGAGGGTCAGACCGTTAACCAACATTATTACCTTGAGGTTCTGACCAAGCTGAGAGAACGAGTGAGGAAGAAGAGACCTGATCTGCAGAATAAGAATGTTTGGATTCTTCATCAGGACAGTGTTCCAGCCCATGGTGCACTGTCTGTAAAGCTGTATCTGGCTGATAAGAAGATCCCAGTGTTGGACCATCCACCTTACTCACCGGACTTAGCTCTGTGCGACTTTTACCTTTTTCCAGAGTTTTTCCAGCATTGAAGGGCCCCCATTTTCAGTCAGTAGATGAGGTAAAGGGGGAAAACGGCAGCGTTACTGAAGCAAATAATACCTGATGACTTGCAGCACTGCTTCCAACAATGGAAAAGTTGTATGCAACAGTGTATAGATAGAGGAGGAGAGTATGTTGAAGGGGATACCAATCAAGTTGTACTTTTTCTGCCATTGTAAATATTTTTTTTTTTTTCTTTGCTGCATTATGTGCATGTTACTGCACATGTGGTTTTACACTTAGCTTTGCTTTTTCCTGTAATTTTTTGCATGTATGGTGAGCACTTTATTATTATTAAGAGAGAGAACTCCATGGAGTCAGGGACTCACTGAGAGAGGCTGCATACCAAACACACCAGCTATCATACTTATTCTTGAATTCATTCACACTGCTTACACTCAGATCATCTAAAGGCAATTCATTCCAATCATGCAGCACCCTATGAGAGAAAAATCTACCCTTCACCTGCTTAGCGGCATTCATTTTCAGCTTCTAAGGATGCCCTCTTGTCCTTTGCTCACCCTCCATAAATTGAAAAATTCCATCAACTGAAATCCTGTGTGATCCTTTCAGAAGTTTGTAAGTCTCAATCATATCACCCCCCTCTTTCTCCTGTTTGCTAGTGTCTACAGTTTACAAATTCTCAATCTATCTTCGTAATCAGTATTCCACAATCCTGATAATAGCACTCTCTCTCTCCAATATATCAGCAGAATCACAATGGAAACCAGAAGATTGCACCTGCACACAATAGTCCAAGTGAGATCTTATCAAGGCCTTGTAAAGAGGCAAAATTTACATGTGAATGTTTGTTTCGGCATTTCAATATCTTTTGAGTTGTATTTGCAATCTTTGCTACATGGCTCCTGAATTTCAACTTCCTATCTGCTAACACTCCAAGATCCTTAGCCTCATCAGTTTCTTCTATCAATATAATATGACATTGGATATCTAATCATGCCTACGTGAATGACTTTACATTTACTGACATCCATGTTGCCATGCCCGCTATTCCATCCTATTCAAATCCTTCTGCAAGTACTGCATATCAGCAGCATTCCTGATTACCTTACCTATCTTTGCATCATCAGCAAATAGTTCTATGTCACTTGTCAAATCCTTCCCAGATTGAATAACAGTGGACCAAGCACTGATCCTTGTGGTACAACACTGGTTACCTTAAATCTTGCAGACTCGCATCCCCCTTATACCACTTTTTGATATCTGTCAGTCAACCATCCTCTTATCCACTAATATTCTATAACCTAAACCCATATTCTCCAATTCATGCAAGAGTCTACCATGCTGTATTCTGTCAAAAGCCTCAGCAAAATCCAAAAGTATCATGA
Source organism: Typopeltis vanoorti (assembly GCF_054136105.1). NCBI lineage: Eukaryota > Metazoa > Arthropoda > Arachnida > Uropygi > Thelyphonidae > Typopeltis > Typopeltis vanoorti. The sequence continues at coordinate 104,082,897 of NC_143558.1, forward strand.
TGTATCCATTCCCCTTATCTATTTCAGTGGTAACATTGTTATAGAATGTGAGCAAATTGCTAAAACATGACCTTTCCTTATAATATAATTAAGACTCGCTTCATGTCACTGTCTGACCTTTTCTGAAGTATTACCTTTAAAGTGTCTTTATTCCTTTTTGTAATTTTTAACCTATCAATCTAAACAAAATGATTTATTCTGTGTTAATGACAGTTAGATAAGTGAGAAAACCATAAATGCTTAATTGTTGCTTAACTGCATATTATTACCACAGATAATATGTAGCTACTCTGTCACTAATGTCACCTGATAATGCACTTTACACTGGAAGTAACAGAATATCCCTCTACCACTTTTCCCTAGTGCTTAACAGCCTCATCAAGATATAGACTTCCTGAGAGTTTGTGGCAGCAGCATTTATGATTCTTCTTCTGTACTCCACTTTTATGTAGAGAGTACTAAGAAAGGTTGTTGTTTTCTGCATTCTTTGAACTTGAATTTGAGGTTTTGCAGTATAATTCATAACACTGATTGAACAAAATAATTTTTAATCAATAAAAAAGTGTTAGTATTTTAGCTAGCATTTTCATGAGCACAGTAGGTTTGTCACTGTGCACAAGCACTGAAAGTTAGTGAGAACAAATTAGAAAGTGTAATGTACTAAGAATATAATGTGATACTCTTTGCTGTTTGATAAAAAAGTAGCTGGTCTTAAAATGACTCTCTTCCAGATTATTTGTATATTAATATGCCCATGCTTAGTGAGGTTTAAGAAGTGGTTTTATTGCTACCACAAGCTCCATAAACTAATTCCCCCATCTCTTCATGGTGAAGAGGACATCCTTGCGAGAGTACTGGTCCTTTTCATTCCTATGCTTATGCTGTGCTTTTCTTTCCATAGTCTTTGCTCTACTTCTTCTACTACTATTTTTTTTCCCGCTATCCTGTCTTCTAGACCACCATCATTGGGATCCAGTTCTTCTCTGCTGTGTTTACCATGCAATTCATGGACATCCGAAAAGGGGATTCTTGTAGTTTTATAGTATTTTATCATCTGCTTCAGCAAGACTGACGATCCTGGATGGCCCGACCAGAATCAATCAGCTAATGGACTTGTTGCATGGTTTATTGATGGCACAGTAAGCTGCCTTCTCTGTTGTCCATGGACAACGCTCAAAGCTTGTTTTGGTGCTGGCATAGCATCTGAGGAACCTCTGGCATTCCACTTCCAAGCTCATTCACCGAGCTTGGAAGTGGAATTCTCATACATATTCATTGAGAATATGTATGAGAATGAGTAATTTTTTATTCTCAAGTTTATCAAGGTCCCCTAAATAAGTCCCAACCATGTCTAGAAACCATAGAAACATTAACTGAAAACTAATTAAAGAAGCTAAAATCATCTGTGGTGATAAACATACCAAACTTTTTAATAGCACACTTGACTAGAATGTTCACTCAAGAAAATATCATCCTTATTCATTCAGCAGGTGGGAATATTGACAGGCTCCAAAAATCAGTGAAGAAACTTTGTTCAGATGCCATTCTTACAGAAACCACAATGCAGACACAATCAGAGCATTTTTTTCACACAGCATCCATTGGGAGAGTACCAGTCATGGTTACCCCAACAAAACTTTGAACTATTCTAGAGGCGTAATATCAGAGTGGGTCCTCCTTGATGTCCTAGAAAAACACATTGGCTCTGAAACGAATGATTGAGAGTTCTGGTCATGAGGAGAATAATAGTCATATCTAGAGAAGGTCAACTGGTTCCCACCAGTAATATCATCCTTATGTTTAGTACACCCAAACCACCAAAGTCCATGAAAGTAGTATACCTAAACTTCCCAGTTCAGCTGTTATGATCATTATCAAACTGCCTATTATTGCTATGCCATCTCTGCTCAGTGCAGCAGTAAAGAACAAAGACTAATAAAAACAAAATTTCTTAATTGTGAAGGAGGTCCCCAGCTTACTCCTAAGTAGGCAGAGATGGAGGGATGAAAAGGAGATAAAAATATGAAAACTGAACAGTGCCTCCCATATCAAGTGAAGAGGTAGTATACTGAAAAAGTTGCAACAACTAGTGGTAAAGCCTCTTACAGTGACAAAGAAACTATAATGAAAGTGTCAGCAGGGACATTGGCATGTATACCAATCCTGCCTTCTCATACCTTCAATGTAACTGAATTGTATGATTGTATTGAAAGTTTATTTTTCACTTGGTTAGACTATAATAAATTTAGTTTAATCCTTTATCCAAGTGTGAGCAAACAAAGTGTGTGCCTGAAAGTATCTTCAGGACTGGGGTAAGGTGGTACAACACCGGGCAACTCGTTGCAAAGGTGGAGCAAGATAACATCACTCCTATCTCAGTATCTCCCATAATGCAAACCACATCTCCTTGTGGGTATGTATAATGTTATGCATTAAGGAAAGGGCCACTATCCAGACTAGTTTCGACCTTTATTGAGGTTGCTTCAATAGGAGATAGGAGTGATGTTTGCTTGATTCACCTTTGCAACGAGTTGCCCGGTGTTGTACCACCTTACCATAGTCCTGAAGATACTTTCAGGTGCAAAATTTGTTTGCTCACACTTGGATAAAGGATTAAACTAAATTTATTATAGTCTAACCAAGTGAAAAATATACTTTCAACATCTTTCTCTAAATCCAGAGTAATTTAATAAAAAGGTGGCACACTGTTTGGCAACTTCTATAGGCAGAGATGACCTTTCTAATGCTTCTGCTTGGTATCTCCACTTGGGCCTGGCTCCCACTCAAGAGACCTCAATAAAGGTCGAAACTAGTCTGGGTTTTGGCCCTTCCCTTAATGCATAACATTATACGTATCCGCAAGGAAATGTGTTTTGCATTATGGGAGATACTGAGATTGGAGTGATGTTAGCTTGCTCCACCTTTGCAATTAGTTGCCCAGTGTTGTACCACCTTACCCCAGTCCTGAAGATACTTTCAGCTGCAAACTTTGTTTGCTCACACTTGGATAAAGGATTAAACTAAATTTATTATGTATGATTTTCTCATTTTTATGCGTTCTCGAGAGAATGCATAAAAGAAAAAAAAAATCAATGAGTTCACTCCTGAAGACATTGCAAAAATGGTCCCACTACTTGAAAATTGTCTTATTAAAAAAAATAATGGAATGGCACCACACAAGCAAAGGTATGAGGAGGTATCAAAAAGTTTTGAGACTAGTTTTGTAACACACCAACAGATGGCAGCATAAGGCTGCACGCACAGTCACAGGGAAAACCGACTTTCATAAGTCATTGTGCAAAAATACATCATTCTGTGTACATCAGGAGATGTGCAACTAGTGCTATTCTGACCACGTGCGTTACCATGTCTGCGATTTCATCATGGTCAGCAAGTTAGAACAAAGAGCAAACGTGAAATTCTGTGAAACTGGGCAAATCTTCCACAGAGAGATGTTTCACGTGATTCGGCAAGTTTACGGCGATGCTGCAATGAGTCGTTTGAGGTGTTTTGAGTGGCATATGCGCTTCAAGAGCGGAAAGACGTCACTGGAAGACAACGAGAGATCCGGAAGACCGTCAACGAGCTCAACCCCCGAAAATGTCAAAACCATTTGGCAACTTGTGCATGAGGATCATCAGAGAACACTCTACAACATTGCTGCCGTTGTCGGTGTGTCATACGGAACAGTCCAGGCAATCCTGTTGCTGTCAAGTTTGTCCCCAGCCTGCTGACCCAGAAGCAGAAGGAACACCGTGTTGAAGTCTGCCAAGAACTCCCTCAGTGTGCCGTGGATGACCCATGCTTCATGTCGAGGATCATTACTGGTGATGAAACTTGGGTGTACAGGTACAACCCTGAGACAAAGTAACAGTGTTCACAGTGGAAGAGCCCATCATCTCCACGACCAAAAAAGGCGATGAAGATCCACAGCATAACCAAGTGCATGCTCATTGTCGTTTTCGACATTCAGGGCATTGTGTATCGAGAATTCGTCTCCAGGAGCCAGACCGTCAATAGCGAGTTCTACTGCCACCTTTTCAGGCATCTGAAGAAGGATATTCGGCGAAAGTGACCGGATCTGTGGCTTGTGAAAAACTGGATACTTCACGACTACAATGCACCCTGTCACCGAGCTCTCCTCACATGTGAGTTTCTCACCAGAAACAACATGATCTCACTTCCCCACCCACCTTACTCACCAGATTTGGCGCCTACGGACTTCACCCTCTTGCCGAAGATGAAGATCCAGCTCAAAGGTTGCTGTTTTGACACTATTGCAGAGATTCAGCACGAATTGCAGAAACTGCTTGACATGCTTTGAAAAGAAGACTTCCAAGACACATTCTAGAAGTGGCAGGAACACTGGGAGCACTGTATTGCTGTGCAAGGGGACTATTTTGATGGTGATAAGTGTGTAAACGTAGATAAATAAAGTAATTTCTCATAAACAGAGCTAGTCTTGAAAGTTTTTGATACCAACTTGCATGGCTCCAGACCTTTTAATAGATGGTCCATTAACAGATGATATGGATACTTGCACTTCTCCACAGGAAGATAAAACAGTTAATATATCAGTCCTCTAGAGGGAGTCAGTTTGATGATGTCTTGGATATTTTCCTGATGAAGAAGAAGAAATGATGGAATTAGCTGTCTACAATTATCCAAGAACAATATATCCAGTGCTAATGAAAATAAAGCCTTTCAACATAAGATACCAAATACTACTACCAATAAATAAATAGTAATAATAATGAATCCTGTATCACATCCTCCTCAGAAGAGCAACCAACAGTAAAGAAATCTGAGACAATATCCAAAAAATGAAGGGTAGATACATCCCCACCATATCTGCATCCTTGAGCATAATGGATGCACAGTTGCTGACACTCTTGGGAAGATTTTGCTAAAACATCAGAAGTATTCCCCCTCCCGAGTTCTTTACTCACAAAAAAAAAAAAAATAAATAAAATTGTTTTCTTGAATCATTGCTGAAGAATACAACAGGCCAGGCTGTACACAAAAGAAGAAATGAAAACTGCTTTGCTTAAAAGTGTCCAGCTGCTGTTGAACCATGTGATATCTATTACAAGATTGTCATACATCTGTCAATATAAACAAAGGGACAACTACTGCAACTTTTCAGTAGAATTTTCTGTGAGAATGAGTTTCCAGATACCTGACAAAAAGCTATTATTGTTGCCTTTCCTATGTATGGAAAAACAGACCTATCAGACCAAGCACTCCAAACATACCATAGAATTGACCGGAAAGGCACCAAGTCCTTACACCGCATCAAAACCTGATTTGAGAGAAAATTTAAAGAAGCCTGTGAAATGCTAAAACACAGTCGAAACCTGAACAAAAACGATGGACTAATCATTCCAAGAATGTGGAGGTCTCATCTGCAAACCTTATAGCTCCAGAACAAGTACAAAAGGATATCTCTTAACGAGAGGACTTTAGAAATGTTTAAAGTAGTTCTGTTTTTAATTTATTTTTAGATTTACTTTTTTTTTAAACTTTGTTTTATTTTATTTTATATATATTTTAATTTTTTTTTCCACTAGAGGTCAGCTAGATAAAAGATTAATAAGCTTAGATTCATTTTACCTTTGTAAAGTGCAGTAGCATGTAGCTTGTTCCTTATACACATGTATTTTTCTGGTGATGATCTCAATACAGAGGTCGAAATGTCAGTTGTTACTTTCCTAATATTAAGTAAAGTAATTATTTTAACATTTATGTTGTGTTTCCCTAAATTCATAACCATGAATGCTAATCACCATGTAACCTTAAAAGAAAGAATTTTTAATTAGAGGAAATTAAAGAGCTCAGAATGGTTGGTTGCATTGGGGGGAGTGATAGAGACAGCAAATGAATTTGACTGAGTGGGTATGAGATATTTTTCAACCAAAGAAGGTCAAAGTTGGGCGATTCTAGGTTGGGGGACTCTCTGGCATGGCATGTCAGAGCAGATGTGTGCGCAGACGCTACCCTTGGGTCGAAAAGTGTTAAAGTGTGTGTAGTTTTCTAATCTCACCTGCCCCTTCCCAGCACTATTTATCTCAACCTTCCTAAATAGTGCTGGGGAGGGAGAGGTGAGATTTGAGTTTCTGCCAGAAAGAGTAGATGGGTTTTGGTAGATTGAAGGTGGTAGTGGATATTATTAAGGTTTGAGTTTAGGCCACGAATGTTGGTGAAGTGGATATGCTAGGTTCTATGAGGCATATATTTGACTGCAAGGATCTTGCACATTTCCTATGCAGTGCCTGTATACTGGTTTTCATGGTGGCTACTAGTGGCATAACCCTGATTTGTGCAACAATTTAACTGCTTGTAGTCGATGATTCAACTGGTCTCTCTATTTTGACATTTTTCTTCAAGTTCTCTTCTACGATGTTGTTCTTTTCCTCCTCTGTGCAAATGTTAGGTCTGGTTGAGCACATATGCGCAATTTGGGGCAAGTATCTTTGAACTTATTGATTGCTGTTATTAATTTAGATATGCTTGTCGGAGTGTCATAAGTCACTTTTACGAGGCATGGAAAGCTCATTCCGTCCTTTCTTTTATTTATGGGCCTGAAACGATAGTCCCTGACTATATTTTTAGAATCAATGTTGCATTCTTCTGCTAATTGGTTTGTCTTCTTTTAATGATTTTCCGTTTTTTTCCATTGGAAAGTTCAAAATAACGATATTGAATTTTTGTTTTTGGTCTCCATCGAGTTGTATAACGTTGATGCGATTAGGTAGTGGATTTCGTTCACTGGCAAAGGTGAACTTGCGTTGCTGCACTGGTTGTCAGTTTGTTCGAGCTTAGGTTCCATTGCTTGTATTTTGGAGAAAAAGTTTCATTCATAGTATTGATGTGCTGCTTGAGGTTTTCGACTTGTTTACCTATATTCAGGAGTTGTTTTTGTACAGAAGAGAGGCACAGCAAACACAAAAAGGGCTGGTTGAGGTCGATAAATAGTTTGTGTGCTGATTCATCTATTTTCACGGAGGAAGCGTTCAGCCAATGGCAACAGAACTCACAGAATTCACTCCTTTTTTTTTTAAATTTGTAACACCAGTTTTACAGCTGCAGCATGTTGTGGGTTTCGGCAGTGATCGACAGTGCTGCATTTGCTGTACTCAGGGTGCTCATTTGTCATTGGATTTTTTTGCCGCCATCTTTCTTTCGTATGGTAGGCATAGCAGGCACTTACACGTGGCTGCTTTAAAACTGGAAAGATAGCTGATTTAATTCATTATAAGCACTTACAGATTGTGCAGAAGTAATCTACTCCTTAGTACCCACTGTTAAGATTTCGATTTAATGATTAATTTTGATGAAAAGCACTCGCAATGACGATAAAATATGGGAGCACAAGTTTAGAGTAGCTTATTCACCGATTCTGCCTGGTGGGAATTGGTTATTATGATGATAACACAATTATGGTCTCAGAGGGAATCTCACCCTTTTTATTAAGATCTTTTTATCCAACCAAATCTTTAATCTCTAGAGGAGAGATTCTCAGTATGATTAGTTTTCGGTGTCACTCTTTTATGATCAAGGTTAACTTGATAACTAAGCAACTTCCTGTAATTGTATCAGTCTGTAGTATGGATTTTGTTACCTTCTTCTCATGAATGTAATATGACGGTAATGGAAATACAGGTCAATCATGCCATTGAACATCTTTCAAAATGAGCACTTGCATTTGGGATCAGATTTTCACATAATAAGATAATTCTTGTGCAGACATAGTCTTTGTACTGATCAAGAACTCAGACTAGCACAAACTTTTATTCTATTTGCATTACAAGCCAATTTCTTACTCAGTTTCCTGCTTCACTCATGTCATTTGAAAGATAAATCCATAAAGCAATTAACATTTTTTGCACCCTATCTTCTGCCTTTTTGAGTGCTTATCGGGGATGCTCATTGTTTCGATTATACAGGGTTCTGATTGATCTGAATTTGATTATTAATTCTATACCTCAGCATCAAACCATCAAGATTATCCTCTGATGGTTGAATCTTATCCACCATTAAGCATTAAGAATGGCAACTGGAGAATATTGAACTTAACTAACTCTAATCTGTATGTCAAGTCAAATAAACCACAGTTGTCACTTCACTTTGACATCTACAGCTGTCTCTATTATACACTCCGAAAATATAATCTCTGTCAGACCTTCCCACATGGCCTACTATTTTTTGTCCACATTAGTAGTATGTGTACAACACTGCCAAACGACCCTTTGATTGGCAAATGAAAGCTCTCTTATTATCTCTAGAAATTGGGGTACAGTATAGCTGAGACTCCACTAAATACTCTACTGCTGTAAAGTAAAGATGCCTTTCTTGATTATATTCTTGGTTTAATCCTTTATCCAAGTGTAAAGAAAGTTTGTGTGTGAAGTAACTGTGGTTTATTTGACTCGACATACAGTCTAGTTAAGTTCGAAAAGCTCCATTTGCCATTCTTAATGTTTCATGCCTAGGTATGTCACGTATAGACGTTAATGACTTCATATCACTTGCCTTGGTATGTATCCCATAATGCAAAGCACATATCCTTATGGACATGTATAATGCTCTGCATTATGGGAAAATTTACTACCCAGACCAATTTCAACCTTTATTGAGTTTTTTTCTGAGTTTTGTAATTTTATTATTATCATTATCTGACACCTCCTTGGAGTCAAGGACTCATCGAGGGAGACTATACATCACCCAAACCATCTTACATAGCTTCCCTTAAACTCATTCACACTAAATGCACTGTGACAGAAAATTCTAGCTCTCTCCCTTTCTTAACCACGAACAAATTTAACTCTACCATGGATATCCCTGTGTTCTTTCCTCACCATCTTCCATATAATGAAAAATTTCATCAGGTGATAGATATCTTATAACACCCATTCAGAAATTTATAACTGTCATACTACCCTTTTTTCTTCTTAACCAGAATCTCTAGTCCATATACTCACAATCTGTCCTATAATCTAAATACCATAATCCTGATGTAATCTTTGTAAATCTTCTTTGCCTTCTTTCTAGAGTTTCTTTATTCTGTTGGAACTCTGGAGACCAAACTGTGCATGGTAGTTTAGGTGCAATCATATCAAGGCCATGTAAAGATGTAAAATTACTTCCTTACATGTCAACATGCATTTCCAATTTTTTCTATGTGACCTTTGCACTTCAAATTCCAATCCAACATTATGCCAAGATCCCTAGCTTCATCACTTTCTTATAGCATAACTCCACTAATATAATATGCCATAGTAAATCTGATCATGCCAAAGCTCATAACTTTAACTAATATTAACTGCTATTCATTTTCATTTGCTCAAATTTCCAGCCTATTCAAATCATTCTGTAAGCACTGATATTAGTAGCATTCCTGATTGCCCTGCTTATCTTTGCATCATCACCAAACAATTGAACATCTACTGTTAGAATCTTCCTAATGTCATTAATGTATAGATTGAACAACAGTGATTCATGGACTAAATCCTGCTGTACACATTGGTCATCTTAAATCTGGCAGAATCACAGCCTATCCTATATTCTCCAGTTTATGCAACAGCCTTTCATGTGGTATTCTATTAAATGAGAAATGAACAGTATCATAGTGTATTCATTTCCTTTACCAACTTGGCCAAGCTGTTCCTTGCAGAGTATAGCTTGTCTGTCTACCCATTTCTATATGCGAGTTCTTGCCAACTTCTTTAAACTTATCTAGTCACCATAATGATGACTTGTTTAGTATCCAACAGGGTAAGATGACAATATGTTTCATCATCCCCCTGCAAATGAACCACCAGGTCTGTATCAATACTCCACCACATTTCATCCCGTTAATCTCCACTTCACACTCAGTAACCTCAAACTCACTGCTACACGGGACGTTATTATCATTATTGCTTTCTACCCTAACTGGACTGAAGTTTTCTTATATTAGTTATAATTCCCCTCCTCTTCTATCATTTCCGAAAATCTTATACTCTTTATACTCGATCCTAATTTCTACATTACAACTGATTCTGATAGCGGTTTCACTAATGCCAACAGTCTTAGGCCACAATATATTCTATAAAGCAACAAACTCGACGACTTCATTCCTAATTCACCTGGCATTTGTGTGTAGACACAACAAATTACTACCTGGCTTTTTTTATACTTAGATATACAATCTGCTTGGCCTTGTCGTGCAACTTTTTTTCCCCCCTCCCAGACACATTCAAAAGGTCTGAACTCAAAACGAACATTTCCATCCCTTTGCCAGATGCATAACCATTTTCAGTGACATTCATATGTTTATCAGGTATATGTGGAATTGAGTAAACTTGGTGTTAATACGACTGTATGGCTTGATCACTCATGACCAACTTTTGAAGAATGTTGCAGGAAGTAACCCCATTTTGATGTGCCTTTTTAAACAGAGTCTTGCATTCGGTCAGGTTTTTCCAGAGAAGTAGAAGGAAGGGAGAAATATTCTGCATCATATTGGAGATAATAAAACTATGGCTTTAAATTAGAGGCCAGTGTGTGTGGCTGGAGTTGTGGTTAAAGGATTATTGAGGTCAATTAGGACCAAGATTTAAAATTGGGTTGCTGACCTAGTTATGAGTGGTTAGCATACCTACTATCCAACCAGCAGGTCCCAGATTTGAATCCTGCTGTGGGCATGAATGCTTATGATTGTCTTTAGGTGGGAAATGAATTTCATTGCCCAGTGTGAGACTACTATTACACTTATTGAGGCCTGAAATGGCTTGAAAAAGTTCCATGTTTGGTCTCTAGAGCAATGTTTCCAGACTATGTAAAAATAGCAAATAAAAAATTGCAAAAAATATATAAAATAAATGAAAATGGGAGAAAAAATCCTTAGCACACCCAGAGTACATATGTACTGTAAATTTACTAATTATTAATAATCTTTTGTGGATGGGAACTCCAGAATGAGCAAAATCAAAACACTCTTTCATGACCAGCATGGATTTGCTAAAGGAAGGTCGTTTTTTAGCAATCTGCTTAATTATTATAAGAAGGTTGCAAATGCATTGGTTAAGGGTGATGCATACACTGGAATTAGAATAGATAGGATTAGATTATAGATTAGAGTGATGGATTGGAGATTGGCTGTCTGATTGGTATCAGCAAGTTTTGTATGGAGGAGCAATATCCATGAAGAGGAATTCACTAGTGGTGTGCCTGGTTCTGTTTTGGGGCTGTTGCTGTTTAACTTGTATGGTAATGATATCGAGAGAGATCTGAATGGTGATTATGCAGTTGTCACAGATGATGCATAGTTAGAGAAAATATGAGGAGCAGATCAGATGTTCTGGCTCTGCAAGAAGACTTGAATGCACTGGCTGAAGGGGAAAGCAAGTCATTTTGCCAGTTCACTGTGGCAAAGGGTAAGTTTTTCAAATTTGGGAAGCAGAGAAGGGATATAAAATTGGTGGAAATATCTTAGAGGAAGTGGGGAAATTAAGGATCTTGGAATGATTGTGGACAAGGACGTAAACGTTTGGGACATGTTGCTAAAATTGGGAAGACAGCACAGTACATTATGGCAACGATACAGAGAACACTGATGTGTAGAAGTAGGGATGCTATGGTTTTATTGTGTAAGGCTTTGATCTGGCCATATATGAATTACTGTGCATTGAATTGGTCACCTGGTTTTCATAAGGATGCAGAGATATCGGAAAAGGTTCAAAGAGAGAAAGATGATTGACTAAGATTGTTTCTGCAACATTGAGTATGAAGACATATTAAAGAAATGCAATTTGCAGAGACTTGTGAATAGGACGAGTAGTGGGGACATGATTGAGACATGTAAGTTGATAAGGTGTTATTACCAGAACATGAGGTAATCCTGGGATGCTGTATACATAAGGGATGAGAAGCTGGTTTTTTGCATGGAGAGGGGGTGAGTGATTTGAATGCATTTCCCGAGAGTGTGGTGAGCACGGAGACAGTGAATGAGTCTTTTGACTCCATGAGATGGTGAATGCATGTAAGACATGATGTGATGAGCTATGTGTGACAGTGGGGACTTTCCACACTGAACCTTAATACTCCATGTAGGTCTGATAATAATAAAGTCTGGTATTGGAATATTACAATCAGCCCATAATAACATATAAGTAATATGTTATTATGGGCTGAATGGATTGCTTAGTCTATTAGCTGATATGGATATTTTTGGTGAAGGAAATTAATTACCTTTTTTTTTTTTATTAGTCACCTCCAGGGATCCAAAGACTCATCGAGGGAGGGCATCTACTCTGCAACTCTGCTTCCACTACTCACAATACACCAACTGACCCCAACTACACCAATGCCACCACCACCACTACTAGTATTTCAACAGACAATCACAAACATCCATGCCCACAGCGGGATTCGAACCCACAACCTCCTGACCTGGAGAATGGACACGTTAACCAATCGGCCAGCCAGGCTGGCAATTCTTATATATTTGAGTTATACTATGTCCTTGCCTTTAAAGTGTGTAATTTCTTCATCGAAGTCAATATTCATAAGCAGTGGTGTGATTTGGGTTAGTGTGACAATTTTTTTTTTATATGTGTGTGGTGATAAGATGAGAAGTTCCCACTATTTGTAGCTGGTATACTTTTATGTTAATGTAATGACCTGATTTACAAGAAATTTTCAAATATTAAATCAGAGTTAATCTTAAAACCTCCCAGATTTATGCTTATTTAATATAACCTGCTTTTTGCCGGCCTGGTTGGCCGAGTGGTTAGCGTATTTGCTCTTCAGCCAAAAGGCTGCAGGTTCGAATCCCACCATGAGCTTGGATGTTTGTGATTGTGAAAATACTAATGAATGATGGTGGTGGGTGGTAGATGGCATTGATGTGGATGGTGGTGGTAGTTGCGATTCGTTGGTGGATTGAGTGTTGGAGGCAGTGCTGTAGAGTAGGTGCCCTCCTTCAATGAGTCTTTGGACTCCCTGGAGGTGTCGTATAATAATAATAATAATGTTCAGTTTTTGAGGTTTGGGTAGTGTTTCTCTGCTGCTGCAGAGACACACTGCCAACTCTGAAAGCATTTATCATATTAAGCCAGATGCTAGTTACAGTTCATTATAAGTTGAGAAGACTTTTTTTTTATGAGTCAGTAGCAACAATCAAGCACTCCCAATCCTCAATTAGTATGGCTGTATTAATTTATCAAAATTCTTGGAGGGAGTCATTTTAATTCCATTTCAAACTTAAAATATGCAAATTTCTTTTTATTTAACTGTCATGTGTGCCAAATATGACCCTAGTTATTTTCTTATGTCTATTAAAACTGTAAATTATTACCACTAATAACTGATTGTCCTTGCCTATGTATAGAAAAACTAGAATATGCTGTTTGAAAAACCAACAAAATTTCACCAGCTAAATAACCATGTTTATCACTAAGATGAAAATGGCTATTTTTTTTTTTTTTCTGGTAAGTTGATTAATTAAGGGGATAAAAATCCCTTATTGTTTTTCAGCCAGTATGCGAAACTCTAAGATTGAAAACTACCATCTAAGCGTTTCATGCCGACGAACTATTAGCGAATCCAAGCGTATACGAAACTCTAAGATTGAAAACTACGATCTAAGCGTTTCATGCCGACAAACTATCAGTGAATCCAAGCATAAGTGGTCACTTACGCTTGGATTCGCTGATAGTTCGTCGGCATGAAACGCTTAGATCGTAGTTTTCAATCTTAGAGTTTCACATACTGGCTGAAAAACAATAAGGGATTTTTATCCCCTTAATTTAACCATGTTTATTTTGTGAATAACGGCTGACATCTAAGGTTATCCACATGATAAATGACATTGATAGCAGAATTACAAGTTAAGATATTATTTGTATTTTATTTGTATGACTGAAGGTGAAACACAGAATAATCAGGCTCCAATTGATTTGTTTCAAATTATTAATAATAGCTTAAGCACTGTGTTCCATCATATTAATACTTATTATTACATGGACACATCTCCCTGGAGCCCAAAGACTCCTCATGGAAGGCCCAAGCTAATTACTAACATTATGCCTGTTATGTCACTCCTTAAAATTAATCACTGAGGACTCACAGTTGCCTCTGGTAACCTGCTCTACTCATTTACCACTCTCTAAGTAAAATCTAATCCTTAACACCTTTCTCTAGGTGATAACTTAGAGCAGTGATGGCAAACCTATGACACGCATGTCAGCACTGACACACTTGAAGGTTTCAGGTGACACACCTTGGATGTTGAAATATATTGGTATTCTGATGAAAAAAGTAATTTCAGTAATTTCAGTTTATTAAATTAATTGTATGATATGAATTCATAGATTGTATATCAATGTCCTATTAAATAAATAGCCTAATATGATATGTATAAGTCACCATCTATGATTAAGTAGTTAAATTTATAATGAATGTATGCAAGTGGCACATCAACAACATCAGTATTTAAAAAAAAAAAAATGTTTGACACACCTGGGTAAAAAGGTTCGCCATCACTGAAATAGAGAAAGGTGATAACCATTCTCTTACACAACTTTCAGAAGCATCAGAAAATTTATTTGCTATCCTTTTTTAACATGCAACCAAACCTTCAATATGTCTTCATATTGAACACTCCACAAGTTACTCATCATTTTGATCACTTTGCCTTCATTAGTACATTTATCTACTATTTATCTGATCCTTCAATTATCAGATCTTTCTGTTCCGGTAACTGAAGGGTCAGATAACTGAAGTACAATTACATAGTACACTAGCAGAATTTAGTTGACATTGAATGGATTGATTAACTGAATTGTTGTTGTTTTGAAGATAAATGATAGATTATTGTAATACGGTAATCTCTGAATTATTTAATTACTTTGGGAAATGGATTTGCTTTTTGGTTTACTGGTATGGTTAAATTTGATATGGATATGTAATTTGTTTCCACTAGTCAGATGAGATACTCATCCAAGGATTGAGGGCTTGGTATCTGAATGTCAGATAAGTAAGAGATCTGTGTGATAATATTTGATTTAAATATAAGTTGAAAGTCTAAATTAATTGAATTGTGATTTTCAGCACTGAGTTGATATCAAGATAAGGAGAGGTCACCAAAGAACAAGATAGAGGGATTATCTACAAAGGTTTGAAATTAGGTGGACATTGACTAAAGACAGACAGACAGAGCCAGAGAGTTAAGGGGAGGCCTGTATTCAGCAGTGGATGGAAAGTGATTAAAGAAGTGATTCATCTAGAAACTTTTAACACTTTGCAGTCCTTTCCTACAGGAACTACACAATTTCCCATTGTTGCATGCCTCAAAGTACTGATTATTATTTCAAACCAAAGTTTTTTATGTACATCTATCTTGTGTGTGTGTGTGTGTAGAGGGGGGGTTGACATAGTGATCATGATAAATTAATAAATTCTGATAGCCCAATTTTTTTTTACAGAGAAATATAAAACATTTTCACATTGCTAAAGTTATAAGAACATCACAATAGATTATGGCAATAATGTGGAGGATACTGATATGCAGAAGTAAAGAGGTCATATTAAGATCACGGTTCCCTATATAAGCTTTGATCAGGCCACAAACGGACTTCTGTGCACAGATTTAGTCACCTAGTTTTCAAGGGGGATGCATTGGAGAAAGTCCAGAGGTTTACAGAGTCAGTGTCAGGTGTATGGAATGTCGCATACAAGGAGAGATTGAGGGAATACAGCTTGCAGGGTCTTGTGAATAGAGAAAGGAGAAGGGGATATGATTTAGACATACAAGTTGGTGACAGTAATGTGGAGGAGATTTTTCATAGAGTAGAGAGAGACAAGGATAGAACAAGAGACCATCCCTAGAAGCTGTATAAGGAGGGTGTGAACAGAAGAGTGAGAAGTTCTTTGCATGGAGAGTGATTGGCAAATGAGATGCAATGCCTGAAAGTGTGGTGAGTGCAGAAACTGTTAATTGGTTTTAGGCATGGTTCAGTGATCTTTTTGCATTTGAGAGAGTATGAGCTGCCCATGATGAGTCATTTGACTCCATGGGGTCAGATGTTAATAATAATAATAACATCTGAATATGCTAATATTTCCTCCTTATTGAAAATTTTCTATCTTGGAATGGAATTAAAATGCACGTTTTGACAGTTTGGAGTGTAAGATTTTAGTATACCTGCGTTCATCTCAGGAATCTAGTAGCTGCAAAAAAATAGTTTAATTTCTGAAACTTATTTTGTATTTCTTTAAATAGTTGAACTTTTTATGTTAATTTTTTTTTTTTTTGCTTATGATATATTGTTTTATCTAATGATAAATACCCTGATTTTTAAATATTTAAGTCACTCATATGCAAAATACAAAATTGTACAAATAATACTTTTTTTTTAAATAATTTTTTTTCTTTCTACCAACCATCAGTTCAAATTACACTTAAGCTAAATTGTGCCATTGTGTGGGTCTCTTACACAGATAGGTATTTAGCGAAGAGTATTTATGAGAGAGCAGTTAAATGCATGGAGTAGTTTACTATGAATTCTGTTTGATATAAACAACATAAATAGTGCAATATCAGAGTTACAACTTATTTTGGAGATAGGTAGTAGCAATAAATATGTTGGAGATAATCATTCTGTTAGAAATCTTGTTAGCCAGTAATTACACTGATATTCACATGTGAAACAAATCAGGAAACAGTTAAGCAGCACTAATTGTCTAACAATGTAAGGAAAATTTTAAAAGAATTGATAATAAATGTACATAATTGTTTTATAGTTAAGCAGCAAAACATTTAGGCATAAGAGTTGCTTTGCTATGGCAATACTTAAAGAACAGATACTGCCTAGGTGCACTTATATAAGTACTTTTTATCAGGTTTTTGATTAATGTTTCATATTTTAAAACATTAATCAAATGTTTTGAACCACAGTTCAAAAAATTGTTTTGAACTGTGGTTCTCATCAGAAACTCTCTGAGAGCAAAAACCTGAATATCATGGAATATAATGTTTAAATGTTGTTTTTTCATAAATGAACTCTTGATCAACATATAATCATTGCTGTAGAAAGAAAATGAAGAATGGGTAATAAGTCTTTCAAACTCTTATTTTCTGTAGTTATTATTGTGACCAGTGTTCATAAAACAAATGATTGCACTGATTTAAACAACACTATAAATACATTTGTGGATTATTTTCTCTATACTAGATATTAAGTAAGAGGTGATGGGCAATTTTCTTGATCTGATACCAATGCCACCTTGTTGTGGTTTGATAAAATTCCTTTGCTTCAATTCAATTTCCAGAGCAGGTATCCTGCTTAGAAGCAAAAATTTGTAATAATGAATTTTCTAAACTCTGCCTCACTTCTTGTATTTTAAAAAAAACTGCCATAGTTTCCACTGTTATTTTCCCCCCCTTTTTTTCCAGTAGAAGCTAATTATACGATGTTTTATTTGATAGGTGCTTAGATCATACTTGGAAAGAGCTGCAGATGACAAGATTGATGACTTTCTTAGAATACAGGGATTTCATTTATTAGCTAATCAATTGATACAGTATTCTGCTAGCCAAGACATTTTGAATGAACTTGTTGCTATAATAACTGGTCATTCATATAAATTGAATGTGTCGTAAGTATTGAAGATTACTGTTTTTTAAGACTTGTCAGTTAAGAAATCTAAATTCTGTTGATGTTATACATTCTACTGCAGACATTATTTTAAACATTGAAAAGACCCTTGCTAAGATGAAGTTTTGGTGCTTCTGACCTGGAATCGAATGCTATTGTAGGCATGACTGGTTGTAATATCTTAGGTCAGTGGTTCCCAAACTTTTTCAATTCTAGGCACCTTTGCTGAATCCCGGTTTTTCCCAAGATGCCCTATGTCAAATTCTAAAGAGTACACTTTGCGAAATAGCGAATAATTTTTTTAATTAAAGGGTTAGGTAAAAATAAATAAAACACATTTAAGATCACAAAAAAAAATAATTGAAAAAATTCAACTAATTATCATTAGTGGGATTGATGAGCCTGTTGATCACTGCACGTTTTCTCAAATCTTGGAATCAAACCGTACACAGTCACCCTTATTTTCTTCTCTACATTGATTTTTGTGCAATATTTAGTTTTTATCACAGCAACTGCCGAAAATCCAGCTTCACACAAATAAGAAGTTGCAAATGGAATTAAAATATTCTCTGAGTGAAAAAACTCAGAAGGGGATATTCATCTTTTACTGATATCCAAAATTCAGTTAATTCCATGCTGCTAAATTTTTTTTTTCAACGTATTGTTGCAAGACAACTCAATAACATTCTCTTTTTCTGCAGCAGTAAATTCAGATGGAGCACTGGCATTAAATGGATCTTGAATCCATGCAAATTTATCAATATTATCATTTTGAAAATATTTCTCAAACCAGGTGATAACCTGTGATAAGCATTCTTCAAAAATGGATTTCATACCTCGAGAAAAATCAACTCCATTGGAGGTCAAAAACTGTTGCAACAAGGGGAAACATTCTTTGCCTCAGTCTTCATTCATTTTTCTTTTCCATAGTTTTAGTTTTTTTATAAAAGCTGAAATTTTCTCAATCAGCTTTAAAAGGTGCATGTTGCATCCCTGCAGGGAGAGATTGAGAGCATTCATCTTTTCAAAAATATCACATAAGTATGTTAGTTTTACCAAAAAATCTTCATTCACAAAATTTTCCTGTACTTGTGGTCTTCCTCTTTAAGAAAAATATAAATTTTTCTTAAAGCCATCGTGAAGTGCTGTGGTACAACAAAGACGTGTGCTGGGATCCCATATTCTCACATAATTTTTTGTAAAACCTTGCCTTCAACGGCTGAGTTTTTATAAAATTTACTACATTTGCTACATATTCTAAGACCTGGTTCAATGTAGGACTCAGATATTTTGACGTGAATGCTTCCCTGTGAATAACTCAATGGGTCCACAGTGCATCAGGGGCTTTGCTTCGAATAAGTGCCTGCGATCCTCCATAACAGCTGGACATAGAACGAGCACCATCAGTATAAACACCAGTGCACTTAGTCCACTTCATATTATTTTCTGATATAAAAGTATCAAGGATCTCGAACAAGTCTTGAGCCTTAGCACCAGCAGTGATACTTTTACAAAAGAGAAGGTCTTCTACAATGTTATTACCATCTATAAACCGTACATAGCAAATCAAGTGAGCATCATTATTATTATCTGTGGCCTAATCCAGCTGCAACCCAAATTCCTTCCCTTTTATTTTTTCAATTAATTGATCATTGAGGTCCTCCACTGTGTGCTGTATTCTGCGACTGATGGTGTTATTGGACAAAGGCACTTTTGAAAGCAGCTTCCCAGCAGACTCACCGATCATAATGTTCACCATATCTACAGCAGCTGGTAGAATGAGTTCTTCTGCGATGGTATGAAGCTTCTTATATTTTGTGATTCTATGTGCCACCTTGTAAGATACTAGCAAAGCATTGCTTAGTATTGATGCCTGCTTATTAAAACTACTTTTTTGTTGAATTAACTCTTTTAACTTTCTGGTAAAGTAGTCATGAGATGTACTAACCATGCTGGGATGATTGGTTTCTAAATGGCATTTCAACTTACTTGGTAGCATGCACTCTGGTGCCAAAACTGTCATACACAGTACACACTGCGGCCTCCCCTCCCACCATTGACTTCTGTCGACGTAAAACTAAAGTCCGAATAACTGTCATCATATTTTCGATATTTACGCTTCTTCACACTCTTGCCACTATTTGACAGTGTGCCCCTCTTTATTTTTTCTCTCACAACACCTATTACTGTTTAATAAAAACCGATCCATTTTTAAAAATACATACAAGAAGAAATACTTCAAAAACTTCACTTGACTAAATCACTACAATATTCAGTTTATACAATCTCCAAAAACTAATTCAACACTAAGACTGCTCGAAACTGACAGCTATTTATATACGAAGATAAAGTACCGAGAAAGTTTGAGAAACTACTAAGACAATTGAGAAACTTAATTATTGTAGAGCGTCATCTAGTAACCTTTTGTAGAGGCTTCTTCAAACAGTTATTACTAAATGAATTACTGGTTTGCACCAGGTCTGCTAGATGTCGTGTCGTATCACATTGAATTGAAAATGGAAATAAAATTATGAAAATTTTGTAATTGCAGTGCCTCTGTGAGGTAGCCATGGTGCACACTTTGGGAACTATTGTCTTAGGTGATAGATGAATTTCATTACCTACTGCTAGACTATTTTACTTATTAGAGAAGTGAAATGACTTGATAAAGTTCCATATTTGGTCTCTAGGGTAAAGTTTCCAAATTATTAACTTCAGCTCATCCACAGCACTTACTAGATCTGCACGAAGTTTTGTGGGTGTGATTCTCTTTAAGTAAATGTAATCTTAAAAAAAATAAATATAAATATATTTAATGAAGTAATTTAATTGGTATTTGTTTGAGTGTATGACACATTTCATCAGACCAGCAATTAAAAAATTCCCAAAGAATGACTATATATATGTATATATATGTGCATTTCATAATGATTAATTATCATATGATAATTAACAGCATTAAGTTCATTGCGATAGTTTGTACTAGATGTGCAGGTGCAAGCATAACAGTACCTTACTGGGATGCTTACAATACAGTGTACTAACAATCGGAAAATATCCAGTGGACGTCTTGGAGTTAGAAACAGTTTCATCATGTAAAACACCAACAGTAGGTTATGAGAATTATTGCAGCCTTACAAGAGACCACAGTTGCTTCATTGGCAGAGTAATACAAATAAACCTATAAAGAGGCATATTTTCATCATATTATAGTCAAAAATTAGACTGCTGAGCCTGACAACAACGTTTGGCATTATCATGCACAATACAAGTTGGAATTTTGTTTGGCAGAACAATATGGAAAATAAATTATGAATTAACAGTTGAATATCCAGTAGCTGTGGTTTACTTTACTCATTATGGAGTTCACTGAATCAGTGCGAAAACTAGCAGTGTGATTATTATATAATATTATAAGATAGATATAGATATTATAAAGTAAGTTAAAATAAGCATAGTTTTTTTATTTATTTCTTTTTTTTTTTATAAAACATACATTAAGTCAACAAATATTTTATTCTGAATTAAAATTATAACGTAAAATAAACCTAACAAAAATGACACAGCATATTATTATTATTATTACGTGACAACTCCATGGAGTCCGAAGACTCATTGAGGGATAGCACGTACTCTACAAATCTCTGCCTCCACCACTCAATTCACCAATAACATCATCTCCACCAATGCCATCTACTGTCCACATCCATGCCCACGTCGGGATTCGATGGAGAGTGGATATGCTAACCAGTCGGCCAACCAGACCAGTATAATTAGTTATTGATCACTGCTAGGTGGCATGGAGAAGAAGGTTGGCTTATGTAATAACTTGGTGAAAAGATAAGATTTAATTTGGTTTTACTTAGAGATGCTGTGTTAGGTTTAGTGTCATTCTTGTTAGGTTTAGTTTAGGTTATGATTTTAATTCAGTTAAGAGTATTTGTTGACTTAATGTATGTTTTATATTTAAAAAAAACAAAAAAACTTATGCTTATTTTTATTAACTTACTTGATATATTATTATGCTGTTCTGATGGCATCAAATCAAGCCTAAACAATAGCAGGCAAGATGCTCTTGTTGTTGAGGGAATTTAAGATGGAATTTGTGACAGTCAGCATGTGTGTGTTTGTGCCCAGAGCATTTGCATTGAAAGTTAGAGGTTTGGTAATAAATTAATAAGGTAAGTGAGCATGTTAAAAGTGTGCATGTTAAAAAGGAGATAGCAATGTGGTGAATGTATGTGAAAATGTGTTTCAGAGAACAAAGAGAGCAATATAGAAACAAGTGAATAAGGTAAATGAAAAGTATGAACAACAAAAGTGTAATTTCAAGGAAGTCAACACAAAAGAAGGGATGATATATGAGGTATCTTTAATGAGTAAAATAGCATGCTTATGTGGAGTCTTACACTAGACACAGCATTAACTAGAGTCGTATCTAAAAGAGTAAGAAATGAGAGGGGAAATGTAAGGAGGAAATATTTTATTGTATTTCAATGATTAGGAATGTGCTTGATGAATGTGAAAAAATTTGAGTTTTTTTTCTATGAAGATTAATAATATATTCTCAGTTTTCAGCAAAAAAAAAAGAGAAACTAAAACAGTTACTCATTGATTTAAAAGAAAAAAACATATGAAATGAGAACACGTCTCTTCCCAACCTAATTGTAAGCCAATTACCTTCCTTATTTCTCCAAAAGATAAATATCCTCCTCTTTCTTATCCTGGAGTTGACAGAATCTCTTTCTCTTGAAGCTAATTATTATGGACAGACTGGTTGTTGTTGTGCAAAAATTCATGCAGAACACTAAAGGAGCCCAATAAATTCAGTTTATTATTATTATCATTATTATTATTATCTGAGACCTCCAGGGAGTCAAGAGCTCATCGAGGGAGGCTATATATCACCCAAACCAGCTATCATACCTTTCCTTACATTCATTCACACTAGATGCACTCACTACCTTAAGGGCAAATTATTCCACTCACTCACTGCTCTCTGTGAGAAAAACCTAACCCTTATCCCTTTCTTGACTGTGAACAACCTTAACTTCCATGGATGCCTCCGGGTTCTCTCCCCGCCTTCGATATAACAAAAAATTTCATCAGTTGAAATGCTATAATACCCATTCAAAAGTTTATAGACCTCTATCATATCACTCCTCTTTCTCCTGTTAACCAGTCTCCAATCCACATACTCGCCGTCTGTCCTGATAATCTAAATCCCATAATTCGGATATAATCTTTGTAACTCTTCTTTGCACCCTTTGCACAGCTTCTTTATCTCAACGTGGAACCCAGGAGACCAAATCTGCACACAATAATCCAGGTGTGGTCTTATCAAAGTCTTATAAAGAGGCAAAATGATTTCCTTATCCTTAGATGTCAAGGTTTGCTTCAACATAGCAATTATCCTATGAGTTGTATTTGCAACTTTTGCCATGTGACCTTTGAACTTTAAATTCTTATCCAATAATGCACCAAAATCCCTTGCCTCTTCAGTTTCTTGTAGCATAATCCCGCTAATATGATATGCCACTGGAACTCTAATCACTCCAGAGTGTATCACTTTATACCTACTAACATTAAACTGACAGCCATTTTTGTTTGCCCAGATTTCCAGTCTATTCAAATCATTTTGTGATTGCTGAATATCAGTAGCATCCCTGATTCCCTGTCTATCTTCGTCTCATCGGCTAACAATTGCACATCTGATGATAGATCCCCCCCCCCGCTTGATGTCATTAATGTATAGATTGAACAATAATGGTCCAAGGACTGAACCCTGAGGTACACCACTGGTTACCTTAAATCTGGCAGATTCACACCCACACTGTATACCACTTTTATTAAGTATACCATATTCTCCAGTTTATGCAACAGCCTTTCATGTGGTATCCTATCAAATGTCTTAGAAAAATCCAACATTATCATAGTGTATCTATTCCCTTTATCCAACTCGGCTGTAACATTGTTATAAAATATGAGCAAATTGCTAAAACATGATCTTCCTTTAGTAAACCCATGCCATTCCTTACAGAGTATAGCATGTTTGTCTATCCATTTCTGTATGCGAATTCTTATTAACTTCTCTAAAATCTTCACTACCACACCAGAGATACTAATAGGTCGGTAGTTAGACACATCAGTTTTTGCACCACCCGTGTGCAATGGAACTGTCATACATTGAACCCCCCCCTCTCCATGTGGGGCACCTGTTTATGGTGGAGGAGAACTCCCAGTGATGGTACTGGCCCTTTTCATTCTTCCTGTTTTTCTTTGTTTTTCTTCCCGTATTCTTTGCTCTACTTCTCCTGAGTCTTTTTCACTATCCTTTTTCCAGACCACCATCATTGGGATCCAACGCCCTGCCACTGTGTTTGCCGTGCAATGTGACCCGTGGACATCCGAAAAGGGGGGGGGGATCTTGGT
Source organism: Typopeltis vanoorti (assembly GCF_054136105.1). Lineage (NCBI taxonomy): Eukaryota > Metazoa > Arthropoda > Arachnida > Uropygi > Thelyphonidae > Typopeltis > Typopeltis vanoorti. The sequence continues at coordinate 104,106,968 of NC_143558.1, forward strand.
AGTCTTGCACTACTTTGGCCCCTGCTTCGGCAGGACGGACAGTCCTGGATGGCCCAGCCAGGATCAATCAGCTAGTGGGCTTGCCTGCGAGGGTCAATGGTGTTGCAGTAAGTCTCTCACCTCATGGTCCAGGGTCGGGATATCCTAGACCTGCTGCAGTGCTAGTATAGCATCCAGGGTAGCCCTGGCGTACCACTCCTGAGCGCATTCTTTGCTTGCCGGGTAGTGGGCGTCCATGTGTGGCTCCATGGTGGGTGGGGAGCTCTGGCACTCAATCCCTTAAATGTGAATCCTTCATCCTTAAATGTTTCGGGTACCCTAACAAAGTTCCAACCAAGTACTGATACTATAGATACAGCATATGGAAACAGAAGCAAGAAACAAAAGATATCAGATACTAACATAAATGTACCAACCTTTTTAATCATTCATGCAGCAGATGAAAAACCAATTGTGAAAATATCACCCTTCTTTATCCAAAAAGGTTTAGAAGGACTGGCGGGTCCTCCCAAAAATGTCAATTAATTGCTTTCTGGTGATATCCTCGTGGAAACAATGTGTAAACAAGATTCCGAGAAACAACTGAGAGCAGCGACAATGGGTGGAATACAAATTGCAGTAACACCTCACAGAACACTCAATTCCAGTAGAGGAGTGATATCAGAATTGGATCTCCTTGAGGTTCCTGATGAAGAGATATGTTCAGAGCTTAAAGATCAAGGAGTGACAGGTGTAAGGCGCATCCTGATACATAGGCATGGTCACCTGGTCTCAACCAAGAACATCATCCTTACTTTTGATACATCTAGGCCTCCGACATCTGTAAAAGCAGGGTATCTCAGCTGTCCTGTTAGAATGTACATCCCTAACCCGCTGAGATGCTTTAAATGTCAAAGATATGGACATGCCCAAACTGCCTGTCACGGTTCTACTACCTGTGGCTGATGTGGTAGTAAAGAACATGATAATAAATCTTACTGTGAAACAAAAGCTAAATGTGTCAACTGTCAGGGAGATCATCCAGCTTACTCTCGTGCATGTCAGAAATGGAAAGATGAAAAAGAGATAAAAAAATTAAAACAGAACAAAACATAACATATCAGGATGCAAAAAGAAAGCTGGCCACCATTGTTCTACGATCCTCTTATGCTGAAAAAGTAACAATTAAAAAAGTGCCAACATCAACTCAAACATGTATAAGAGAGAGAGTGGCTCATGAAAAGATACCAGAAAGTAGTGTATGGAGGAGCAAAATCCAGGATGAGGCAGGTGACCAGTGGTGTGCATCAGGGCTCTGTGCTTGGGCCGTTATTGTTTAATTTGTACATAAATGATATAAGAAATGGCTTGAAGGGAGACATTCAGTTGTTTGCTAATGTTGGGTAGCGCAGTTAAAAATCAAGCTGATGTTGAGAGTTTGCAGGATGATTTAAATAAGCTGGCAAAATGTGCAGAAGGTAATGGATGTCAGTTCAATGTGGAAAAGTGTAAAGTTATGCATTTTGGGATTAAAAGATTGCCAGCTGTGTACCACATTGATGGAACTTTACTCCAAGAGATTGATGAGACTATAAACTTGGGGAATGTTGGTGGATAGGGAGATGAAGTTCAGAGGACACATTGCTAAGATGTCCAAGATTGCACTTAGGATTACTTGCTTATTGAAGAACACACTAACATCCAGAGATAAGGAGGTTATTATTCCCCTTTATAAGGCATTGATACTTCCACATTTGGATTACTGTGCTCAAGTCTGGTCACCTGGATTCCTTGGAGATGAGGAGATTGTGGAGAGGGTTCAGAGGAGAGTTACTAAGTTGGTGAGTGATGTAAAAAATGCTTCCTACATTGATAGATTGAGAGCTTGTGGATTGTAGAGATTGGTTGATAAGCAGAGAAGAGGGAATATGATAAAAACATTTAAATTACTAAAAGGTTTTTATAAGATTGATACAGGGGAAATATTTCAGCTGTGTGATGGAAGAACAAAAGGTCATCCCTGGAAATTAAGGAAAAGTGTGGTTAACAAGGGTATGAGAATGAGATTTTTTGCCTGGAGGGTGGTGAATGAGTGGAATGCATTGCCTGACTCAGTTGTGAGTTCTTCTTCTGTAAATGAATTCAAGAAGAGATATGATAGATATTGTTTTGATAGTTTGGGACTCCCGTGATGAGTTTACTGACTCCATGGAGATACCCGTAATAATAATAATAATCTATGCCTATTCCACCATCTGATAATTTCACCATACCTGAACTTTACGATTGCAAATGCTTCTCTGTTGAGCGCATTTTATCACAAGACCTATGGCCTTACTCCAGAGACAACTTCAAAAATAGTCCTATTCGATGAAAACTCACCTGTTATAAATATTATGGCAGAGACATCACTCAAAGATAAACTAACAGGCACTCGCATAGAAAAAATGGATACTTCGGTACCCACTGAAAGCAAACTAAACATACCAACTGACCCTAACACATAAAATGTTTTGAACACTCTACCAGAGGAAGAGATGGACACTGGCTCATACTTCCCTAAAACAGTGAATAAATATAAATCTGATAAGCCCTCAACCTCCCAAAAACCAGACAAGTCAATAAAATCAAGACAACAGGAAAATTTTTATGATGGAACTGTCGTGGGATTTGCCAGAAGATTGACGATATTGACCCAATGAGGACTGTACCTTTAGGAATTTCACTGTTCTACATAAGGACAGAACTGGAGGTGGTCCTGCTCATGGAGGAGTAGCTATCCTAGTGGAGAGTCCTATTCCTTTCCATCAGGTTCAACTTAATACTTCTCTGGAAGCAGTAGTGATTCGCTTCTCTGTGGGAATTCTTATCTTTGAGTGATAAGAAATTTATTTACCACCAAATGCCGCGTTAAATGAAATTGATCTTGATAACCTTATCTTGCAACTTCCTGAACACATACTTTTGATGGGTGACTTTAATGGTCACAGTACTCTATGGGGTAGTGCCAACACTAATAGATGAGGTCGAATCATTGAAAGAATTCTTAATAATAATAACCTCTCCCTTTTAAATAATAAACTCAATACTTTCTTTCATATGCCTACCCATTCATATTCTGCAATTGATCTTACAATCTGCTCCCCTTCCATTCTTCCACTACTCGCGTGGGACGTTGAAGAGAACATATATGGAAGTGATCACTTTCCTGTTCTCTGCACAATGTTTTCACAGGAACCATGTTCACCCACACGGATACCTATATGGAAAATTGACCAGGCTGACTAAAACTTTCTCTCATCTTGCAGAATTTAATGCTGATCCCATCAGTCAAACAGCTATCAATGAAGCGGTAAAATATATAACAGAATGCATTGTCCAAGCAGCAAGAGCCTCCATCCCAAAAACATCATCTCGATTTCCAATCTATCCAAAGACTTGGTGGAATTTAGAAAGCAACAATCTTCCAGTACACAATGTGGTTTTGGGATAGCAATGACAATTGACTTATGCCAAGAATTTGGAAACTCTTACTCTGCAAGTATTCTATTGTATAATAAGAGAAGAAGATCCATAGAGGATGATGGTAGATGTTTTATCATTTCATGATGGATGTCATCAGGCCCTGCTACACTAGGGTGAGATTGTAGGAGAGCTCTTTTTAGTTCTTCCTTAACAAATGGCTGAAGAATGTTGGTAGAAAAATTAAGCCTTTGTTTCTCTTGCTGCTCTTTCAGTATTAAAAATTCAGGAGAATATGATGCTGTTGCTGATATTCTTGCAAAAGTTTCTCCCAAAGTATCTGCAATAGCTTTTGGATCAGCAATCGTCCATATCATCAAGAACAAGGTGTTCCCCAAGGCTCTGTCTTAAGTGTGACCCTTTTTGCTATTAAAATTAACTCAATCATTGAACAGCTTCTTCACGCTGTAAACAATGCTCTATATGTTGATGACTTCACAATTTACTGTCACTCACATAACATGAGGGTAATTGAAGGGCAACTTCAGCAGGCAATTGATCATGTCTCTCTGTGGGCTCTTAATAATGGATTTAGGTTTTCAACAGAAAAAATTGTGTATGTATACTTCTGTTGAAAACACACTCATCACCCAGAACCTGAATTAAGAATTGGATGAACTATTATTCCAGTAGCTACAGGAGCCAAGTTCTTGGGACTCATCTTTGACAGAAAACTTACATTTCTAGCACACATTTGTCAAATAAGAGAAAAGTGCAAAAGAACTTTGAACCTCCTTCACACACTATCCTCTACTGAGTGGGGGTGCTGATCGAGCTTCATTGCTCAATCTTTATCGTGCACTTATACATTCAAAGCTGGATTATGGGTCCCAAGTCTATGGTTCTGCAAGACAGAGTAACCTACAATGGTTGGATTCCATCCATCATCAGGATATACAGATAGCTACTGGTGCCTTTCACATATCACCAACTCAAGGTCTCTATGTAGAAGCAAATGAACCGGCTCTACCACTTCGATGGAAACAGTTATCTCTTAATTACGCCCTAAAAATAAAATCTCTCCCAGATCATCCTACATGGAATAGTATCTTCTCTCTGCATCGGGAAGCTCAATATCACACACATCAAACTGCTATACATCTTTTTGTATGCATGATAAAGAAACTGTGCAAGCTGTTAGAATAAATGTTGACAACAGTAGCTACACTAAACATAACAGCATTCCTCCATGGCAGGTTTGCACACCATCCTGCAACCTCTCACTTTGTCAACTACAGAAATCTTATACCCCCATCATCCATTTACCTGCAATTGTTTAATGCACATTGAGTAGCACACACTGATTTCTTACCCATCTATACTGATGGTTCAAGAACTAATACCTCTGTTGGCTGTGCTGCTGTGTTTCCTGGCATTATCTTAAATCAGATCCCACCAGACTGCAGTAATTATACATTAGAGTTACATGCCATTCAGCTTGCACTTGTGCATATAAAAGAAAACTGCTACCAAAAGTGTATAATTTATACAGACTCATTAAGCTCTTTACAAGTTATCTCCTCTCATATATATAATCCACATCCAGTACTTTAGGAGGTGCTACTCCTGTTTCACAAAATGAAAATCCTTAATTTTAATGTTCAGTTCTGCTGGATTCCCAGCCACATCGGAATTAAACGAAATGAGGCTGCAGTTACTCTCCACATACTGTTTGACAGTTCCATATACAGACTACAGACTGCCTATAAGATCAAAGCTAATTGCTCAGTGGGAGTCAACATGGCAAGAAGCATTAACAAACAAATTATATAGCATTAAACCTGAAATTAAACAGTGGCATTCTAGTCAATGTACAAAGAGAAGGGAGGTGGTTGTTCTTGCTAGGCTCTGCGTAGGTCACAGTCACCTTACGCATTCTCATTTACTGAGAACGGATGACCCTTCCATATGTAAAAAAGGCAACACACATCTCGCTATTCATCGTATTCTGGTAGATTGTCAAAAATTTACATGAGAGGGGAATGAAATTTTCAACTATCTAACCAGCCATATACACTCAGGTAAATTGCATGATGTTTTTAATTTTTTAGAAAGAATTAATTTGTGCAAAAACATTTGACTATAAATTTGTTTATATATAAATACTGTTTTGCTTAACTTAACTTTTATACATACATATTATTCATTAGGTTAAATCTGTCCAATTATGTATTACCGTAGACCTTGATGTTGTATATTTGTATCACCCTGCTGTAGTTTTGTTAATATGTAAATACCATAATGCTAAACTTAAATTTTATGCATATATGCTGTATAATAATTCCTTTCTGACTCTTTAATTATTAGTATAATAATGTTTATTGTAATCTTACTATATGTAGATATTGCTTCCTTGACTTGTTTTGTATATACATATGTTAAACCTGCACTGTTATCTATTTATGTACTGCTGAAACCTCTTCAGTAATTTTGTTTATATGTAGATACTGCATTGCTTAACATAAATTTTATGTATGCATCTTCTTCTTCTTTCACTACGCTTTATTCCCGCTTCCTATGCAGGATCCGCATGTTACTTATCTTATTTACTACTTTATTTTTCAAATCATGTAGTGCTGTAGGGCACCTTGTCTATTTGTGTACCTTCTAGTAATTCTATTTGTATGTATTGCTAAATTCTGATTATACTACATTGCTAAATTTAATGGAGTGCTTAAGGGTCAAAGCTATATAACTGAGAGGAGACCACCTAATAGCCTTTAAATGCGGAGAACTGACCAGGGCTTCTGAACTAATGTCCAATCCTCATCTTCTTGTGGTGCATCCTGTTGGGTATCTACCTGGATACTGAACGAACGAGGATGGGCTGGAAATTTGGGGTTTAGCAACCAAATTGTATTCTTATTGGCTTAAACCAAAATACAAAGTGATGGTACAGCATGACAAAATTTCATGTCGGCTGGGACGTCGCCTGGTTAAACAAGGCCTCCATTGTTTTCGCCAGGGAACCAGGGTGAACAGCGAAAAGTCAGCTAGTGGAACAAATCTGAAAACACACTCCAACTCAACATCACCAGAGTTAAAGATTGGTACTATCAACATAAGAAGCCATTTCTTATGTTGATAGTATCTAATTCCTCAGCTAGCTCCATTTCTTTGCCTGAATGGCAAAGAAATGGAGCTAGCTGAGGAATTAGATAAGTACCAGATCAACATAATAGGGGTGACTGAAACAAAAAAGACCAAAACTGGTGAGATCTTTTTGAGCAATAAATACAAAATGTTATATTCAGGTAATAACAATCAAGGAAAAGGAGTAGCAGCCATAGTATTCAACACTAAATAAGAGGCTAATCTTCTTGAATTGCAGGCAGTCTCAAGTAGAGTGATGTGGGCAAATGTGAGAATGGGAACTGGACAATGAGACTTATTTGTGCCTATGGTCCCACAGAAGGTTCTACTAAGGTAGAAGTGGAGGAATTTTTTGATGCTTTAGAGAAAGCACCTGACACAATGAAAAAGCAAGAGTTGGTCCTTGTTGGGGATCTAAATAGCAGAGTAGGAGATGATTGTCAGACATACAAAAATATTTTGGGAAATGGAGAAACGAGCAAAAGCTAATAATAATAGCAAAATACCTGTTGGATTTCTGCTCAGGACATGGACTGGTTATTACTAACACCATGTTCCAACATAAAAATGTGCACAAATTCACATGGAGAGAAGAGGCAAGGAATAAGAAAAGTCTCATTGATTATGTTATTGTCGACAGTGATGTTTTCTCTCTGGTGCAGGACACCAGAATGTACAGAGGATTTGAAATTGGAGGTGATCACTATTTAATCTTGAGCAGGATAAAATTGAATTTCATATTGAAAAGAATAACATGTAAGAAAGATTTAAAGTGAATAAAAGTTGAGCAGCTCTCAGATGTGAACTGTAGACTAAAATACACAAATATTATTGAAGAAAAAATGAAAGAGTTTTAGAACAGCAACCAAACCTTGGAGATTCAGTGACAAGCCTTGAAGAAAACCATAATTGATTCAGCCAAGAGGCATGTGGTGAGGTTGTCTGCAAGGATAGAAAAATCAGAACTCCATGGTGGACACACGAAGTTAAAAAGGCAGTGAAGGAACAGTAGAAAGCATATCAAAAATTCCTGGCAAATAAGTCAGTTTGTGCTCTTAGAGAATACAGAGACAAATGTAAACACTGTATAAAACTAGCTAAACAAAAGTAAGGGAGGACTTTGGCAAGAACATAGAAAATAAATATCAAGAAAGTGGTAAGATATTCCGGAGGTTGTTGAAGAAGCTTAGAAATGGAGGAAAGAGTGCTATAAAAGGAGGTAGAGATGATAAAGGTGACATGAAAATGGGAGAAAAAGATATCCTTGAAGTATGGAGTAATTACTTCGAAAAATTGCTAAATGAAACAAGTAGTGATAGCACAGTGGTAAAAATTACTCGACAGGCGTACAGTCAGGAATACATATCCATACTTGAAGTAGAAAAAGCCATCACAGGCTTGAAATGTGGAAAGGCAGCAGGAGTAGATGATATTCGACCAGAAATGCTGAAGTATGGTGGTATAAAAGTCTTACAGTGGCTGCGCTGCATAGTTCAGAAGGCGTGGACAGAGAGACAAATTCCCGATGATTGGAGTAGAGCTCTCATAGTACCCATATATAAAAAGGGAAATAAAACTGAATGTGAATAAAACAGAGGTATTTCCCTATTGAGTGTTTCTGGCAAGATTTATGCAAGTATACTTGAGAAACGGTTGAGAAGAATTGTGGAAGAAAAGCTTGGTGAAGAACAAGCTGAATTCAGGCCAAATAGTGGCTGTCAGGATCAGACCTTCACTTTACGACAGATAGTTGAGAAATCATGAGAATATAACAAAAATCTATATTTAAGTTTTGTCGATCTGGAAAATTCATGTGATAAGGTGCCAAGAGAGAAGCTATTCAATATGATACTGTTATATGGTGTCAATGGGGCATTATATCAAGCAATACTTAGTCTTTATTTGAGTTGTATGTCAGCAGTTAGAATTGAAAGAAGTACAGGAAGGTGGTTTAATGTTAAATCTGGTGTGAGACAAGGATGTACATTATGTATATGGATCACATTTTGAAAGAAAGTGGTATTAAATGTGATATCAAAATTGGAGATGTTAATATCTGCTCTTTGCTTTATGTAGATGATGTTATACTTCTAAATAAATCCGCTACAAGTCTGCAAGATTCCCTGACTAAATTGAATAACCGTTGTAATAGATATGGTATGAAGGTCAGCAATAAAATGACAATGAAAATTGGCAGAATCGTTGAAAATTTCAACTGCGTTGTGATCGGATAACCTGTGGAACAAGTAAAACATTTCAGCTATTTAGGCACGATTTGTAGTGAAGATGGTAAATTAAATATGGAAATAGAGAACAGAATCAACAAAGCCGGTATTGTAGAAAAAAATGGTAGAAAATCTCTCTCTTATTCCATATGAATAAATTCATATGGAATAAGAGAGAAATTAGTCGGAACACTAAATTAGCTGTATACAAGAGAGTGTTCAAACCAGTCTTAACGTATGGATCTGAGAGGTGGGTCAGAAGTAAAACACTTGACCAAAGACGAGAGACCGCAGATATGAGAGCCCTGAGAAAGATCAGGGGCATGAATTGATGGCATCAATTGCAATATCATATTAAAATTGGGGATATTAGGAAAGAACACTTGACATTGTCAGCATCCAGGAATGCATTAGCAGAGCTAATCTCAGGTGGTATGGTCACTTAAATAGAATGGGCGAGCAAAGATTAGCAAAAGAAGTGTTCTCTGCCAGGTTGGCAGGAAAACGACCCAGAGGAAGACCAAGATATAGGTGGATTGATACTGTACAAAGTGCCTTAGAAGATAGAAATATAAGATCTGATAATATTGGAGTCTTGACAAGTAACAGACTGATTTGGAATAAAGTTGTAGATAGGAAGTTAGTAATGATGTAAATTTTTCATTTATTACTATCATATCCTGTATACCCCTTCAGGTTACATGGCAGTAATTTGATGGTGATGCTAAATTTAATTTTCATCCATGCATATTATATAATAATCCCTTTTTGCCTATTTTTGTACTGCTATAAAAGCATCTATTATAATTTTACATATATGTAGACACTGCATTCCTTGGCTTAGTGTTTCGTATTTTGTGTATTAACTTATATTATTAACTATTTTTGCACTACTGTAATAACCTCTGACCTTGTGTGTTGCTGTGTCCTCTGCAGCAGTTCTGTTTATCTATAGATGCTGCTTTGTGGAACTGGATTCTTGTACAGATATATTGTTTACAATTTTCTGTAAATGGTAATGTTTTAACCTTTAGTGTTTCACAGTATGACCTTTGTAGTTTTTGTGCCAAATAAACTATAAACCAACCAACCAACCAATCATACATTCCTGTGGTATCATTTCTGAGCTGAGACTCAAGTTATACAAACATGTGAAAGGCATAGCCAATTCGACTGAACATTCCTTTAGTAAATGGGCTGATAGTCCATCTGTCCCTATTGACACATTCTTGTCCATGTTATGCAACAGCTCTTCAACCTCGTTTTCATGAACCTCTAACTCTTCATCCAACGTAGCAGTAGCACCATGCACCATGTGACATACACTTGGTTGATATATTTTAGCAAAGTGAGCACTCATTAACTGAACCATCTGTATTCAATAAAGTCATTCTTCCACATTCATTCTTTCTTTTGCTTCCAGCATAATGATAAAATTGTTTTGGATTGCCTTTAGCTTGCATGGCGAATTTCTTTTCATACTCCGTTTTAGCTTTCCTCACAATACTCTTTACTTTTCTGGCCTGAGCTTTATATATTTCATAACTGCTCTCACTATATTCTTTCCACATCATCTTCTTCTTGTGGATCTCTTGATTAATGAGGTTGCACATCCATTTCACGCCCGACCTATTTATTCTTTGAACACTAGGTATACATTGAGATAGTGCCTCATTCAAGCACTTTTTCAAAAATTCCCATGTGCTGACATTTTTTCCATTCAGTAACTGATAATATGGGATCAAAGATAGTATTCTCCTAAGTTGATCATAATTTCCAGCTTTGTAGTTCAGCATGTAGCTTGTTTTAATCAGAGCTTCAATACAAGTAGATACTTCCCAAGAAAGAACAGCATGATCACTGTCACCAATTGGTGGTAAAATAGCCATATTCTTGACAGATATCCCTTCTGACTCTACGAGCAAATCCTACACCCTTTGACCTTGAATTCCTTCTTTCACATGCTGCTTGAGAAAGTTGTCTCAACTTTCTCAAGCATTATTTTTGTTCTTTCTTATCATGAGATTTCTCTTCTACCTAATCAATGTTTGGAAAATTAAAGTCACCCATAATAATCATTCGCTTGGTACCCTTAAGGCTAAATTGGTGATGCATTTCTTCGTCCCCTTAAACTGAGCCACCAGGTCGGTAGCAACACCCCACCATATATTTCATTCTGTTAACCTCCACTTCACACCAGATAGACTCAAACTCATTTACATGGCACATTGTTACTATCATTGTTTTCTTGTATTTCTACCCTAACTGGACTTAAGTTATCTGATATCATTAGTAGCACTCCTCCTCCTCTCCTATCTCCTCTGTCATTCCTAAAAATAGTATATCCATTATACTCAATCCCACTTACCATATAGCCATGTTTCACTGATGCCAACATCGTATTCAATAAAGCAACAATCTCAGCCCTTTGTTTCTAATGCTCCTGGCATTTGTGTATAGACATAATAAATTACGAGCTAGCCTATTCTTCTGAATATACGAGCTAGATTATGAATATTTACGAGCTAGCCTATTCTTATGAATAGGCTAGCTCGTAATTTATTATTTATATTTTATTAATGTAATTTATTAATTATAAAATTAGACATGCAATCTATTTGGTCTTGTTCTGGAATATTCTCTTTTCCCTCCCCAGACACTTAAAACGTCCGAACCCAAAGCATATTTTCTGACTCCTTTTCCACATAAATAACCATGTTTGAAGGCATTCATATCTTTATCACGTTTGCATACCATAGCTGAACTTTCACACACATTTTTCCCATTCCTCCCTTGATGATCTAGTTTCCCTGATCCTCTGCATTAGGCCTCATACCAAGAAGTAATTTTTCGAGGTTTCTGGTGCCAAATGAATTCAAGTTTATCAAGCCATGCTTTATCTACTAAACATAGAATTCAGTGGAACAAAATGACAATATTACACAAATGCTATTTTATTCTGGAAAGACTGTATAAAGAAAGCCATGAAGTGCACATTGCCAATCCAAACCTTAACAAAAACAATTGCCTTGAACTTTCTCAATTTTGGGAAGTTATCCTAACTAATACTCAATTGTGAAATCTTAACTGATATAGAACCAATTCGATTAGAAGAACTAAAAGAAGCAATAAAGATATCAAAAAATAGAAAGTCAACTGGATTAATAGCATAAATACATTTATATTTGCATCAAAGAATCTTATAGTTAAAAATAGCTGTTAAAGCAAATGTGAGGTTCCATCATATTGGTCAAAAGCTAACATTATATTTAGATTTAAGAAAGGAGGCAGATAATTGTGGAAATTACAAAGAAATAAGCTTATTAAGTATAGGATACAAAATTTACAGTAAAATTCTGAATGAAAGACAGAAATGTTGCAAACAATCTCTCTCTCAGAAGTACAAAATGGTTTCAGACATGGAAGATCGTGTATAGACAGTATTTGTGTTAAAACAAATTATTGAAAAAAAGATGAGAATTTAATTTAGAGACTTGTCTGCCTCTCATAGATGATGAGAATCTTTTGATAAATACATAGAGAAAAATTAAGGAATATAATGAAAAACAAGGATATCCATTACATATGGTACACACTATACAAAGTTTATATAAAGGCAAAAATCCAGTTACATCTAAGTAATAAATTAACAGAATACATTGAAATTAATCGAGGTGTTGTAGCTTATTTCCAACTCTATTCAATATATATATTGATCAGATTATTAAAATATTTCCAACTCTATTCAATATATATATGTATATATATATATATATATGGATCAGATTATTAAAATAAAACAACAATAAAAACAAGGTATCTGTTTAACCAGAAGAGCTGGTGTGTAAATGATCAAATTATGAGACACAATGAAGATGACCTACCTTAAAAAAAATTAATTTATGAAATAAAATAAGCGAACAATACAATTTCACAAAAGAAAATAAAAGTTATGGTGTTTAAAGTTTGAGATCATAACATGAGAAAAATAGTCATAGAAAATAAAATAACAGAACAGGTGACAGTTTAATTATTTAGACCACATAACTTTTCTGAAAGACAAAGATACAGATGAAAAAATAAAGAAATTTATGAAAATCCATAGAACAATTTAAAGGGCATTGAATAAAAATACAAGATGAGAAACTCATTTCATCTTGTAAAGTAATGGCCACTCCCATTCTGTTATATAGTTCAGAAACATGGACTGTTAAAAAGAAAGATGAAAGTAAACTACAAGCATCTAAAATGAGATTTTTAATAGTGGTTAAGAATGCAAAAATTGGACCATATAAGAAATGAAGACATCGGAAGAGAGCTAGATATATACAACATCAATGAAAAGATCAATAGAGAGAAATTTAAACCCTCTGTTTTTGATTGAAAGGTATTGTCTACCAAAAGAGGTAGATAATATAGACCAAAGGGAAAGAGAGAGAGAAGAAGACCAGCTGTAAGATGAGAGACCATTGAAGCTGGCAAATGCCTAATTCTTGAAGTGATGAAGAAGAATACTCAGTATTCATGTGTTTCATAAATTGTAATTAATTAATTATTTTTTAATTTAAAAATATTTTATTAATAATTTTGTTTTTATTTTAGTCCTTTTACCTATTAATGTAGATGGAGATATTCTCTTGCAGTTGATAATGCATGTATTACATGCTTTCAATTTAATTCCCTCTTTTTTGTTTTTATCTTCCTGTAATGTATTGAAAACTGCTATGAAACATAGCCAAAAATTCTACTTATAAACAATTTTTACACAGATGACTTCTGTCACTAATTAGTATTATAATGTCTTCTTCCACTTCTTAAATCTCTCAGTTTTTAAATCAGTATACCGCCATGCAGCTATTCTTTCTGCAGGCCAGCCAACTTTCTGTTGCCTACCTTCAATTCTTTCATAGATGGAAATTATCTAATTTTATGCCTGTCTACACAGATCATTCAAAAATCAGAGACATTTGATCCTCTGCAATCTTCCCAGACAGCATAATATCTTCTTTGAACCTAATAGCATGTAACAACTTCATTGTCAAGATTTATGCAGTAGAGTTTGAATTTCATTACATATAGTTGGAACTCTACCCTCCTGTCCTGTCAGATGTCTTCTCCCTCCAGGAGATTGACTACCATGTGTCTCCACCATGTTCTATTCTGTGTCTCTCTGCTGCATTTCTCATATAACAGATAGGTCCAGTCTTCTATATTTTTCATCCACTCCAGTCTTTGTCTTCCTCTCCTTCTTTTTCCCTCAACGGTTCCTTCAAGAAGTGTCCTTTGTAGGCAGTTATGTCTTAGAATATGTCCAAAATAGCTGACTTTTCTCTTTTTAATTTCTTTTATCAGGCTCCTGTTTATGCCTACCATCTGTAGTACCTCATCATTTGTCTTTGTGTCTTTCCACGATATTCTCATAATTCTTTGCCGCATCCACATTTCAGAGGCCTCGAGTTTTTTCACACTCAGATTGGAGAGTGTCCATGTCTGTACACTACCCTAGCTTCATTATATACACAGATTTCAGAAGCTCTCTACAGGCAATAAGAAGTGTAATCCAACATGGCTTTTCTCAATTCTTGAAGCTACATATAAATGTGTGCGTCTGTTTCATCGTAAGTCATGTTGGGATTAAGGACAATGAGGCTGCAGATACTGTAGTTTAGTTTGCTTGTTTCTCATGTTTTCACCTTTTGTTTGTCAGCTACACTGATTACAGATAGATCATAAGAAAGAAACTTTCATCCCATTAGAAGTCAATATGGATTCTGTAGACCAATAAGCTGCATCAAATCAAGCCTGAAGTCAAATTATGGTAGTATAGTCTATGTAGGAACTGTAATGAGGAAGTTGTTCTTGCTTGGCTTTTCATATATATATTCATCTTATACTCTCCTTCCTATTGAGAGTAGAATCTCCATAGCTCACTTCGTTTCTACAAGGCCCTTTAGTTGAAAAGACCTGGGTTCAAATCCTGTCCAGGATGTGAAGAACATTAGAACACGCACAATTAACACACATAATACACTGGTCTCATAGCCTGAGTTGCTTTGGCCATTAATCTAAATAGATCAAATCAAGCCTGTTAAGGGGTGAAGACATGCCTAAACCTGAGTTCTGTGGTATTGAACGAACAATCATTCACATTTTAATTGACTGCCCTTATTTTGTATGTGAGTATAGTCTCTGTTTTAGTCATATTAGTAATCCGTCTGTTCCCTGTACTGACAGTCAGCTTTTATGTTAATTGAATGTTTTTTTGTTTGTTCTGTTTTTAAACTTTTACAAAATATCAGTATAAATGCATAGATAGTCAGGCAGATTTTATCATATTCATCAAATGTTTTTTTGTTGTTTGTTGTTATTCAATTTTTACAGAATATCTATATGTATATTGTATATGTATATATCCTTATATTGTATATATATGTATAAATCAGTGACATTTCAATTAACCGACCCTTGCACATCAACAAACTTCTGATAGATCACTGTGTAATTGTATAATTCAATTATCCAAACTTATCCAATCTTTCAACTATCAGAATAGCAAATTGCCTTCCAATATTATTATTATTATTATTGTTGTTATTATTATTATATGTGCACCTCCATGGAGACCAAAGACTCATCACGGGAGATCCAAACTATCCACACAATCTATCATACATCTCCTTGAAGCCATTATCAGACAAAGCACTCACAACTGATGCTGGCAACTCATTCCACTTATTGACAACCCTCCAAGCAAAAAATCTAGTCCTCATATCTCTACTGACCACACCTTTATTCAACTTCCAGGGATGACCCCTTGTTTTGGCTACTCTATCCAAGTGCTGAAACATTTCTCCTTCATGAATCCTATAAAACCCTTTAAGCAAATTAAATCTTTCTATCATATCTCCACTTTTTCTGCTATGAACCATCTTCTGCAATCCACATATTCTCAATCTATCCTCATAGGGAACATTCCACAGAACACTCAGAATTTTGGTCACTCGCCACTGAATCTTTTCCACTATTTCATCTTCCCCAAGAAATTCAGGAGATCAGACCTGAGCACAGTAATCCAGATGTAGATGAATCAAGGCCTTATAAAGAATAAAAACTTCCTTATCTTTACTTACTAATGTGTTCTTCAATAGTCAAGTAGTCATATGGATTACCTTAGCAATATGTCCTCTAGTACAGTGCAATCAATGTGATGCACAGCTTGTAATCTAGTTATCCCAAAATGCATAACTCTGCATTACTCCACATTAAACTGCCAACAATTATCTTTCGTCTATACTGACAGCTTATTTAAATCAAACTCTCCACCATCACTTTGATTAACTATTACTCTACCTAATTTTGCATCATCAGAAAAGAACTAAATATTTCTTTTAAGGATATTTCCTATACCATTTATGTTATTTTTATTTTTAGAGGAACCTGTGGCATAGTATAATTATTAAAAACAACACGTAAGTCCACAGTAATAAACTTTAATTAATAAATAAGGTAGATATTTCTTACTAAAACTAATAGCACATCTTCAGTGTTACAAACAGATAGGAATAGAATACAAGTAACGAACATTCGGTGGATCACCTATTAAAATACAATGTTGTCGTGAGCTAGGAAATGAAAGAAATTAATAAATAATTAATATTTAAGATAATTAGTTTTTTAATGATTACATAAAATAAAAGTCTCCCAGATCTTCGAGAGAGAGAGAGAGGCAATCATTTCAATTTAAATTCAGTTGGTGTAAAAAAGCTTCACAACTTTCTTTAAAGAGGCGTTCATATTTGAACCTGCATCTATGCAGGAGAATAGTTTTATCCCACTGGATATTATGGATAGTGGTAATACTGCATTGTGCTAGACCAGACTTCTGAGGTTTGTTGTAATCAATATAATATTGATGTTCTTTAATTCTTTTTTCCACAGAACGGCCAGTTTGTCCAAAATAAGAAACATCGCATTCACAAGGAATTTGGTAAATGCTAGTCAAAGACAGAGATGACAGTTTATCTTTTGTAGAAGGCAATAAGGAAGAAATTTTGTTGATAGGAATATAAGTGGGAATCAATTGGTACTTTTTTAAAATTCTACCTATAGGTTCTGAGATTCCTGGAATGTAGGGGATTGGAACTCTGCGAACTGTTGAAGAAACCTTAGGTATTGGAACATAAGATTCAATTATCTGTTGGATTTGATTATGGTAGTAATTATTAGATTCCATTAACTTTTTAATGATGGAAAGTTCTTGTTGTAAGATTTCTGGAGAAGAGCAAACTTTATGTGCCCTATTAATTAAAGATTTAAGAATGCCAAATTTTTGAGATGTATGGTGAGCAGACTGTTTATTATGAATGTATCTGCCAGTAAATGTGGGCTTTCGAAAGACGCTTGTAGATAAGGTACCAGAAGAAGTTCGAGTAAGCAGGATGTCCAAAAATGATAAAGTACCAAAATTTTCCTTTTCCATGGTGAACTGGATACGAGGATGAAGGCTATTTATCTGTTGTAGAAAGCTCATCTTCAGTATGTGACCAAACGGCAAAAACATCATCGACATAACGATACCAAAGAGATGGTTGAGAGTGAATGGATGAAAATAGTCTCTTCAAATTGTTTCAAAAAATAGTTAGCCAAAGGTTAACCCATGGCAGTACCTTCAACTTGTTTGTAGAACTTGTTTTTCCAACTAAAATAACCTGAATGGATAACAAATTCGAAAATCTTTGTTTGATTTTGATTCTCTGTATACCACTTTTTGATATCTGTATAACAGCCATCCTCTTATCCATAACCAGTGTCAAAGCCATCCCCACTTGTTTTAATTTGCATGACAGAGTTCCATGTGGTCTTCTGTCAACTGCCTTTGTGAAATCCAGTAGAATCATCGTGTAGCCATTTCCTATATCCAATTTATCTGTTACTCATAATAAAGTTAGTAAATTACTAAGACCTGACTGACCCTTCACAAAACTATGTTTTCCCTCATAGAGAATCATATTATAATCCAACCATTTCTGAATTCTCTTTTTGAACAGCTTTTCCAATACCTTTACCACCACTCCTGAGATACTAATCATTTATAATCTGCTACTACAGTCTTAGAACCTCCCTTATTCAAGGGAATTATTTTAAGAGACTTAAAGAGCCTAGTCAGAGGCATTGTCAGTTTCCTTGCCCATTCTCACAAAACCAAAGCTGATATTCCATCTAATCGCACAGCTGTTTTAAATTGAGATTTTGCAATATCCTAAGATCTTCCAATTCATCTACCTCTGTCCCCACATTAGTGTCACATATGTTAAAGCACTAACCTCACTAGAATGATATATCCTTGCAAAGTGGTCACTCAGTAACTGAACTATTTTATCTGCCTCTCACCTCGTGACTAACATCAATCATTAAAGTTAACCCTCCATAGTAATTTTTCCTCTTACTTGCCACTTAATGAAAGAACTATTTGGTCTTTCCTTTGTACTTATGAGTTTGCTGGTCACCTGTCTTTTTATATACTCTCCATTTTCTTCTGCAGCTCGTGCTTAATGATGTTACTCATTCATCTAACTTCTACCTTATTAATCCTCCTTACTTTAGGTATACAATTTAATATAGCTTCCTCTAGATGCCCCTTAACTATCTCCCATACACTACTAACATCCTTACCCTGCAGTGTTTTATGCCATGGCACAGATTTAAGCTTCTTCCTAAGCTTGTCGTAATCACCTGTCTTGTAGTTTCACATATGCTCCTTTACAGAATATTCCTCATATTTTACAAAATCCCAAGTCAAGACCACATGATCAGTTTCATCAATCAGAGGCAATGTGCTCACCTTGGTTATGGATAGCTCTTCCAATCCTATGACCAGGTCCAATACTCTCCCATCCCAATTTCCCTCCATCACATGCTGCCTTAAGTAATCCCTTAGTACGTGTATGAATTCTATTTCCTTCATGCAATGTGATCTTTCTTCCTTCCAGTCTATATCTCCATAGTTGAATTTCCCCATAATAATAACATGACCTTACTCATTGTACTAATTTGGTTATGCATGTCTTCCAGATCATCTGTGGAACTCCCTGGCCTACAGCAACAACCAACTCTTTGTTTTGTCTCCCTCCCACATATCTCCTATTCTTTTTGGCTGCAATTCATCTGCTATCATCAGCAGTACCCCTCCCCCCACCCTATCTTCTCTGTCTTCCCTGAAAACACTAAACCATTCACATTCTGTCTGTGTAACTACATTTTCTGGTATTAGCCAAGCCTCACTAATGCCTGTAACTTTTGACAAAGTAGCACTAACCAATGCCCCAAACTCTTCCCTCTTGTTCTTGATACTTCTGGCATTAGTATATAGAAACTGCAGTATCCGTTTAGGTCTTTACCCACCTGAATTGACTATCCTATTGAATACTTTTGTTTGACAGACTAGATTCCACACTTTGTCATTCTCACACAAACTCACCTGCTTCCACGTAATTGCTTGCACAAAGCTCTCTCTATAGACAACTAATACCAAGCCATTTAGATGCAGTCCATCAGCATTATGCAAATCCTTCTTTCCATCAAACACAGACTACAAATCCTTCTTTCCATCAAACACAGACTACAAATCCTACATCATTCCTTCTGCACAACATATGTATAGATTTATTACCTACCAACATCCTCCTCTTAAGTTTGGCTCTATCATAGCCTGGCAGGAGACTTACAATCTTCTCCTTCTCACTCTTCAGTTTTGCCTCTTCTAACAAGTCTTTTGCATCTTCCCTCATAGAATACTTCTTGCTTCTCAAATCATTTGTGCCAATCAATATAATCACTTCTTTTGCCTTACGTTTTTACATCTGGATGGCATGACTAATATTGTGAATTTTAGTGATATTGTGATGTAAAAGGGCTTCGCAACTACAATATTATATCGAATACATGCAACATTAAAAGTCTGGTCTGGCACAGCACAGTATTGACACTAAACACAGTATCCAGTGGGATGAAGCTCTTCTTCTCCATAGAAGCAGGTTTAAATATGAACACCTCTTCAAATAATGTTTCGAAACCCTTTTACATCAGCCAAATCTGAATCAGAACAATTGTCTCTCTCTCCCAAAAGTTTGGGAGATTCTTATTTTATGTAACCATCAAAAATAGTTTTTAATAATATTATTTATTAATATTAATTTCTAGCACATGGCAACAGTTTTTAATTGGTAAACCACTGACTGCTGTATGTACTTTGTATTCCTGTTTCTTTGATTTACTTGTACTGATGATCATAACATATGATGATAAAATAACAGTACTGATGATGTACTGTTATTTTCAGTACGAAATATCTGTACTTTCATTTCATCAAAGTTAATTACTGTGGATATCGTATAATTTATTGTTTATTGTTTCTTCATCCCCTAGTTGTCAACCAGCAGTTCTTTCATGCTCACAGGACAGAATACTCTGATTTTATGCAGTCCACACTGATAGTTCAAAATCTGAGTAGTAGATTTGCAGCTAAGACAGCTTAATTATCTATCAAATCCCCCTAGTAATGTCTTTAGTGCAAAGCTAATGCTATACGAAAGGGAAGGGGGTGAAAAGTTCTGATAAACACCTAGAACAAAAATGATATTAAAGCAAGTCATATAACCACAAGAAAGAACATATCTTAAAACCTTTTAATCCCCATGTTTCCTGAAATGCTAAAATTTGTTCTTATTCTTTTAGGATGTAGAAGAAGACATGTCAGAGCTTTTGAAGAAATTCTAAGACACAGAGAGCTGTCATCTCAAGGGATTTTGGGTCATTTTGAGAAATCACGTGCAAATCTTTTGGCTCATTTTGTGACTATGATGAAACATGGCTTCATCACTATGACCTAGAGACCAAACAAAAGTCAGTGAAGTGAAGACACATAGGTTCTCCATGGCCAAAGAAGTTCCAAACCCAAAAGTCTGCAGGGAAGGTTCTGCTGATTGTCTTTTGGGATATGGATGGTGGAATCCTTATCAAGTACCTAAAAAAATAAATTAAACTGTTACAACAGCACTTTATTCAACAGCTCTGAAGGAATTGAAGGAGGTACTGAAGGAAAAACACCACAGGAAAAAAACAGCATGCCTCTGCTCAGAGGCATGTTGCTTTAGCAGCACAACACTCCAGCTTCCACTGCTTGTGAAACCCAACAGCCAATAGACGACATGGGCTTTCAATGTCTGCTTCACCCACACCCTATTCATCATTCCTGGGCCCCATCTGACTATTTCCTGTTCCCCAATATAAAGGAACACTTGAAAGAAACAAAACTTTACCACAGTTGAAGTCGAATCTGCAGCTGGGACTGGTTTGTACAACAAGGGAAAGACTTTTCTCAGAGGATCGCAAATGCTGCAGCAGCAGCATTGTATAACAAGTGTAGAACACTTCATGGGGAATATGTAGAATAATGTGTAAGTGTTATGGTTCTACCTGAATTCCTTCATGGTGATTATCACAACTTTTCAGCACACCCTCGTACAGCTTGTGCTAAACTACGTAAAAATTGAAATGTTACCAAATGTGCATTATCTGAACAGACTCGCAAAGCTCTCTCTACAGGTAATAAGAAGTCTAGTATATGCTAATAAAATCCAGTGCTGGGATCCAACATTTAGGATCCAAGAAAACACTGTTCTCTCATTTAGGGAGGCTCCAGGTGTATCCCAAGTATGTTGGGATTAATGGGAATGTGGGCTCAGGTACTAAAGGTTTGTTCTCCAAATTAGCACCATCATCATCATCATCCAATATGTTATACTAATTACTAGCTGATTATAAGATAAAAACCATTACTTCAGTGGCAAGCATTATGGAATAAAGAGACTAACAAACTCTACTAGATCAAGCCTCTAATTAAATTATGACTGTTTAGTCTGTTCAGGGACCATGTAAAAATTGTTCTTGCTCATCTCCACATAGGTCATAGCCATCTTATGTATTATTATTATTTTGGGGGGGGGGTGATGATGTATGCTGTGTCAGTTCTGTGGTTCTGCTTTATCCATCATGCATATGCTGGTTGCTTGACCTCATCTCATCAATTAGCATAGGCAGCCTTTTATTGCTTTTAATAACTTCTTGAGCCATATGCACTCAGATATTATGTGATTCCTCCAGTATTTATTTTGTTTAAATTTCTTCAGAGGATTAACATTTATAATCACACATAACCTGTGATATACACTCGGGTCTCTTTTTATGTGTATCTTTTTTATGCAGTTTCGGAGTTATGCGGTGCATAACTTCAAAACTTATGTACCGTTGTACATAATGAACAGCGTGTTACAGCACATTCTGCCGTAACGTGAGTAATGTGTAAGCAGTGAGTGTCCGTGAAGTTTAATTTTGCATGTGAGTAAGTGTTTGTCTTTTCATTATCATAAGTCTAAATTTTGCTAATTTTTATTTTAAAGATTTAATTTGGCCAAATGGAGAAAAAAAGCACCAAAGAAAAACAATTTCTTTGGAAATGAAAATTGCACTTTTCATTTAGCAAATGGAGAGGGATCTACAATGATTGGTAAACATTTTAATTTAGGCATATCTGCTATAAGAGCAATTAAAAATAATAAAGTCGCAATAAGAAAATCTGTCATTTCTGGCACTAAACTAATTGCCAAATTATCATCGTACTCAAGAGATGCTTTATTAGAAAAAACTAACAAGTGCTCGTAATTTGGATTGAAGAATTAACTCAAAGAAGAATTCCTATTAATAGTTATTTAATTAAAGAAAAAGCGCTTCGGTTTTATGAACAGATGAAGCAATTGGAGCCATCTGCTTCCACTTCCCAGGCTGATAAAGAATTTTCAGCTAGCAATGGATGGCTAACTGGGTTTCTAAAAAGGAATGCACTTCATAACTTGAAGATTGCAGCGAGGTTGCAGCAGCAGATGAAGAAGCAGCTAAAAATTTTCAAGAGAAGTTAGCCAGAATTATTGATGATAGCGGATATTGTCCTGATCAAGTGCTTAACGCAGACGAAACAGGATTGTTTTGGAAGAAAATGAATAGTCGAACTTGCATCACAAAGTCTGAGAAAAAAAGCAAGTGGGTTTAAAGCAAGCAAATTTGAGTAACATTGTTACTTTGTAGCAATGCATCAGGGGATCATATGTTGAAACCCCTCCTAGTAAATCGATCTCTAAGATAACATGCTCTAAAAGGCAAAGATCTAAAACAGCTTCCGGTACATTGGATGGCTAATACAAAGGCCTGGGTAACCACTGCTGTATTTACTGCATGGTTCAGTAATTGTTTTGTACCAGAATTGGAAACATATACAAAACAAAAAGCTCACGATTTTCAAGTTTTATTAATTTTTGACAATGCGCCAAGTCATCCGCATTTAGAACATCCAAATGTGCAGGTAGTGTTTTTTCCACCCAATACAACAAGCACTATTCAGCCATTAGATCAAGGCATAATTGCTGCTTGTAAAAACTATTAAGTTAAGCACACTTTTCAATTTATATTGGATAAACTAGAAAAGGAATCATTAACAGTACCTACAAACTTCCTACCTACAATTTTCCTCCAGATCAGTCTATTACTTGTCAAGACTCCAATATTATCAGATCTTATATTTCTGTCGTCTAAGGCACTTTATACCGTATCAATCCACCTATATCTTGGTCTTCCTCTGGGTCTTCTTCCTGTCAACCTGGCAGACAACACTTGTTTTGCTAATATTTCCTTGCCCATTCTGCTTAAATGACCATACCACCTGAGATTAGCTCTGCTAACGCATTCCTGGATGCTGACATTGTCAAGTTCTTTCCTAATATCCTCGTTTTTAATATGATATTGCCATTGATGCTATCTGTTCATGACTCTAATCTTTCTCAGGAATCTCATCTCTGTGGTTTCTAGTCTTTGGTTAAGTGTTTTACTTCTGACCCAGCTCTCAGATCCATAAGTTAAAACTGGTTTGAACACTGTCTTGTATACAGCTAATTTAGTGTTCCGACTAATTTCTCTCTTATTCCATATGAATTTATTCAGTTGACTTCCTACTATACCAGCTTTATTGATTCTGTTGTCTATTTCCATATTTAATTTACCATCTTCACTAAAAATCTTGCCTAAGGGTGAAATGTTTTACTTGTTCACAGGTTCTCCGTTCACAATGCAGTTGACATTTTCAATGATTCTGCCTATTTTCATTGTCTTTGTCTTTTTATTGCTGACCTTCTTACCATATCTATTACAACAGTTAATGAATTTAGTCAAGGAATATTGTAGACTCGTAGCGGATTTATTGATTAGTATAACATCATCCGCATCAAGCAAAGAGCTGGCATTAACACCTCCAATTTTGATATTATATTTAATACCATTTTCCTTCATAATGTGATCCATATGGATAATGAATAACAGAGGGGATAATGTACATCCTTGTCTCACACCAGATTTAATATTAAACCATCTTCCTGTACTTCCTACAATTCTAACTGCTGACTTACAACTCAAATAGAGACTAAGTATTGCTTGATATAATGCCCCATTGACACCATATAACTGCAGCTTATAGAATAGCTTCTCTCTTGGCTACTTATCATATGCCTTTTCCAGATCTACAAAACTGAAATAGAGATCTTTGTTATATTCCCATGATTTCTCAACTATTTGTCGTAAAGTGAAGATCTGATCCTGATAGCCTCTATTTGCCCTGAATCCAGCTTGTTCTTCATGAAGCTTTTCTTCTACAATTCTTCTCAACCGTTTCTCAAGTATACTTGCATATATCTTACCAGGAACAGGGAAATACCTCTGTAATTCACATTCAGTTTTATTTCCCTTTTTATATATGGGTACTATGAGAGCTCTACTCCAATCATCGGAAATTTGTCTCTCTGTCCTGGCCTTCTGAACTTTGCAGTGCAGCCACTGCAAGACTTTTATACCACCATACTTCAGCATTTCTGGTCGAATATCATCTACTCCTGCTGCCTTTCCACATTTTAAGCCTTTGATAGCTTTTCTTACTTCAAGTATGGATATGTATTCCTGACTGAATGCTTGTCGAGCATTTTTTTACCACTGTGCTATCACAGCTTGTTTCATTTAGCAATTTCTCGAAGTAATTTCTCCATACTTCAAGCATATCTTTTTCTCCCGTTTTCATGTCACCTTTATCATCTCTAACTCCTTTTACAGTACTCTTTTCTCCATTTCTAAGCATTTTCAACAACCTCCTAAATATTTTGCCACCGTCTTGATATTTATTTTCTATGTTCTTGCCAAAGTCCTCCCATGAGTTTTGTTTAGCTAGTTTTACATAGTGTTTAGCTTTCTTACATTTGTCTCTGTATTCTCTAAGAGCACGAGCTGACTTATTTGCCAGGAACTTTTTATATGCTTTCTTCTTTTCTTTCATTGCCTCTGTAACTTCCTGTGTCCACTATGGAGTTCTGATTTTTCTATCCTTGCAGACAACCTCACCACATGCCTCTCTGGCTGAATCAATCGAGGTTTTCTTCAAGGCTTACCACTGAATCTCTAAAGTTTGGTTCCTGTTCTCTAACTCTTTCATTTTTTCTTCAATAATATTTGTGTATTTTATTGTACAGTTCACATCTGAGAGCTGCTCAACTTTTATTCACTTTAAAACTTTCTTACATGTAATTCTTTTCAATATGAAAATCAATTTTATCCTGTTCAAGACTAAATAGTGATCACTTTCAATTTCAAATCCTCTGTACACTCTGGTGTCCTGCACCAGGGAGAAAACATCACTATCAACAATAACATAGTCAATGAGACTTTTCTTATTTCTTGCCTCTTCTCTCCATGTGAATTTGTGCACATTTTTATGTTGGAACATGGTGTTAGTAATAACCAGACCATGTCCTGAGCAGAAATCCAACAGGTATTTGCCATTATTATTAGCTTTGCTCTTTTCTCCAAATTTTCCCAAAACATTTTTGTATGTCTGACAATCACTTCCTACTCTGCTATTTAGATCCCCAACAAGGACCAACTTTTCCTTTTTCATTGTCAGTACCTTTCTCTAGAGCCTTAAAAAATTCCTCCACTTCTACCTTAGTAGAACCTTCTGTCAGACCATAGGCACAAATAAGTCTCATTGTCCAGTTCCTCATTCTGATATTTGCCCAAATCGCTCTACTTGACACTGCCTGCCATTCAAGAAGATGATCCTCATATTTTGTGTTGAATACTATGGCTATTCCTTCTTTTCCTTGATGGTCATTGCCTGAATATAACATTTTTTATATATTGCTCAAAAAGATCTCACCAGTTTTTGTCTTTTTTGTTCAATCACCCCTATTATGTCAATCTGGTACTTATCTAATTCCTCCACTAGCTCCATTTCTTTGCCATTCAGGCTTCTTATGTTGATAGTACCGATCTTTAACTCTGGTGATGTTGAATTGGGGTGTTTTTTCAGATTTGTTCCAGTGGCTGACTTTTCGCTGTTCACCCTGGTTCCCTGGTAAAAACAACGGGGGCCTTGTTTAACTGGGTGATGCCCCAGCTGGTATGAAATTTTGTTATGTTGTACCATAATTTTGTAATTTGGTTTAAGCCAATAAGAATTACAATTTGGTCGGCTAAATCCCAAATTGCCAGCCCGTCTTTGTTCGTTCAGTAACCAGGTAGATACCCAACAGGGTGCACCACGAGAAGGTGAGGAGTGGACATTAGATCAGAAGCCCTGGTTGGTTCTCTGCATATCTTTAAAGGCTATGTGGAGGTCTACTCTCTGTTATTCATCTTTGACCCATAAGCACTCCCTTATTTTGGGCTGCTTAATTCATGTTGCATCTGCTATTGCTGAAATAAGCATATTTAAGCTGAAATAATGCTTAATTTTCTATTTCGGACTGCTTAAATCATGTTGCATTTGCTATTGCTGAAATAAGAACCATAAACTTTAAATGACTGCTGGAAAACAGCTTGGCCTGGATGTGTTGCAGACAGTGGAAACCATTGAAACCTCTACATTATCAGCTGAAATCATTACTTTGGCACAAAATGTAATGTAATGCTGAAACCAAAGTAGTGCTGAAAGCATTACTTTGGTGGAGAAGTTTTGATACGTTTAGCCAAAATGATGTAGATGAATTGTTTGTGGATAATGCCTTAAATGACAATGATATTATTGGATATTAATTAACTTTAGATATTGTCCACGATCCAGAAAACGATAGTGAAGCAACAGAAAAGCCTGTCCCCCTCACTGCAAATATAATTCGAGAAGGTCTTGAGCTGTGCAATAAATTGGAAGATCATTTTCTTTGATTTTCATTTTCATGACACAAATTCTGAATGAGTCTTTAAATTCCAACATGAGCTGAAGAACTTTATATCTGGATATCGTGAGCTGTATAAAAAAATTAGTAAAATCATCATCGCAAAGTTTAATCACTGATTACATTGTCAGAAGAAAAAAATCAGCACAGAACAAGGGTGAAGCTAATGCTGTTTGTGACGAACCATTGCCTTTACCATACAGATCTGATGCGCTGGCTATCTCTTCTGGTGATGAAAGTGATTTCGCACCAGTTTGCAAATGTTGCCGAATATTGTCTAATAGCGATGATAATTCAGATGAAAAAATGTAAAAAGAATTGTTGCTTTTCAATGAAATTAAATGAATAAAGCTTTAAAACAAACTTAAACATTTTTATTTTCCTGAATTTTTCTAAACTTTGTTTATGCGATTTTAGGTTTATTTTAATTCATTGCTTTGGTTTTATGCAGTTTTAAAAAAATTATGGAACGTATTCGTAATTTTGCAGCATAAGTTGGGTCTTTTTTGTGTAATTTTTTATATCTGGTTTTCTGTGGAACATATATACCGCATAAAAAGAGACCCAACTATGTGTGTGTGTGTATATATATATATATATGATTGTATTTATAGACTGTGCATGCGTGTGCATATAAGACTGATTTTTTTTTTTTTTTAAGCAAAACAGTTTTTAACATTTTAAGATGCACTGTTTTCACAAATTGTTTTCTTATGCATAAGATGTTTTTTATTGCTGATCTGGTTGACCAAGTGGTTAGCACATCCCTCCTTTGGGTATGGTTCTTTGCAAATGTTTAGGTGAGAGATGATTTCATTTCATGGTATATAATTTTCTGTCCTGCCTTGAAGTGGGTTGAAAAAGTTCCATGTTTGGTTTCTATAGCAGGGTTTACTGATTTGGTAAATTACTTTAAAGAGATACTAAAAAAACTAATGTGAAAATAATAAAACAATAGTACTACAGGTTTACAACCTTTTCTTTTTTTAGTTGTGGGGTTTGTCATAAAAGAAATAAATTAAAAAATATTAACTTATTTAACTTTATGTTAATGCATGAAGAAACTGTATAACTCTATGAAGAAACGATGAGAAATGAAACAATCAATTAACCTACAGAATAAAATTGAATACACGGAATTGTGCAAAAAAAAACAGAAAATGTATCACAGAAGAAATAAGAAAATTCAATTGTAAATTCATACAACAAACAATTGAAAACAATCATAGTCTCAAAAAAGCCAAACAGCAATTGATGAACAGCAAACAGATGGTTGCAGTCAAACTACAAGACGGGACCATCACCAGAGATAGATATGCTATAGCAAAAAGAATTGAAGAATTCTACTCAGTATTATACCAGGATGATGAATTAAATGAAGAAGACAGCTACAACACAGCTGAAGTACCATATTCTACGAGAAGAAGTTATGCAGAGAATCCAAAGCTTCCAAAATGGGAAAGCTGCAGGTGAGGATGGAGTTATAGCTGAACTTCTAAAAACAGGCGATGAAATAATCTACGAACTCTCAGCAAAACTATTTACTTTATGCCTGAAGAAAAATGATGCACCAACAACATGGAAGAAGGCTACCCTAATTCTGATACATAAAAAAGGTGAGATAGAAGACTTGACGAAATATTGACCTATCAGTCTACTATCAGTGGTCTACAAAGTGTTTACAAAAGTCTTAGGTAGGCTTTCGAAGGGGCTTGAGTACAATGAACCATATTCAAGTTGTACAGCAGATTATTGAATGGTGTAATGAATATCAATTACCACGATGTCTTGGTTTTATTGACTATGAGAAAGCCTTTGATTCACTTTAAACTTGTGCAATACTTAAAGCATTACGAAACCAACAAGTGGAGGAGCCCTACATCAGATCCATCAAATCAGCGTACACCAATGTCACAGCAGTAATTCATTTCAATGGAAACATCTCTACTGTGGGAATACAGAAAGGTATAAGACAGGGTGACACAGTATCTCCAAAACTATTCAGAACGTGCCTAGAAGAAATATTCAAACTTCTTGATTTCAAAGGGAAAGGTCTGAAGATAAATGTAAGATATTTAAGCCATTTACGCTTTACAGATGACATACTTATCTTTACTTCAACTGCACATGAATTACAGACTCGTATCCATGAGCTCCAAATTGCTAGCAGAACAGCAGGCCTAAAGATAAACCTAACGAAGACGCAAGTTATGTTCAATAGTTATGTCCAACCAGAAATAATAAAAACCAACAGTAAGGAAAATAAGCAAGTTGATCATTACATATACTTAGGACAACAGATATCAATGGAACAAAATATCATGGATGAAATTAAAAGGCGTGCGATGCTTGGGTGGAAAGCATTTGGAAAATTACATTCAATATTCAAAAACCAACCCATTATGCCTGAAGAGAAAGATTTTTAACCAGTGTATTCTTCCTATACTGACATATGGCTGTGAAACATGGACACTGAGTGCAAAGGAAATTCAAAAATTAAGAACAACACAATTTAATATGGAAAGAAGTATGCTTGGTGTCACAAGATTGGTTCACAAAAGGAATACATGGATAAGAAATCAAACCAAAGTTTCTGACATCATAGGAAGAGTGAAACATCTGAAGTGGCAATGGGCTGGGCATATTGCCCGAAGACAAGATTAACGATGGATAAAAGAAGTACTGGACTGGATTCCACGAAAGGAAAAATGACCACGACACCAACCTAAATCACGGTGGATTGATAATATCATCAGATTTGCAGGAGTGACATGGAAAAGGAGTGCCATGGACAGAGAGTGTTGGAGTAATCTTGGAAAGGCCTTCATCCAGCAGTGGATCAATAATGGATGATGTGGATTGTGTATTCTATTAAACAAATGTTTTGCAAGTTTTTGGGATTATTAGTGAATTAATGATTGCATTGTGACAGTTTCATTTGAAAATTGAGAATGAAAATACCAACATTATAAATGTAAATTATAAACATAAACAGGAATTTAAAAATAATAATAATAAACACTTTCCTGAATTCTTAAGTAGCAAATTTATGATAGTTTTAGATTTAAGTAATTAGGGCTCATTTTTACTGAAGTTGGCAAATTAAATATCAAAATAGATAATAGAATAAATAAGATTATATAGGGCAAAGGAAGTTGAACAGAGAATATACAGAATAAGAGCCAAATCAGCAAAATGACCAAGCCAGCAATATAATTGGTTGAGTTCAAATTAAGCATTTCATCAGAGTTAGAGACCACATACATGACAATTTTAAGAAACATTATACAGGGGAAGCGGTGAAGTCATAACTTCAAGGCAGAACCCTATTAATAATTAAACCCTATTAAAAAATATCAAAAAATGATTTACAGTATTGATATTCAGGTTTATAGCATAACTATGATCTGATTAAATAAATATTATGGAGATAAAATATTAGTAAAATAAATTTGTGATAAAAATGGCAGCAAAAAAAAGAGGCACTGGTTAGCCAAGATATAGATCAGATGCTGAAGAGAGGAATGCTTCAACATTGAAATGCAATATTCAATCATATCAGACCTGACCAATAACAGACCAGTATGAAAATAAAAAAATCATCGAAAAGAAACTTATTAAATCTTAATCGTGTTCAAACATCATAATATTTGGCACTTCCTTATAGGATATGTGCTAAATATATACCCAAAGGATAAGGATATAAATGATAATAATAAGAATTTTCTTTGCTGATCTGGTTGGCCGAGTGGTTAACGCATCTGCTCTCCAGCCAAAAGGCTGCAGGTTTGGATCCCAATGTGGGCATGAATGTTTGCGATTGTCTTTGAAAATACTAGTGGTGGTGGGCAGTAGATGGCATTGCAGTTGATGATGGTAGTTGTAGTTCGCTGTAGTTGGTGGATTCATTGCTGGAGACAGAGAGGTGGAGTGGTTGCCCTCCCCTCGATGAGTTTTTGGACTCCTTGGCTTTGTCGTAATAATAATAATATTTAAAATTTTCAATAATGTTATGTATACTGGTGTCCAAAATCTAAGGACAGACTACATTTTTACATCATCATCATTATGCTTGTCAAGGATTTAGGCCTAGAGTAGCCTGTTCTGGTCTTAGTCATTGTTGGATTTTTTTTTGGAGGATGGCCTGGTTTTCTTTTTCCTAATGTGGTTTGTAATTTAAGGGTTGTTTTGGTAAACTTTCTATTTTCATTCTTTCAACATGTTTCATCCATTTATGTTTATATTTTTTAATTTTTTCTGTTACTGATTGCTGGTTTAATTCTTTCATAATTTCTTCATTTCTTTTGCGATTGAATAGCGTATACTTTGCTACATTTTTACTCGTATATAAAAAAATGTTTGTGATTACAGCCAAATGTAGACATAAATTTATTGCCAATTACTAATCAATTATATTACACAAAAATATATTTTATAAATTTCACTACAAATTAAATTGCAATACATTTTTGTCAAAAGTTACAAATTTCCTAAGTACATAGTTACCGACTTAATGTACAGTACTTGCAGAAAACTATGCGGAGATACATTTCATTATGGAATATGTCCTCACCGGAACTGTGATGATGCTTTCACAACATTGTACCATACTTAGCACCAAGTGATTCTGGAGTTCTTGAGGCAAACTGACCCACCCCTCCTCCTTCAGAGCGAGGATGAGGCCTTGTTTGTTTCCTGCAGGGGGAAGTAAACTTGTTCTATGGGGTTGAGATCTGGGGACCATGCTGGCCATTCAGTTCAGTTAATATCCTCGGTCTTTAGAAGTATCTCCACTACTTGTGTACGATGTGGTGAGGCAGTGTCATACATAAAAATGAGTTCTTTGCTTACAACACCCTGGAAGAATCGAACATGATGTTGAAGAACTATGTTGTAGTCCCTCTTTCTTTCTTTCTTTTGCTGATCAATGACTTTATTCCTACTCCATGTTATTCTTTTCTGCTTAGCCCAGCTTTTTTGTTATTATCCCCTTGAGTGCTGCCACATGATCCCTTTGCACGAAAATTTGATTGTGTACCAGCATTCTGCTAGAAATCATCAGTTATACAAATAGCAACAAGCTGATTTGTCTGAATTTTCAGTTGTAATCTTCAGAAATAGTGTTCATTCTTAAGTTTTGGACATCAGAGTACATTAAATTATAGAGATTGGAAATTTGGAATGATAAACTTGTCATTAATTGTGTTCAAACATCGTATCTGGTACATGCTATGAAGGTATACACTAATTATTATTATTGTTATTATTTACATCTGTCCTCCATGGAGCCAGAGACTCATCTTGGGAGGTGCACGTTATTGCACAGAATGCTCATCCAACCATGCTTTAAACTGATTCAATGTGGCTGCATTCCCAAAACACTCGAGCAATGCGTTCCAATCACCAATCGATCTCAGTGCAAAGAACCTGCTCCCACCCTCCTTATACAGTTTCCAGCCATGGCTTCTTGTTCTACCCCTCTCCCATTTTATGAAAAATCTCTTCCATGTCAACCTAATAACAACCTCCCGACTAGCTTATGTGTCATAATCATCCCCCCCCCCCCAAACACAACACTCCTATTTTCGAGGCTCTGCAACTCTGTCCTTGTACTCCATATTCCAAAGACCACTGACTACCTTTGTGAATCTTCTCTGGACCCTTTCCAACATATCCTCGTCACTATGAAAACCTGGCAACCAAATCTGTGCACAATAATCCATATCAGGCCTGATCAAGGGCTTATACACTGACAATAATAACCTCTCTATTTCTGCATGTCAGGGTCCTCTGCATCATTGCCATTATCCGATGTGACGTCCTTACAACTTGGAATGTGGCCACTGAATTTCGGGTCCTTGTCCACCATCACTCCTAGATCTCTCATCTCCTCTACTTCCTTTAAAGTTTCCACACCATGTGTATACTTCGTATCCCATCATTGCTTATCAAATCTAAAGACCTTACATTTTGCAAAATTGAACTGATAGTTCCACTTATCTGCCCATTCATGCAATCTATTCAAGTCCTCCCATAAGGCATAACATCTGCTTGACTCTGCATTGCTCTCCCAAATTTTGCATCATCTGAAAACAGCTGCATATCACTAGTTAAACACATACCAAAATCATGAACATACAAATAGAACAACAAATGCCCCAGAACTGACCCCTGCGGCACACCACTAGTGATGCACCCTCATATACAACTTTCTGATACCTATCCGACAGCCAGTCACTGATCTAACTCATAAGTCTGTTATCCAATCCCATCTTTTTAAATTTATTTAAGACCTTGTATGCAGTCTATCAAAAGTCTTTGCAAAATCTAAGTACACCACAGTATATGCATCTCCCCTGTCCGAGGGATTTGTCACCTTGTTATAATACATAAGTAAGTTAGTGAAACATGATCTCCCTTTAACAAACCCATGCTGATAACCATATAGGAGAATACTGCTGTTATCAAACCATTTCTGTATCATACCACTTACCAATCTTGCCAGTAACTTTACCACAAATCCAGATACACAGACCTGCCTATAATTTGAAGCTACAGCCTTATCATCACCTTTTTGCAGTGGAACAATTTTACCCTCCTTCCACTCGCTTGGAACATGTGCTGTTGCAGGACTTTATGAAAGAGGCATGCCAGTGTTACTGCCAATTACCTTAAGATGCGTGGTGATATGTCATCAAATTCTATTGCCTTACTGACATCAATCTTATTTATTTCCTCAAATACTTCCTGCTCACTTACATTTAAGCCATCCTCTCCTATGTCTGCCAGACTTAAGTTCCTCATGATTCCACCCTGATTCAGAATGAAATATGCTTATAAAGTGATTACTGAATACCTGAACAATGTCTTCTGCAGCAGTTACCATTCTACCACTTTCATCCATGAACATCATCTTACTATTATCATTCTTCCTTCTACTTTCCACATATCTAAAAAAAAACTCTCTATGGTTTTTCTTTGCCTGATTTGTCAATTTCTGCTCATACTCCACTTTTGTTTTCCTTACTGACTCGCTCTTCCTTTCCTGGCTTATTCTTTATACTCTTCATGTGACTGATTATTACCATTTTTCATGTTGTACTTGCTCCAAAGTACTTTCTTTTTCCAGATTTCATGCTTAAGCTCCACATTCATCCATTTTACCCTTACTTTATTCAGCCTTTTGGCCTTCAGAATACATTCCACATTGATGCTGTTATCTATTTCAACTCCTCGTTCCGTTAAGCTTGTCATAATCACCAGCCATATAATTTCACATTATTCTTTCCTCCCACAAGTCTGCATATGACTAACCACAACAGGTGAGTACTTCATGATCATTTTCACCAACTGATGGAAAGTGTGAAACCCCTTTCACAATTACATCCTCTAATGGAATGATCAGATCTAGCACTCTCGATCCTTGCATGTCCTCCTTTACGTGCCGCCTGAGATAGTTATCTCTCAAGAACTCAAGAAATTCATTTTCCTTATTTCCAAATGATGACTCCTCATTCCAATCTATACCACCATATTTAAAATCACCCATAATAGTTACTCTTCCTTTGTTCACTAATCTGAATCGTTTGTACATTTTTTCATCACCACCCTCTGCATTCCCCAACCCTATATCAATGTCCAACTAAATAAGTCTTCCTCTCAACCTCCACGTTACACCTCACTAGCTCATAACCATTGCCGCTATTTCCCCCTTTCATGTCTACCTTATTAGTACTCAACTCCTCTGCAAAATGGTAGTGATGATATATATTTAAAAATATAGGGATATATACTGAAAATAAACTACATTGATGCTATGTTCTATAAAATATGACAGTATGTGGGGTAATTGTCACTCATGACACATTTGGAATGCACAATAATTTGGATTCCTTTAACAAACGAGATAGAGCAGTTACAACCTTAGTATGTTCCTATCAGCTATAACAAGCAGTGTATGAAACTGCTTGTTTTAGTGTTAGGACCATAAGCTCAGGGACTGTGAAGCAGAAAAGTATACCATAGAGTAGGAAAAAAGTCATTGGTCAGCAGATCTGGATTCTAGTTGTTCCACTGACACCAGACTGAGAGCCTAAATGACCATATCCATTATGCTACCACTTTTGAGTAGTTTCTATTATTGTGTTCCTGATGACTGTTGGATTGGAAGTGCTGCAACCAATATAATCAGATCTGCATGACCATTTGCAATCCGTTATTCTTGCAGTTTACATGGTCATGGTTACTTCATTTAGAATAATATAGCATGTCACAAGTTATAAATCATTCAGTAATAGTTTCAAGAGTAGCATTGGCCATATGTTATTGGTTTCCTCCATCAGTTATATCTAAACCTGAATTGAACACTTTTGGAATGAGGTAGAATAAAGACTTAAACTGCCTGCTTTAGTTCAGTATGAGACAACCACTTTTACTCTGCATTGATCAACATCTGCAAAATGCTTTTTTTGTCCATGCTCTGACAAATTGTTAGTTTATTTGCAATAAGCATACTTAATAAACTGCCATCTGAGCATATCTCTGTTCATTACATTTTTGATGAATGGTGCCAAATACTTCTGTGTAATCTTCAGTCCAGGTTTAGATGGCATTTGAAAGTTGCATGGTCTGCTAATTTATTGCTATCATCAGAGCTCCCCATGGAGTCAAAAGGCTCATCATGGGAGATCTCATCGTGAAATACATAGGTCATCATACCATTCCTTAAACTTGTTCACTGTTATTATTATTGTTCCGGGCAACTCCAAGGAGTCAACAGACTCATCGAGGGAGGCCCTAACATCATGTCAAAAACAACTATTCGACATTGACACAGTATCTATCATACCTTGCCTTGAACTCATTCACGGTCGTAGCACCCACAAAAGACTCTGGAAGCTTATTCCACTCTCCAAGTAAAAAACCTAGCTCTAACTCCCTTGTCAACCATGCTCTTGCCCAGCTTCCATGCATGGCCCCTAGTCTTCCCACCACCAGTCATATTTTCAAAAATATCTTCTGGATCAATCTTATAGAAACCCTTCAGTAATTTGAATGTCTCAATCATATCACCCCTCCTTCGCCTATCGTCCAATCTCTGCAACCCACAATTCTTCAACCTCTTCTCATTAGGTTCATTCCACAGACCTTCTATCATCTTGGTCACTCGTCTCTGGATCCTCTCCACTTCCTCCCCATCACGAAGAAACCCTGATGCCCATAACTGGGCACAGTAGTCCAGATGGGGTCTTATCAAGGCTCGATACAGAGGAACAACAACTTGTTTGTCTCTGCATGTTAAAGTATTTTTCAGAAGCCAAGTGATTTGATGAGCTGATTTAGTCACTTTTGCAATGTGCCCCCTAAACTTCAATTCCCTATCCACCAACACTCCCAAATCCCTGGCCTCATCAATCTCCTGGAGTACAGTTCCACCAATGTGATATACTGCTGCTATTCTTTTCACCCCGAAGTGCATAACCTTACACTTTGCCACATCAAATTGACATCCATGCAGTGGAACTATATTCCCCTCTTTCCACCCCCTCGGGACTAACCCAGACCCGAGACTCAAATTAAACAAAATGGTCAAGGGTGCTGACAATTCTTTAGCTGCTTCTCATACGACACGAGCTGGTATACCATCCAATCCCACGGATCTATTGACTTGAGGTTATGTAATAGACCACTCACCTCCACTTCATTCACCACAATTCCCGTATAATCTACTGGTTTATTCGTTTCTGCAATGTCACCACCTGGATGATATATACTTGCAAAGTGCTCACTCAGTAACTCAACTATATCAACTGATTCAGTTACCTCCCTACCATCGGCATTCTTTAAAATCATTCTGCCATGTACATTTTTCCTTTTACTTGCTACATATCTAAAAAACTGTTTAGGATTCTCTTTAGCCTGCATGGCCAATGTTCTTTCGTAATCCTTTTTTGCTTTCCTTACCACACTCGTTACCCTTCTGGCCTGCGCTTTATACCGTTAAGGTGTGCCTGCCGGTCACCTTTCTCCTTAAATTCCCTCCATAGTTGTTTCTTTTTTTGCAGCTCAAGCTTTTGCAGCACAAGTTTGTTATTCATCCATTTAACCCATACTTGATTTATTATTCGGACTCTAGGTATACAGTCAGCCATTGCTATTGCTTCATGCAAACACTTCTTAACTGCCTCCCATGCACTATCAACTTCTAGTCCTTGCAGTTGTACATGCTATGGCACTGAACCAATCAAACTCATAAGCTTGTCATACTTTCCAGCTCTATAATTCCACATGTACCCTGTCTTAATTGAAAATTCCACGCCTTTAGCCACCTCCCAAGTCAAGACCCTATGATCACTCTCACCAGTTGGTGGCAATGTGGTCATATTTGTTACAGCCAAATCCTCAGATGTAATTACTAGGTCAAGCGCTCTCTGACCCCTAGTATTTTCCATTACATGCTGTCGCAGATAGTTATCCCTTAATAACCGCATAAAATCCAATTCCTTCCTCCCATGTGTCCTCTCCTCACTCCAATCAATGCGACCATAGTTGAAATCTCCCATAATAATTACCCTCCTTCCACTCATTTCTTCTATTTGCTTGTGCATACTGTCACCACCATCTTTTCCATCACCTGGTCTATAGCAGCACCCAGTTGTATATTTAGTTCTGACCACAATCTCACACCAAATGGGCTCAAATGTGCTCTTTTCTCTATCCTGCAATTCAACTTCTATTTTCCTTGGCTGCAGCTCATCAGCTATCATCAGCAATACTCCTCCCCCCATTTTATTCTCCCGGTCATTCCTGAACACACTATACCCATCACATTCAATCCCACTAGCTATATCATCTATAGTCAGCCATGATTCACTAATACCAGTAACCTGAGGTCTGGAATGCCAACCATGGCCAAAAACTCTTCCTTCTTGTTCCTAATACTCCTAGCATTAGTGTACATGAATTTAAGACCCCCATTAACCCCAACCCTACCTTGATGCCTTATATTAACTATCCCACTCTGATTTGTTGTCCTTATTTGCTCGGGCATATTATATTCATTCATACATTCAACTGCCTCCCTAAGGACTGTATATCTACCCACCCCCTTAATAAATCTAGTTTCCCTGAATTTGCAGATCCACTACATTCAGCAACACTTTCTCAAGTCTCCTTACACCGTAATTCCAATTAAATTCCATTTAAATGCAAGCCATCCATCTTATATAGATCCTTTCACCCATCGAACTCACTCCACACATCCACAAATTCCACACGACTCGTCATACATAACCCACGCATAAAGTCATTCACAATTATGGCCCTCCTTTTAAACATTTCACTGTCATACCGTGGCAAAAGACTAATCATTCTAACTCTCTCACTCTTTTCTTTTGCTACCTCAAACAATTCATTCAGGTCTTCTATCATTTTCATTTTATCTCCTTTCAAATCATTCGTACCTGCCACAACAATCATTTCTTTCACCCTTTCCTTTTGCTCTCTAATAGACTCTGCACATAGCAACACACTCTTTAAGCTAGACTGCAAATTGCATTTCGTCATGCTCATCATTCCAGAGATCAGAAATCACCTTTAATCAATCATATCTGGATCCTTTCTAATCTTTCTTCATCTTAGTTGGTGTTTTTATATTTACTTGTCTTGATTAATCCCCCAAAAGTGTCAAAATATGTTAACATATATTTAGGTCAGAAATATACAAGTTCTGCTGTCTCATAAAAACATTATAGAGCATCATATAAGGAGGGGCATTGTTTTAAAGGACATCATTATAGGAATGAAAAAGAGAAAAAATTTCTTCCCTTTATTTGAAGTTATAAAAAGTGGTGAACACAAACTTTTAAATGATCAAAGTTTTTTCTGATGTGGTGACCATGACCATAGAAATCTGGAGAAATTGGTTACCAGAAAGAGTAGAATGAATTAGCAACAAGAAACAAATTAATCTTTCTCATTGCTCAGAGAGCAATTAGACAAATTAATGTCGAACATATTTATGATTTGTATAGAGTTAATAGTTGTTCACTGGCAAAGTAATGCCTTAAGGGAAAAAAAAAGAGAGAAATCCTAATTTCTTGCATATTGAGAAGTTAGTATTTGTAATATGTTTATTTTGAGTTATATTACTTGTAATGTAATGTCATTTCTTCTCCAGAGATTTCTGTTTGTAACAACTGTTACTGTTAGTTGATTGGAAAGGGGAGAAATATGCAATGAGAGAACATACGAAAGAGTTGTTATAAGGAGTTGTATAATTATTACTTCCTTATTGTTCAGCAAAACTGAACAATAAGGAAGTAATAATTGTAAGTCTTCTGCCTCACTATGATAGGACAGATGTGATAAGAAGAGCCATGATTGCTAATGAGAATATTGCGCAGAAGGAATGTTGTGCAGTTCATTGATGTATGGAGTGAATTTGATGGACAAATGGACTTATGCTTTATGAGGGTGGTCTGAAAAGTTCTCGGCCTAACAATGAAAAAACATTTATAATTTCAAAATTATTTTTATTTTTCAACATAATCTCCCTAGATGTTGGAGCATCTCTGGAGAGATGCTCCAATGCCATTATCCCCTCCTTATAGTGGTCCTCAGTAAGATCTGCAAAATATCCCTCTACAGCTGCAATCACCTCTTGATTCGAAGAAAAATGCTGACCAGTGAGGAAGAGATTTAGTTTTCGGAAGAGATAGAAGTCAGAGGAAGCCAAATCTGGGGAATAGGGTGGATGTTCCAATAATTCATAGTTCAGATCCCTTAATTTTCCCATTGCCAAAACACCTTTGTGGGCAGGTGCATTTTCTTGATGAAAGATGATTTTTTACTTCTGTGAACTTGGTCTTTTCACGTGAATTTTTTCGTCTAGTCTGGTTAAAATATCAGAAGAATATTCCCTGGTTCTTGTTTTACCCCTTTTCAAGATAATTAATAAACAAAATGCCTTTAGCATCCAAAACACCAATGCCATCACCTTTCCTGCTGATGGAACTGACTTTGGCACTGAACAACCGGCTTCTGTCCACTGTTTTGACTGCTGTTTGGATTCTGCTGTGTAATGGTGAATCCAAGTCTCATCCATAGTAATAAATTGATGCACAAAATCAGTTTTATTCTTGTTAAAATGCTTCAAGCACTGTTCAGAGATTTTCATGCGAGTGCATTTTTGACCTGCTGTGAGCAAGTGCAACACTCATCTTGTGCAAAGCTTTTTCATTTGCAATTCTTCATGCAAAATATATCCTACACATTCTTTTGAAAAAATGCCTATAGTCTCAACAATTTCATGCACTTTGACTCGACGGTCATCCAGTACCATATTGTGCACGATCAATGATTTTTGTTGTTACACTTTTTGGATGTCCTTCACGTGGATCATTTTCTAGGCTGGTATGGCCCCGTTTAAACTCTTCAGCCCATTTCTTCATTGTTGAAAGCGAAGGAGAAGAGTGCCCATAAACTTTTATGAACTTCGAATGAATTTCTTTTGACATTAAACCTTCTTTTACATAGAATTTTATAAAAGCATGATACTCAATTTTATCCATTTCAAAGGGATACGGACAACATTTTTGCTTCAGACAACTGTATAAAAAAAACTACTTGATAGAATAATTTGTAATTTTACCTGGATGCTTATGGCAGATGCACCAATTAAAAAAAACTTGCCAATAGTGTTGCCATCTATGGTCGAGGCCAAGAACTTTTCAGACCACTTCGTATATATACCTAACAGACTACATTTAGATGGTTTGGTGTTAAATGTTTGGAGAAAGTCTTGTTTAGCAAGAGTTTGGAACTGCAAAACCAGGAAAAATTAAGAGAATGGGCATTGCATCTGATGAAGTTGTTCAATCTAAGTCTGAGCTCTGGTAGGATTCCAGGGGGGTGGGGTAAGATAGATCCATCACATAAAGGTGGCTCCCAGACAGAGGTAGCAAACTATAGACTAATTAATATATCCAGAGTGGTTGTTAAAGTATTGGAAAAGTTGGTTAAAGTTAAAATCCAACATTGCATGGGTAGAGATGTGATTCTCTATGGTGGGCAGCAAAACTTTGTAAAGGGAAGGTCCTGACTTAGTAATTTATTCACATTTTGTAATAAAGTGACAGCAGAATTGGATAAAGGAAATGGCTACACCATGATATTGCTATACTTTGCAAAGGCATTTCACAGAACACTACATGGAAAATTATTAAAAAGTTGGAGCAAATGGGAATGGATGGGAGTAGCACAGATGGGAGTGACTAGTGGAGTATTTCAGGGTACTGTGCTAGCCACTATTCAATTTATGATATTATATATCATAATATATTTATATATTTAATTTATAATGTTTGCTGATGATGCAAACTGGGGAGAGGGAGAATAATTGATAATGGTGATGTAGATATCTGGCAGGATGATTTAAATAAAATAAAAAAGGTTATGCACTTTGGGTTAAAAAAGTTGCATACAGTGTATCATATTGATGGTACTAGATTGCAGGAAATTGATGAGAATTGGGGAAAATGGTGGACAGAGAATTAAGTTCAGAAGGCATATTGCAAAAGTTGGTAAAATGGCTCAAAGGATTACTTGGATATTGAAAAGCATGCTAACAAGCAAAGATAGGGAAGTTATTATCTCTCTTTATAAAGCTAAATTTGCCCACATCTTGACTGCTGTGCACAGATTTGGTCACCTGAGTTTGTTAAAAACCATGAGGTAACAGAGAAGATTCAGAGATGAGTGACTAAGCTGGTAACGGGTATGTGGAACCTATCCTCCATATGAGGATAAGTTGGTTTGTTGGTTACAAAGTGTTAATAGGCAGATAAGAGGGGACATGCTAGAAACTTTTAAGATATTAAAGGGGACTTATATAAAATTGATGCAAAGGAAATTTTATGGAGAGACATGATAGGTTTTGTGTGTATAATAGTATGCGTCTCCCAAGATCTGTCTCCTGACTCCATGGAGATACCATATAATAATAATAAAGGATGAATGTGTTTTTTCAAAGCTTATATATGCTTGTAATTGTCATGCTGTAAAGCCTGTGAAAGATACACTAGAGAAACTTTTTATAGCCCTTGTTTTCAGTTGATTTTAGAGTTCCTAAGGGGAAAAAAAGCTTGAGGTTTTAATCTCGCAACTTAGTGAAACTGATTATTGAACTTTATCGTGAATGTTAAATAGGATATCATAGGATAGGATATCACAGTGCTTTGGAATGACTCAATTTAG
This sequence comes from Typopeltis vanoorti, assembly GCF_054136105.1. Lineage (NCBI taxonomy): Eukaryota > Metazoa > Arthropoda > Arachnida > Uropygi > Thelyphonidae > Typopeltis > Typopeltis vanoorti. The sequence continues at coordinate 104,149,362 of NC_143558.1, forward strand.
GTGATAGAGAAAGATGGAGACCAGCTGGCTGCTGTTTTTTTGTTATACTCCTGGGCTGTCTTCTCAAAAACTTTTAAAATTTTAGAAGACAAGTGTATTGCCTATGTGGACTATAATATGACAATGAATATATATTTCCTTCCTTTCTTTAATAATTTTCAATACCAAGTGTTTTTGACTCAATTTTTCACTACATATGTTAATCTCATGAGCAGTTTTATGTTTTTCTCTCCACAGTTCTAATACTGATGCTGATTTACAAGTGATTCCCAGTGCACTTCAACAGATGGCATATATACCATTGTTGGCAATATTGCCTAACTGTGTTCACGATGCAGCTCTATGTCATAATGCTCTCATGATTCTTAAACAGGTATTTTCTTTATTGATTTCTATAAGTAGTATTAGTAGTAAAGAAATGAAGTGTATAAAATCATACAATTTGGCTGATATTATACAATATTTAAATTGCACTACATCTCCCTATGACCTGTCATGTCCATATAGATAGTAAACAAATCCTTGTTAAAAATAATTATATAACAGAAGTAGAGACATCTGGTCCCAATTTATTTATTTATTTTTCTCCAAAATAATCTGTTTTTTGAAATATCAAGAATTTTATTAACTCATCATTTGCATTACTGTTGAAATGGTAACACAAAATGTGCTACCTCTCCCAGTCAATCAACCTTCCTTGCTCAAGGTGTGGCTTTTTTCCAGCATTTGAGTACTGTTAACGAGTATTCCTGATGTCAAGGAATATCTCCTCATTGGAGGAAAAACCCAGCAAAATATACAGGATAGTAGATGACTTTCATTGTCTAGTGAAGTGGGTGATGCCATACAAGGTGTGGAGAACTACAGCCTACCTGTCTTTGAGGATATAGCCATAAAACTATTCCTCAGATTCTGTGAGAGTTTGCAAAGCACACTTTAATACATTTAGGAGGTTTTAGAATCAGCTGTCACTTAATCTTTCTGCCATTTATACTGTCAGATTGTGCCTGAGGGGAGGCTGTGAAGTATGTGGGGAGCACTATTGAGGCCATATTATAGCATGAATAGCCGGCCTGGTTGGCCGAGTGGTTAGTGTATCCTCTCTCCAGGCTGCAGGTTCGAATTCCACCGTGGGCATGAATGTTTGCGATTGTCTGTGAAAGTGGTAGTTGGCATTGGTGTTAAGTGATGAAGGTTGGTGGAGTAGTGAGACGAAGAGTTGCAGAATAGATGCCCTCCCTCGATGAGTCTTTGGACTCCCTGGAGGTGTAATGTAATAATAATAATATCTAGAGTCTGTGTCCCCTCACTACATGTTCTCTCTATGCTCTTTTTCCCTCACCTTTATGATGGTAAACTTAAATAGATAGTGCATAGTTGTTTCATGTGGTCTGATATTCCTTGAAGAGGATATCAAATCATTAATATTCTCTTTTTAACCATCTGTAGCATAAGAATTCCTTGCATGTATCATTCATACGCTATCTCTATAACTTTCCAGATTTGTAAATCACTCTGATCTCTTTAATCCATCCTCTTCAAACTTCATTTTCTTCACTCCAACTATCCTAAAAGTGTGGGTATGAACCTTAATGAATTTATGTCTGCATCTTCAGCTGGCTCCCATTTTCCTGTTCTACTGAACAAGCTTGAAGACTGCTGGGAGCAGTGACCTAAAGCAAATTGTTTATCCACCAACCAGAATACCCATTGACCTTCTCTACTCAACTTACACTCTAGATCTTTTTCTTAACTAATTCTCTTTCTTGGTGCACTGTTAAATAATTCCTTCTCTTGGTAATTCAGATCATATGTTTCATCTGTAATGGAACACCATACCTTCAGCTACTCACAGCTTCAAATCCTTTGGCTTTAAAATTCCAGCTGGAGTAAAAGGAGGATAAAAATGCCTAGGAGATCTACTCCTTTTACTAACTTAAATGTCCATTTACTAACTTAAATGTCTCAATCATATCCCTCTCTTTCTCTTATTCACAAGGCTTTGCTAACTGCATCCCCTCAATCTCTCCTCATATCCCACATCCCAAAGACAAGTTATGACCTTATTATTCTGTGGATTCTCTCCAATATATCTTGATCACCATGGAAACCAGGGGACCAAATCTATGCGCATACAAGGGCTTATACAGTGGAACCAGAACCTCTTTATTTCTACAAGTTAAGGTCCTCCGCATCATTACATAATCTAATCTGATCTGATGTCTTCACAACTTGTGCTGCAACCTCTAATCTTCAGATCCTTGTCCACCACTATTTCAAGATTTCTTATTTCCCCGACTTCCTCCAAAATTTCTCTGCAAAATGCATACTTTGTATTCCATTGTTGCCTACCAAATTTCAGAACCTTATACTCCACAACACTGAATTGACAGTCCTCCTTTAATGCTACAACATATGTTTTGATTCCTCATCACTCTTCCCAGTTCTTCATCTGTAAACAGTTGTATATCATCATTTAAACCCATCCCAATATCATTAATATACAAATTAAATAACAATGATCCCAAAACAGACCCCTGGCTCACTACTAGGGACTTACTTTTTCGAGATAGTACCGCCTCCCCCCATACACAGCGTGCTGATATCTGATAGCCAGTCACCTATCCAATTCACTAGTTTATCATTCAGTCCCATCTGTTTCAGTTTAGTTACCAGCTTGTGATGTGGCAGTCTGTCAAAAATCTAAGTAGACAACTGTATATGCATCTTTTTTGTCCAATACATTTGTCACCTTTTTATAGTACATAAGTTAGTAAACCACGACCTCACTTTAACAAACCCATGCTGACAAGCACAAAGAATAACACTGTTATCAACACACTTTTGTATCCTAACTTTCACCAACCTCTTCAATACCTTAACTACTATTCCAGATATACAGATTGGCTTATTATTTGTTGCCTTAGCCTTATCTCCACCTTTGTGAAGTGGAACAAGTTTGTCTTTATTCGACTCCTATGGGTGCTGTTGCAAGACTTGTTAAACATGTAGACCAAGGCTGATGCTAATTCCTTAGAACATTATTCCCATAAGACATGTGGTGAAATGTCATCAAGTCGTATTACCTTATTAAAGCTTACTTAACTTTTCATATACCTTTTGCTAATTTACCATTAAGTCTTCTCTCATTTCATTCTTTACACTTGAGGTTATGATTTCATTTTTGAGGTTATCATTCACTGTGGATGAAATACCCCAATGAATTGCTCACTGAATACCTCAACTATGTCCTCTGCAGATGTTGCCAATCTCCCAGATTCACCCATTAGCATCATCTTAGCATTCTCATTCTTCTTTATACTTGCCGCATATTGAAAAAAACTCACAGGGCTATTCAAAATTAAGTGGATATTGAATACCACATTATTTCTTAGCCGAATAAGAAACTGAAAGATAGGAAATCTAATCTAATCTAAGAGTTTCATGCCGAATATAGAAAACTATATAAAGTTCGGTGAGTCCAAGTGTAAGCCAACACCTGGTAGTGCAATGCTAGGGCAACTCGTAGTAAAGGTGGAGCTAGCTCCAATCACTGTCCTTAATATTTTCCCATAATGTAAAACACAGCTCCTAGGAGATAATTTTGAATAATTTTACTTTGACGAAGTGAAGCCTGTTGGCTCTTATTTCAGTAACTCGCAAAGCTTTTTCTTGGCCTGATTTGCTAACTTTTGCTGTCCTTACCAACTGATTATCCAAATATTATCCATTAATTATCTTGTATACTGCCTCTAGATTGCCTTCTTTTTTCAGATTCCATGCTTAATCCCCTCATTCCTCAAGTTTACTCCATTTATGTTCAGCCTTTTGACCTTCAGAATACATTCACACATTGATGCTATTATGTATTCCTTAGTCAGTTCCCAATTATCATTTATTTCCTTTCTACTCAACTCCTCTTTTCATGCTATAGGTCCAAACTGTCTCATAAACTTGTCATAATCATCAGCCTTTTACTTCCACATTTATTTCTGTGAGTAATATCCTTTACTCACAGAAGTCTTTGATATGGCCAGCTACAACCCAGGTGATCACTTCATGATCACTCACCAACTGCAGGGAAGTGTGAAACCCCACTCACAATTATATCCCTCTGATGAAATGATCATATCTAAAACTCTTGATCCTCGTGTGCCCTCCTTTATATACTGCCTGAGATAGTTCTCTCTCAAGAACTCCATATCCCTTATTCTCAAATGCTCTCTCTCTTCATTACAATGTATACCACCATAATTAAAATCACTCATAACAATCACCCTTCCCTTGTTCACTGACTCAGTTTCTTATGAATTCCTTGGCTTATAGAAACATTCAACTAAATATCTCTTCTTGTCAACCTCCACTTCACACTGACTTTCTCAGAACCATTGCTACTATTTTCTCTTTCATGTCTGCCTTATGTGGACATAATTCACATTCTATCATCAGCAGCACTCCCTACTCCCTTTTTGTCCTTTCTATCCTCAGGAGAAACACTTACCCTTCCGTTTCTGTTCCTGCTAGGTATCATCTTCATTCAACTATGTTTCCAGTGGTTTGGAGGCAAAATCATTCCATTTCCCTTATTCCTAATACTCCTGGAATTTGTTAATAAACACAGCATTTCACTTTTAGGTCTATAACCACTCCTACCCATGCCACTTGTTGGTTGTAATTTCCTCACCACACCTGTCCTTGCCCAGTCACTTTTATCACTGCTTACCACATATATCTGCTCAGTCTGAACTAGCCCACTCACATCCTGATTTATTCTATTTATCATATTCACCTTATGGATTCTCCATACACTGCTGTTCTCAAATCATTCATCACCTCTTTTTCTCTTTTTTCTTTCATTCTATAATTTTCACTCTTTCATTTGTTTCCACTAAACATATGATCATCCACATACATACATTCACTACTACTTCCAACTTCCACTCTCTCCCTATGTCATGTCCACCTGGGCTGCCCTCCATTTCCCTGTTTTTCTTGCTTTTCCATTCTTTATTCATCTCTCATATTACTGATGTTTTCATTACCAAGCACTGTAGTATCTTCGGTTCCAATCTCCTGATCTTTCACTTCACCTCTAATTTCTAATTTCTTGCTTGCTTCATACACTGCACTTCCATCTAGCAATAGTTTCTCCACTTCACTTACTCCAAAGCCATTCAAATGCAATCTGTCACGTTTGTATAATTCCATTCTTCCCTCAAATATATGCATACATCCACCAACTGTACTCTGCCAGCATACCATTCATGATTCTAGCTCTCTGTATCAACTCATCATTGTCATACCTCAGCAACACATTAACAACCTTTCCCACACTGTTATCTTTCCTTCTCCTCAATAACCTCCTGATATCCACCCTTATGGTTATTTAAATCAGTTGTTCCCACAACTACTACTAATTCTCTTGCTCATTTCTCAGAGAATGAATTATCTTGCTCATTCTCCCTCCTGGATAGCTGACCTTATGGATTCTCCATACAGTGCTGTTCTCAAATCATTCATCACCTCTTTTTCTCTTTTTTCTTTCATTCTATTATTTTGCACTCTTTCATTTGTTTCCACTAAACATATAAAATCATTCTGCATATTCCTCATTTCATTTTTCATTTTGATTAATGCTTTCCTCAAATCATGCATTCCGGCAATTTCACTCTCTGTTGCTCCCATAGTCTCACTACCTCTTGTTCTGCTGCACATTTCTTCTATTTCCTCATTCATACTTTCTTTCTTTCCCTCCCATATCATTTACTTTCACTTCTTCATTCTTGCATTATTCACTCCCTCATTCTCACTAGCTTTCATTCCATTTCTTTCATTTACACTAACTTTCATTCCTTCAGTCTGTTTTTCATGCATTAATATTTTTGTGTAATAAAATATCGCACTTTCTACAAATCCATACCTTCTTTTGTCTCCTGTTCAGTCTTTTCATAAACATATTATTATTATTATTATTACATGACACCTCCAAGGAGTCCGAAGACGCATCAAGGGAGGGCACCTACTCTACAACTCTTTGTCTCCACCAACAATCCACCAACTACAGTGAATCACATCATCTATACCAATGGCATCTACTGCTCACCACCACCACCATTAGTATTTTTGCAGACAATCACAAACATCCATGCCCATGGTGGGATTCGAACCTGCAGCCTTTTGGCAGACGAGTGGATAGGTTAACTACCCTGCCAACCAGGCTGGCTTTCACATCCTTCATATTTCACCACATATACTTGTTGCACTCATGATATCGCAGCATTTTCAAGAAATCTATGTCATTAATGGCATTAGTTTTTTAGCTGTTTGCCAAGATGACCTCGTGCATATCATGACTGTAACATAATGTCATACTGCGATTGTGATACAAGACAAGATTGAGAATTTCAATTTAAAAAAAAAAAAAGTTAGTAATAAATCCACAAGGCCAGTAATAACTCAGACACACTAAGCTATCAAAATTAAACAATAGTATACTAAAATGCAAGCAATATCATTGATTATTTCACAAAATAGAACGTATATTTTCTGAAGCCCTTTACTGATGGTCAGCATGTGGCAGCGCTCTATCTTATTATTATTTTTTTATTTTATTTGTGATGCCTGATTTAATTCTTTCATGTTTTATGATTAGATTAGGGTATCTGTTTGTTGTTTTTCCTCATAAAGTATATATCAGCTACTATTAATCTTTGCTTATCTTTTTGTAGTCTAATAAATTTCCCTTTCATAAAGTGGCTTAGGTAAAGCTTTTGTATTATAAACTTTTAATCAACTTTGTCTTTGTATCATATTAGGTTTCAGCACAGAGGTTATTATACCTATTATTTTTAAATAATTTGTAACTTTCATCTTTGTCCTTTTCACATTCATTCTTTTTAATAACTTATTAAAACATTTTGTAATTCACTACTATTTTACTTCTAGTTGGATTTTGACCTTTTAAAGCAATTGTTTATAATTTTTTGTTTGAGATGATCATTCCAAAAACTTTAGCCACTTCTTTTAGTTTGAAAATAGCTTTTTGATGTTATCTTCAGAATTGGTATCACCTGGTCATCAGCAGCAGAAAGGAGTATGTTTAAATCCACAATAGGGCATAGTTGTTTTTTCACTTATTGACTAATCAAACTTGCAAAAAAAATTATATTCTTGTTTAATCCTTTGTCCAATAATAGTTAAATGGAATAAAAAATTATTAAGCTATCCAACCTATCCTTTAATGTTAGAGTAAATTTGCCAATAACTTGCATTCATGTTTAATTTTTTCTCTATGTGCAAGCAAACAAAGTTTGCACATGAAGTATTTTCATGACTAGGCTACTTTTATAGATATTGATGACTTCACATCAATTGCCTCGTTATCCTATAATGCAAGCCATTCCCTTTCGACATGTATAATATGTATTCCGAGAAGTGCCACTTGCCAGACTGTTCAGCCTTTAAGCCTAACCCAGAAGATACTTCATGTGCAAACATTGTTTGCTTGCACATAGATAAAAAATTAAACATGAATATAATTTATTGGCAAATTTACTCTAACATTAGAGGATAGATTGGATAGCTTAATACTTTTCTATTCCATTTAACTATTATTTTTCTTTAAGTATATATGAAATAAAGTTGCAGATAGGTGACACTCCTTATTTTGTCTCTCTCCGAGATGATAGTTCAAATTTTTCATAATAATCCTTCCCAGCATAAACAACATCAAGAAGGGAAAAATAAAGTAATTTATTGAACTTAGTAATATTTTTCTGGTTTCTACTAAGCATATTCAGAGCACAAATTATAATTCGACAAGCACAGATGCACTAAACTAAATTATTAGAAATCACTCAGATTGTAACTGAAACAGAACAAATGTTGTCCTAACATTGTACCTCTCTAGGCTGTATAACTATAAAGTTATTTTTTAATTAATTACACAGTCTAACACAATTTTTGCTGACTTTTATATGAGACTTGTTTTTTACTAATTTGGGTGCGCTGATTTCAAATATCAAACCCATTTTTCTCTATCACGTCAGGTTTTTCCTCTATGGCATTTTCTTTTTGCTAATTTGTAAGTTTTTGATAGTTTTAAGGAGGCAGTACTATTTAGAGTATCAAAAAAATCGATTTTTTAATATTGTTTTCTGAAAGTATGTATTTTTAAAAATCTGTTCCTAACTTTTTATCAAGAAATTCGAAAAATTCCCGAAGATATAGCCTATTATTTAAAGCGGTGCACAGATCAGAATCAGAGTGCTCACCACTCTCACTTGTTAGTAAATGAATAAATGCGTAAGAACCTGCAACGGCACGCTTTGAATGCGAGAGAGGCCGATAATTAGATACATAACTACTTAACAATATTCATTAAAAATTACAAGAATATTTATAAAAAAATAACAATTTTACTTACACATGAGTTTCAGGGAATAAATTTTTGTTTGTAGCAATTTCTGCTGTGCGTTCTGTTTTGGCAATCCCTTTGAATACTCCAACAGTAGTCGGCCATCATGTGAGAATCCCATCTTCCTTGGTACCGATCTTCCATAGTTTTTAAGTCTTGATGAAATCTTTCGCCTTGTTTGCTTACAGCACCTAAATTCTCGGAAAATCTATCAAGATGACTGTATAGGAAATGAAGCTTTATGCTCATGTTGCAACCTAGGCACTGGAAATTTTCAAGCATTGTTTCCTCTAGATCTTTGTAATTGCACGCTTTTTTATTTCCAAGAAAATTATTCGCAACCATCGTAAATGAAGTCCAGGCCTCTTTCTCAATTTCGTTCATAGAGTTGATGAAATTTGGGTCTCTCATTAAAGTTCTAATTTGCAGTCCATCAAATACACCGGCTTTAATTTTTTCATAACTAAGTCATGGAAATTTTTCACATATGTATTGGAAACAGTCGCCTTGTAAATCTAAAGTTTTAACATACTGCTTCATAAGACCTAGTTTGATGTGTAGAGGAGGAAAAATGACTAACAAGCGAGAGCGGTGAGTGCTCCGATTCTGATTTGCGCACCGCTTTGAATAATATGCTATATCTTCGGGAATTTTTCGAATTTCTTGATAAAAAGTTAGGAACAGATTTTTAAAAGTACATACTTTCAGAAAATAATATTAAAAAATCGATTTTTTTGATCCTCTAAATAGTATTTAGAGGATCAAAACTATCAAAAAACTTTAAACTATCAAAACTATCCTTAAAAACTATCAAAACTCCTTAAAACTACCAAAACCTTACAAATTAGCAAAAAGAAAATGCCGCAGAGGAAAAACCTGACGTGATAGAGAAAAATTGGTTTGATATTTGAAATCAGCGCACCCAAATTAGTAAAAAAACAAGTGTCAGATCATAATCAGCAGAAAAAAAAATTTTTTTTTGTTGGCCAGTGTTATTGGCAAAAACTAGTTACAAAAATAAAACACTTATTAAATGATATTACTAGTTTCATACATACCTGTTGTGTATTTCTTCTGATTAAGATAAAAGATGAATATAAAGAGGTGTTTACAAAGAGATTTCTGAACTCATACAACATGTGACAAATACTGAATGTAGAAATGAGATATCATACTTGCAGTTCACTCGTAAAAGATATAAAATAAAATGCTGAGCTGGTTAGCATACCCACTCTCTAACCAACAGGTTATGGATTTGAATCCCACCATGGGTATGGATATTTGTGATCGTCTTTATGTGGAAGATGAATTTCATCTCCCAGTGTGAGACCACCACCCTGCTTACTGGAGGACAGTGTAAAAATAAATAAAAAATTGCAAAAAAAAAAAAAAAATGAAAAAAAAATATTAAAGTGACAAAAAAAAAAAAAAAAAAAAAATATATATAAATAAATCCTAGCCCACCCATGGTACAAATGTACTATAGGTTTAGTAATAACTTTTCTTGGTTGGTAACCGCATAAAATAAATAAATAAATTTATAGTTATACTTCATCTCATTGCTTAATTCATCATCATGTATGCTGCCCAGAATTGCAAGCCTTGGGCATTGGTTTATGTGATGTGACTTTGGACATCATATCATTTCACTTGTCTCCTTAAATTTATGCGCATAATTAGTTAGTTCTATTTATGGCATTTTAGTAAATCGCCATTTAGTGAGTAATGCAGAAGTCATATCACCATATACCAGTTGCCAAAAGGTGTCAACATCTGATTATTAAAATTTTCTGGATTAGAGATAGTTGATGGAAGTTTTTTCACATGGCTATGCTACCAATTATATATTTGGTTTAATCCTTTATCCAAGTGTAAGCAAATAAAGTTTGCGTCTGAAGTAATTTCAGGACTGGATATGGTGATATGACTTCTGCATTACTTCCACCTTAGTATCACCACCTCTGAGTCTGGCTCCCATTGACAATAAAAGTTGAAACCAGTCTGGGTAGTGACCCTTCCCTTAATGCATAACATTATACATGTCTGCAAGGAGATGTGCTTTGCATTATGGGATACTAAGGCAAGTAATCAGAACTTATTCCACCTTTACCACGAGTTGCCCCAATCCTGAAAATACTTCAGGCGCAAACTTTGTTTGCTTACACTTGGATAAAGGATTGAACCAAATATATAATTGGTAGCATAGCCAAGTGAAAAAACTTCCATCATACGATAGGTCTATATGAAACTAGTCATTTATTTTATTAGTGTTTTACTTTTAATACATGGTTTTCACCAGTAATTTATTTAAAAAATATTGATACATCAAACCATGGCAATTTCAACTCTTTAACCTTAAAGTTAATTTTGGAGAAGTCGCACTGTCTGTCGCAGAATGACTGCCTTCCTGATCATTGTCAAATTAATGTAACTATGCTGATTGAGGTCAGGAAGTGCTTCATAGCAGCTTCTAATTGATTCATACTAATTCTAAAAATAGTCTCTGACCTGCACATTTAATCCTCTGTGATAGAGTATCCAGAGCGTGGCATGATCAGCTAGTCCCCATGTCAACATATGACCACAGTTGTAGATTTTGTGTTCTTCAAGGTGGGTGTTAACTGATCTACCAGAATGTGCAAGAGGATAAAGTTGATCTCTAGGAAAACATGAAGGTAGCTAATTTAATGTGTGGTTTGAAAGTGGCATGGAGATCATATTTGCAGAGAACTTTAGCTATATTTTCTGATGTGCCTTTAATATGCGAGATAGAACTAGTTTCGCTATGATCCTGTGCATTCGTTGCAGTTGATATGGGAGGGGACAGTATTTTATCTATTTATACAGGTTGTACCCATTGATTAAATAGGTGCTGTGAAGGACCTTGAGCTTAGTTGTGAAGGCTGTGTCATTTGAACAAAAAGCCCTGTCTCGGTGAGTAAGTATATGAAGAATGCCATAACTCTTGGGATGGGTAGTGGTGTTATTGTATATATAAATAACTTCTTGTATATGTGGGTTTTCCGTAAATTAAAAAAAGATAAGGAGAAATCAGATCATGAACTTAGTGCAGCTCTGTTGGCTATTAGGGGGAAAAAGAGGAAACTCATAGTATTCCCATCCAGCTGTTTATTCTCTACCAAGAAGCAGTTACACGTAGAACATGTCATCTAGGCAAATGGAAACTAAAATTGTTATGACATATCAGTTGGCTTGTCTTCATACAAAGATGCTAGCACACTAACACTATACTCTCTAAGATTCAGACAGAAGTTCGATTCAGCAAAAGCTAGTGTGGACCATGGTATCTATGATCTCCCACGTACCATGGCTAATAACATTTAATAGGAGTCCACCTAAAGAAATATCAGCACTTCATGTGACTGAAGTGCTATAACCTAATAAGTAGACTTCTCTACTTATTAGGTTATAGGTTGGGATCCTACCAAATCTCAGAAAAAAAAAACTTAAGTTATTAAAAGAAAGTTAAATCTTAACCCAAAGAGATTACTAAATAGCTACAAATTTTTCATCTCAACTCACCCAGGATATATGGAGTCCCTAAAATTAACCAACCTGCCATTTGTCCAAGAGTTAATTGCATAGACAGCCAGACCTACAAACTGGCCAAACAATTATCCAAATCACTTTCTCTCTCACACATGCAACTCTCCTTTTGTTAAAAGTTCACTGCTCTTTAAAACTTCAATACAAAAAATTAATATTGACATATTCTGATATCATGGTAAGACTTGATATTACTTCACTGATCACCAGTATACTTTTGGCACAGACTCCAGACCTCATTAAGCCATATTTCCCTTCTGACATAATTGAATTATTCATATTCACAATTTATTCTGGTTACTTCTTATGGAAAGAAAAAATATATAAATAGCTGGGTGGAACTGCTATTCCTTTTTTCTCTGACACTACCAACTTCTACATGGAATATTTTGAAAACCAAGCACTCAACATAGCTACACTCAAACCATTGGTCTGGCTTTTTTTTATGTTGATGATGTATATGCTATTTGGCCTCCTATGCCCAGACACACTGCATACATTTTTAGCACATATCACTAGGCACTAACATCCTAAAATAAACTTTACTATAGAAAAAAGAAAGTAACAGTTACCTCCTCATTCTAGATACACTACTGACACAACTTCTTAATGACTCATTATCTTTTCCCATTTATAAGAAAACATGCACACATACTGGAAGGAGTTTACATAAGTAATCACACCACCCCTTCTGACAGTATGGCATTCTCAGTCCACTTACTCACTCAGCCAGGGTTATTGGTTGAAATAACACAGAACTTGCAATTGAGTGCAGGGACCTTCAATGCACCTGTTTACCCAATATCTACAACCTGTATAAAATAGACAAAATACTGCTTGCCTCCCTCCCCTCCATTCCTCCTACACTCAACACACAGGGAAACTATTCCCATCCCATATATTAAGGATACATCAGAAAAGAAAGCTAAAGTTCTCTATAAATAATGATCTCCATATCACTTTCAAATTATTCATTCGTTTAATTACTTTCATCCATTTTTGTGAAGATCAACTTGACTCTCTTGCACATCCTGGAGTGTATAAAGTTCCTTGTGTCTACTGTTTCGCCTACTTTGGAAGGACTCGTAGATCAGGTAACATCTGCCTTGAACACAAAACTTGCATCTATGATTATCTGTATGGGATGTTAGGATTGGCAGATAATTCTCTGGATATTCTCTCCTTCACATAGGATTACATGGAAGAAGATGTCAATAATACATAGAAGTTGCTGTAGGTCTTAGAAACTATTTTTAGAATCAGCATCTGCTATGAAGCACTTCCCCAAGTTGAACAAGCATGTTTGCATTAATTTGTCAAAGATCTTTGAAGCGGTCATTCTGAGACCATATAGCCTAACTTCTCCAATATTAACTTTATGGTTATGTGGCCCATAGAGGGCACCATGTTAGGGCATTAATTCTGTTTCAGTGATTTACTGCAGCCAAAAGAATTTACTACAAGACTTTGTTAGCACTTATCAGAGAAAGGATACAACACAACAGGTATGAACTTAACATTATTGACGCGAAGTGCCAAGAGCAGTTTGATAATATATCTAACAGTTTGGACTACATGATTGGAATAACATAGACCACTTATTACAGAGTAGTTACGAAAAAACTTTCAGGAAGAGTAAAATCACACAAATTAAAAAATTTGAGGTACTTTATAAGAAGAAATACCAGTCAGGTAACATCTGCCTTGAACACAGTCTCCCAAACAACGTCATTTTCAACTTATCTGATTACAGGCTTTCTAATCGTGAATCTGAAATCCTTAAAAAGGGTTTCAACTTTTCTATCACCCCAAATTACATTCCAAAAATGGATTTCATATGTGGGATAGAAAAAAGTCTTTATCATCTTCCAGACGCCACAGCCAATGCTGTCAGATTCAACAGTACGATTATTCTTGCTTCGACAAAACCTCCAGTACCTAATACTACTCCATATGATAAAAAGGCAATTTACGGAACAACAAAGAAATTATAATCACAAAAGTGGATAAAGGCAATTCAACAGTCATTCTAAACCTGAAAGATTACTTCAATAAGATCAACTTGTTACTATCGGACAGTACCACTTACCAAGTCTTAGATAAGAATCCCATCATGAGTAATCATCTTGAAACAAACACTCTTATCCAAAACATGACCAGTTGGTTGGGAGAACTAAAAAGATAACTCAAATCCTTGCACCCCCATTACTCCATGCCTTTATAGCGTGCTGAAGTTTCACAAAACAAACGTACCGCTATGTCCAATTGTGGATGGTAGATCCTCACTTACCTACCTACTAGCAAAACATCTTGCAAATTTAATGAAAGGACATTTCAGACAAACAGAGACCTATATTAAAAATTCTCAACAATTTGTCGAAAAAATTAAGACAGTCACAATTTCACAAACTGACATTATGCCAAGTCTAGATGTTGTGTCCCTATCCACCAACGTTCCTGTCGATGAGGTGGTCAACATTCTAAAGGATCTCTTCCCTCAGGACATCACCCATTTGTTCCATCATTGCCTGAAATCAAATTTCTTCATAGTAAATAACATTGTATACAAACAATCAGAAGGTCTAGCCATGGTTAGTCCCCTGTCACCACCATGCGCAGACCAATTTATGGAAAAACTTGAAAAAGATATTTTTTCCAACATTTCACCTATACCTTCGATATGGTGGAGATATGTCTATGACGTGTTCATCATATGGAAAGATACCATGGAAAACCTTCTAGTGTTTCTTAATAAAATCAACACACTACAGAATAAGATCAAATTTACTATGGAACTAGAGAAAAACAGTGAACTACCCTTTCTTGACATACTGGTGAAGAGAGAATATAACAATGTCCAAATGCCCATTTACAAGAAACCCACAGATACAGGAAGATATCTACATTATTCGTCAAACCATCATCGATCACAAAAACACGGCATCATTCATATGCTCCGCAATAGAGCCTTAAAGTTTATTTCAAAAGAAAATGATGTACGGTTAGAACTGTCGCAAATAGCTAAGACTATCTCTGAATGGATACCCCACCAACATTTTAAGCAAATTTCTATTCAAAGACAATCTCCAACAACGTGTAACCGATTCCCAATATGTGTCCACAGCAGTGATTCCATATATTAGTTCAATATCCACAAAATTAGCTATAATCTTAAAAGCTCATAACATCAGAGTGGTTTTTAAACCAACTACTACGGTCAGACAGCTCTTAAGATTACCTAAAGATGAAGTCCCATTCTTCAAACATCCTGGAGTATATTGTAATTCGATGCATGTGTGGCCTATCATACGTTGGACAGACCTCTCGAAGTCTTGAAATAAGACAGAAAGAACATGTGGGAGACGTAAATCACAACAGGTTTAGCTCCCCATTTTTCGACGTCCAATCACGTTATAGACTGGAAAAACAGTTCTATGCCTTACATCAACGATGACTACAGACACAGAACTTTTAAAGAATCAGCAGTGGTGCTATGCACAGGCAGCAATTTAAATAGATTTAAACGAAAAACCACACAACATGTGGTCATGTACTGGATTCTGACTAATGCATGCGCACTTCCAAATGAGAATTATCAAATGTAATGGCCTAATAGGTACTAACACTTCTGTATTCATGTAACTTGGTGCATTTGTATTTACACCAGTTCAGTAGCTAGTGAAACTGGTTGGCAATTTGTATTTTATTCATTAATTTCTATGGTCCCTTAATAATAAAGTTTTCAGTTTTAATACATTAGACCAAATATGAACAATTTAACAGCCATATTTATTAAGATAGGCTGGTTCTTTAAATCTGTCACAGATTTCAAAAAGTGGCTTTCAACTTTGTATTTACTGTGATGGAGGAGATGATACAATTGATTTTCTATTTCTTGATACTGTCATAGTTTCATTTAGTTCTTCCATTCTAATTGGTTCTATATCAGTACTGATTTCTTCATTGCTATTTGCGGTAAATAAATTTAGATCACACCATAAATTCTTATTATGTTCTATCCGTTGTTTCTCCTGTGTTATGTTTGATTTGTGCTGTATCTCTTTTTCATTATTTAATTTTCTTAATAGGTATTATTTCTGGAAAAATTCCCATATTAGTCTCCTTTAAGTAAATATTAATTTTTCTGGCTATTTTTGCCTATTTTTGTTTAGGAATATCACTTTTTATAATTTCATTGGTTTTTACTCAATTTTTAAAACATTACTGATGTTTTAAATACAGATACATGAAGAGTAATTTTTGACATACCTTTGTAGTATGTTCTTGGTTGTCTTTTTATTGAGCGGGTCCCATGAGCTCTGAAGACCACACATTGTTGAAACGGCTCACTCCCCATTATTTCCACCCCAAATCTTGTTCCATCATATTCTATCCTTCTCCTTTCCCCAAAAATTTCTATATTTCACCTTCTTCACAAAGAATTCTCAGCCCACCCTTAACACCTGGGTTTTAAAATTCATACCTCTTGCCTCACCCACAATTCTTTCACATCTCTCAATCTTCACATTTCCAACCCCCTCCCCTTCCTTTCAGTCATACTTCAGAAGTATGCATATGTATATCGCCATACACCAGATGCCACTCAATAAGAAGATAACCAGGAACATCCAACAGAGATATGTCCAAAATTATTCTTTCCATATATTCTTCATGTATCTGTCTTTAAAACATCAGTAATGCTCTAAAAATGCAGTAAAATGACATAAAAAGGGGTACTCGTAAACAAAAATAGCCATAAAAATTAACGATTTTCTTAATATTTTGTAAGGTATGTCTTGTCTTTCTTCTGCTATTTTATAAATAAATCTATCCCAATAATCTTAATGAGCTTTCTTTACTATGGTTAGTTATTTCTCTTTTTTTTTTTTTTTGTATATATATATATATATATTTGTTTTTTATCTTGATTAAGTTTGGCTTCTGTTTGGTAATTTTTTAATTACTGTTGATAAACGTATCGTAATTGCTTTCTTGTAATAAATATACTTTGTATACTTGTTCTGTTTCTTGTTTTTTTTTTCCTTATTTACTTCATTTCTTCATTTTGTTAGTATGTCTGTTTTATTAAGTACTACATAATGATGGAAAGATTTCATTTCCTCTATAAATGTGTACATCTCTTACATGTAAAGCTAGTTTGATTAGAATCATATAGTCAGTTATAAATTTTGTTCTTCTTCCCATTCCAGGCATATTTATTTATATTCTTTCATATATTTTTTTTTTCAAAAAAAAAAAGTGTTTTCAAATTATGAAAAATTCAAAAGTCTGATACTTCTTGACTATTATTATTTATGCAAATTTCTTCATGTCCTAAAACATTTTGTATTGGATTATTTCGTTTGCATTAAGGTCTCCTGCTATTATTATATAGTCCTTTTTTATTGCATTTATGTAACTGTTTTTGTAGTTCTTCATAAAACTATTCAGAATCCTCTTTTTCAGGAGTATAGATGGTTATAGTATTTAAGTAGTTTCTATTGGTTTTTTATTTCTTCTTCTTCTTCTTCTTCTCTTCCGTCTAAGACGGGTTGAGTCTTCTCTATTCCTTGCTGTCCGAAAAAGTTCCTTATATGTTCTGCATCCTGTTTTTTATTTAACTGTTATAATTTCATCAATTACAAAAGTTTATTTTTTTGTATTTTATTTTTCCATTTATTATCAAATTAAAATGGAAACTTCACTCTGAATCTCTGATATATTGGTCTACTCAGTAGGATGTTGTGCTATGTACCATAGTACACCTAAACCTCTTTTTATGCAAATTTTTTTTTATGTGAATTTGGATATCAAAAATTTTTTTTTTTTTATGCAATTTTTATTTACTTTTATGCGACCAACCTAAAGTCTAAGTTAGGAAAAAATCCGTTATTCAAGAAAATTCTGAGAATTTTGTAGAATTGCATTCTCGTTTCAATTAAGAAAATTCTAAATTATTACGAATTTCATTTATTGGGAATTCCCCAAATTAGAGTACATAACTGACTGTGCATAAAAAAGCAGTTTTTAGCAGTTTGAATTTGGTTTTTGAGTAGACAACACAGTTACCGCATTTTTTGCATTTGCATTTTTTAAGTGAAATCAAAATAAAAATCGCATTATAAAATTAATAATTTTGCCAAGAAATAATAAATGGTAAGCTATATGTAATTTTCAAACTTTCATTTCTTTAACCGAAGATTTTAATCCAGCCCTCACACGTTTTTGCTGATAATTAAAAAAAAAGGAAAGCTGTTTTCCTTGGATATAAAAATTCAAATTTTAGATCGTCTTCAAACTGGGGAAGGTGCGACGTCTGTGGGTAAGCATTTTGGAATCCGTGAATCAACTGGCAGATCTATAAAGAAAAATGACTTGGCTATTAGAAAAGCGGTATGTTCTGGAACAAAATGGAGTTCGAAATTATCATCATACACAAGAGATGTTGTTCTAGAAGAGGCTGAAAAAGCTTTAGTGATGTGCATGAAAGATAATGTACAAAAAAAAAAATGCCAGTTGACGGAAATTCCATCAAGCAATCAGCATTGAGATTTTATGAACAGATTAAAAAACTGCAGCCAGATACGTCATCTCAATCGAGGAAATAATATGAATTTCACGCAAGCAATGGTTGGCTGGCTAAGTTTAATAAAAGACATGCTCTTGTAATATAAAAATAAAAGGTGAAACAGCTTCTGCTGATGAAACAGTGCTAAAGCATTTCCACAAAAACTTGCTAAAATAATTGAAGATGGAGGTTACACTCGTGGACAACTTTGAAATATGGATGAAACTGACCTTGCCTGGAAAAAAATGCCAAACAGAACTTACCTATCAAAAATGCAAAAAACTGTTGGTGGGTTCAAAGCAGCAAAGGATCGCATAACACTCCTATTTTGTTTGAATGCTTTAGGAGATCGGATGTTAAAACCACTGCTCATAAATCGATCATTAAGACCACGGCCAATGAAAGGCGTAGATTTTCAAAAATTGCCAGTTCATTGGATGGCCAACAAAAAAGCTTGGATGACCATTGATATTTTCACTGAGTGGTTCCACAAACATTTTGTGCCAGAAGTTAGACGCTATTTGAACGACAAGGGTCTCGAATTTAAAGTGCATGTGATTCTTGATAATGTACCCGGTCATCCTGCCGTAGAACACCCAAATGGGCAATTTTTTTTTCTACCACCCAATACCACATTATTGCTACAACCTCTAGATCAGGGTATAATTGCGCTTTTAAAATATTATGTCAGACAAACATTTCAGTACATTTTGAACAAGCTAAATGATGATGAAACACTGTCAGTTATGGATGTGTGGAAAAAAATTTCAATTATGGATTGTATTGATCAGGTTTGATTATCATTATCTGAATTGAGACCAGAAACTATGAATGCATGCTGGAAAGCTATTTGGCCCGTATGTGTTAAAGAGAATGCTTCTGTTCCCTTCAATCATACTGCAGAATCCCCCAATGTAATAAGTTTGGCATGTGAAATTGGCGGAGAAGGATTCAATGATCTTACGTCGGCAGATATCGAAGAATTACTAATTGATAAACCTCTTAGCGAAGACGAAATAGTGGAAATTGTTTCTGAGACTCCTGATAACAAAGAAGTAAATGATAATGATCACGTTAATTCTACTTTTACTGCTGATATAATTAAAGAAGGTCTTAAACTGGCCAATAATTTAGGCAATTATTTTGCCTGACATGATCCAAATGAAGAATATGTTGGGAAGTTTTCACATGAGCTTAAGTTGTTAATGTCTTCATACAGAGAATTATGTTGCTACCTATCTAAAGCATCAACACAGTGATTAATAACTGAGTTCATGCCTAAAACCACTGAAACAACCAGTGGTACTTTTGTTCAAGACATGACAAGAAGAATTCCACAAGTTGAGGTGGAAGTCGATGATGATAATACCATATCTAGTAGTTCTAGTGATATTATAATCTCATGAAAATGAAAGCTTTCATGTTTATTGTCAGAAACTGATAGCAAATAACATAATTTTTTTATTGATTCCTTAGCAAACAACTGAATGAATATGTTTTTTTTTAAAGTTATTAAAATTCATTGTATGTATGTGTGTTCTCCATGAAATGTAAATAAAAATCTTATGATCCTAACGTATTTAATGTTTGTTTGTTTTTTCATTATTTTGCTTATATTTCAGGTTTGGAACCAAACTTCACTTTTTCTGTGGAGTCAGTAGTTCTTTTTACGCGAATTCTATTTGCGCGCAATTTTTAGGAATGTATCTCGCGTAAAAAGAGTTTTAGGTGTATAGTCATCTATATCTTTTGTTCACTTTAATTTTTTTTTTCTTTTTTTTTTTTTGTTCCTGTTATCACAGATATAGAGATATAGTAATAATTTTTGTTTTTAATTGTTTTGTTAATTTTGATTCCTTTTTTTGTTTTACTTCGTATATCTCACATGACTTTCTTAAAAATTTTCGAGATTCCTAATGTTTCACCTTTATCCTTTCCTGGTTATAATCCATTATATCTGAATATTATGTATTCATAATATTCTGTTATATATTTTGTAACAGGAATTAAGATTGTTTATACCTCTGATATTGGGTCTTCTTTATTACTTGCTTTATAAATGGAATTACTTTTGTTGTTTTCCATTCTTTTGGTGGAATTCCTGTTGAATAAACTTTAAAATAATAAATCTCTCTTCTCGCTTCTGAATATTTCTATATTCTGAGCTTAAGTTTTTGTTGCAATTCCCACCCATAAAAGATTGTAAACCTATAGTACATTATAGTACCCTGCATGGGCTAGGGATTTCATTTACTTTATTTTATTTTTATTTTTATTAATTTTCATTTTATTTTTGTATTATTTTTTTTTTTACACAATCTGAAAACTATTCTAGAGACCAAACATGGAACTTTTTTAGTCACTTCAGGCCTCAATTTCGTGGGGGAGGTGTTCTTATAGGCAATGAATTTCATCCCTCAAATAACGATAATCACAAACATGCATGCCGACATTGTGATTCAAGTCCACAGCTATCTTCTTTTGTTATAACTTTATCATATCCATTATCAGTTTGCCAAATGTTTTTTGATAATTATCTGTCCATTCTTGTGAATTTAGTTTACAGATTATATTTAATTTTTTTCTGATATCTATACTGGGATGCTTTAAAATATTGGGTCATGTTGGAAAGTAGAAAAAAATCTGTTCTGTGACTCTGTCCCCCCCCCCCTCCACCACCACCACACACACAAATGCCATGTCTAAGCAGAATATGTGTTAGTGAATCAAGGCATAGATGTTGTCAGTTCTGGGGAGGCTTAGGTTGGAAGCTATTCATCATTCTTTAATGATGTTGCACAACAACCAATAAAACATGAGTTATTTACTGCCTGATATTTTCCTGGATTTTTAACCATTATCTTCTGAGCACAATGCTTATCACTTTACACAGGTGACAATGAGTGTAGAAAAATTCCAACAGTAATGGACAAAAGACCTGAAGTCTAACTTAGTGTTGTCTATAAATAGATATTT
This sequence comes from Typopeltis vanoorti, assembly GCF_054136105.1. Taxonomy (NCBI): domain Eukaryota; kingdom Metazoa; phylum Arthropoda; class Arachnida; order Uropygi; family Thelyphonidae; genus Typopeltis; species Typopeltis vanoorti. The sequence goes on from NC_143558.1 coordinate 104,170,889, forward strand.
TTTCAATTAATGAATTGGAATTGATTTTAAAATGACCGTTTCACAAACTTTGGACAAATTAATGCAGCAGTACTAGTTCAGGTTGTGGAGAGAGGAAGTTACACTACTGTTGCAGCAGTGTATAGAAAGGAAATGGTATGCTTTGTATTATGAGCTACTAAAGCATTTGATGTGTAGTTAACAGCCTCTACATACAAATAGTCTACTTATGAAGATGCCTTCATCCAAACTTTGTGTTCTTATTATTTTTGCTAACACCTGACTTCATGGAGTCAGAGGGCTCATTCTGGGAGGTCTCTACTCTTTCATTCAAAAAAGATCATCAAACTATGCCTTAAACTCATTCATAGTTTCCACACTAATCACTCTCCATTCAAAAACCTACTTCTCACTCCCCTGCTCACACATCCTCCTTATACAGCTTCCAGGGATGGCTTCTTCTTCTACTCCTCTCCCTGTACTCTTTGAAAAATCTTCTCCACATTAATCTGGTGACAACCTCTCACCAACTTAAGGATGAGGTATATATGGCTGAATCATATCCCTCCTCCTTCTATTCACAAGGTTCTGCAACTTGCATTTTCTTCAGTTTCTCCTTATATCTGACATTCCATAGATCTGAGACTGACTTTGTATATCTTCTCCAATACATCCTCTTTGAAAACCGAATGATCAAATCTGTACACAGTAGTCCATAAGTTCCAGTTTCTGTTCCCTTCCTCCTCCTCTCTTCAAGACCATTTGTCCTCAATTTAAAGGGTACAATATTTAAAATGGTGATACCACAGGCCTGCTCCCAGTTAGTGCATGGTCCTGAACATGCCAGTAATAAGTCAAGAGGCTTCCCCAGTCAACTGACACATAACCTTGCTGTCACATACTCTTCCAGGTTGTGTCTGAAGAGGAAAGCCGAGCGGTATGTGGGGGGGGCATTGTCGAGGTCACGTTATAGCAATCAGACTGGTCACTCTCTGGGCAAGAAGACTGGTCAATCTCTATATGGATATCACCTTATAAGAGGAATCATAACCTCTTTCCTTTTTGCATGTCAGTGTCCTCCTCATTATTGCCAAAATCTGTTAGAATGTTCTTACAATTTTAGCAATGCAACCCCTAAACTTCAAGTGTCTCTACCATTACTCTTGGATCTTTCATCTCTTCCACCTCCTTCAAGTTTCCCCATTAATTGTATACTCTGTATCCCAACCTTGCCTATCAAATCTCAAGACCTTGCACTTTGCAACATTAAATTGACAATTCCACTTACTTGCCCACTCCTCTAGTCTACTGAGATCATTCTGCAAGGCCCTACTGCTCCATATTTCATAATTCTTCCCAACTTTGCATCATCAGCAAACAGCTGCACATCTCCAAAAAACAAGTCCCAATGTTATTAACATACGAGCTAAACAATAATGGTCCAATCCTTGTGGCACTGCACTAGTTACCATCTTCTTTGAGTATACCATTCCTCCATACACAGCCTTCTGACACCTATCCGTCAACCAATCAACTATCCAACTCACCAGTCTGTTATCCAATCCCATCTGTTTCAATTTAGCTAGCTTGACATTGTGGCAGTCTGTCAAAGGCTTTTGCAAAATCTATGTATACCACCATATATGTATCTCCTTTATCAAGTGAATTTGTCAACATATTATTAATCTCCAAGTAGTCCAAAGACTCATCGAGGAAGGGCATCCACTCCACAACAACTCTCCATTTCCACCACTCAATCTACTACAGCGAACTGTCATCATCATCTACACCATCACTAGTATTTTTTAAGACAATCACAAACATCCATGCCCATGGTGAGATTCGAACCCACAGCCTTTTGGCTGGAGAATGGATGCTTTAACCACTTGGCCAACCAGGCCAGCTTGTTGGCTTAGTGGTACATAAGTAGTTGTCAACAATCTACTTAATACGTAAGTGGATTGCTGAAATGCGGCCTCCCCCTAACGAACCCATGTTAACCATCATAAAGAATATTGCTATTTTCAATCCATTTCTGAATCCTACTCCTCACCATCTTCTATAACACCTTAACAACAACTTCAGACAAATAGATTGGGCTATAATTTGTATTATCAGTCTATATTTCCTACCCTTTGTGTAGTGAAACAATTTTTCCAACTTCCATTCCTTTGGGATTCATCTAATCTTTAATCTTTTGTTTGGGACTCATTGCTTTTCAAGATTCATGTTAAACAGGTGTGCCAAAGGCGATATTAATTCCCTAGAGCAGGGCTGTCCAACCTTAGGTAATCCGAAGGCTGCATTACAAAAATATATTTATCTGAGGACCACATCACAATGCGCATCTAGTAATTTGGTGACAGCAGCGATACAACCTTGATAGCTGAATAAACGAACAACACTAGTCACGTGCTCACATTCCTCGTGAGCGCCTGGAGTATATGCGTTGGAACAAAACAGTATAAGAATGTTTCTTTGACACATCTAATATTTGAAAACCACATGGGTATATAGTGATGTAAAAACACCAAATAAAATTACCAACATCGAGATTATTGATTAGTTGATAGAATTAAAATATCTAATACGCATTTGATTCAGATTATTTTATTTTTTTGCTCATGAAAATCAAAATCCACGGGTGAGCCGCATCTGGCCCGAGGGCAGTGCTTTGGACAGCCCTGCCCTAGAGCATTCCTTCAAGACATATTGTGATATATATTGTCAAGTTCTACTACCTTATTAATATCAAGTTTAGTTAATTCCTCATATACTTCCCTCTACACTCCAGCTTCTCATGATGTTGCCACCTATATCTGCTCAGTCAGTTACCAATCTGCCGTTGTCATCAACTAGTATCGATGATGCTAGTTTATTTATTTATAAATAAATAAATAAACTAACATCATTCTCCTATAGTCATTTATCTTCTGCTCGCCACATATCAAAACATCTGACTAGGATTTTTCTTAGCTTGATTGGCTAATTTCTTCTCATACCATTTTTGCTTCCTAGAACTCATTATTACCAACATTCATCTTGTGTTGCCTCCACGTATCTTCTTCCACATTTCACACTTAATCTCTTGATTCATCTATTTTCCTTCTACCTAATTTAGCCTTTTCACTTTTGGAGTACAATCAGACATTGCTATTGCTGTTAAATATCTCTTGATCAGTATCCAGGCAGTAGCATCTGTCTCCTTTCTCTCAACTCCTCTTTCCATACTGTCCTTCCCACTTGTCTCTAAGCTTATCATAATCTCCAATCTTGTAGTTTCACATATATCCCTTCTTCACAGAAGTTCTCATATTACTGGCTACAACCTAGGTGATCACTTCACGGTCACTCTATCCATCTGGGAGACGATTAGGCACTCTGTTCATGATCACATCCTCTGGTGATATAACCAGATCTATGACTCGTGCCCTCCATTATGTACTGCTTAAGATTTTTATATCTTAAGAACTTGAGAAACTCATTCTCCTTATTCTCTGATGCTATCTCTTCATTCCATTCAATATTGCCTCAATTGGAAATCACTCATAACGATCACTTTTAGATTGCTCACTAAGCCAAGTTGCCTTCATTTCTTTGTCTTTACCTTCCATATTTCCTGGTCTATAGCAATACCCCATCAAATATCTCATTCTATCAACCTCCACTTTACACCATATGGCTTGAAAACTTTTTTCTCCTTGTATCTTAACCATGCACAGACAAAATTCTCAGCAAAATAACAAATTCACAAATAACATCATATCCTTCCATTTCTATTCCCATCAACATATTATTCTCATCTATGTTTCGCTTGCTCCAACTATTTTGGGCAAATGAAACTCAATCAACTCGACGATTTTATCTCCCTTATAACTGATACTCTTGGCATTCGTAAAGAAGCATAACAATTCCTTTCTTGGTTTATAACCAGTCCTATGCTGCCCCTCATCTGTGACTTCTTACTTCTCCACACTTGCTGCTATCTGATCGCTCTTACCCATTGTCCCATATACTCCCCCTCCCTCCATGTATTCCAGGTCATTCCAATCTTATGCTGATCATTTATTAATTCTTTTGGAATTCACTCTCCTAACAATGTCTCTCCTTGGCCCACCCCATTTCCCTGTTAAACTTACATTCCTGTTCTGACATTCTCTCTCCATTCACACGGGTCTTATCTTATCTATCCCCACTCTCTTGCTTATTTACATCATCTCTGACTTCCACTGATGCCTTTTTCACATTACTTATTATAACTTCCTTTCAGAGCAATCTTTCCAGCTGACTCACGGCAAAGCATTCAGATGCAGTTCATCACTCTAATACAGTTCTATTTGTCCCTCTATCTCATTCCACACATTCAAAAACTGCACTAATTTCTCTTTACACATTTCTGCCAATATTCCATTCAAGATCTTTGCCATCTGCTGCAATCTATTATTGCCATATCTTGTCCTTATAATTCGATAAAGGATTAAACAAGAGTATAATATCTTGGCAAGTACAATTTACTTTGTAACCTAGTTGAAAACTTTCTAGAGCCTTATTGATACCAAATTTTTTTACAAGGATGGTAATATGACCTAGCATGAATGTGTAAAGTCTAGCAGTGAGGTTTTTTTTAAAAAAAAACAGAAGTGAAAGTTACCATCTGGCTGACAAAGAAAGAAGTCTAAAAATGCAATTAAGTCTTCTTCTTTTACTTCTAAGGTGAACTGAATGTGATAATAGACTTTGTAAATGTATGTGATGAAATCTTGAAGTTCAGCGTGAGAATCATGCCATACTGCAAAGATGTCATATGCATACTTGTGGCATAAGTGAGGTTTAGGAGTGATATTATCTAGTGTTGGAGAAAGAGGACTACCGATTGCTAAACTTTTGTTCTGCTGGTAAAGTTTATTCCAGTATGTGAAGTAGCTAGAGTCAGTGACAAAATCAAAGAGGTAAATAATATCCACAAGAAAGTCTTTCCAGACAAAATCCAGCACTTTATCTAAGAAAACATTAGATTAGTAAATAGTGACGATTTCCAAGCTGAATAAGAGATTACTAGAGCCAAAAAGATACTCTGAGATTTTTTGGTTAAAATTAGAACTGTTCTTAATAAATGAAGAGGATTTTCCTGAATGTTGGAAGTAATTTGGAAAGATGCTTTGCAATTTTGTAGCAAGGCAAACCAATGCAGTCTATGGGAGAGCATAACAGAATATTTATTTTATGGATCTTAGGAAGTCAAATACATTTGAGGAGGATTCCCTTAATAATTCTTAAATTTTTGGTTTCTTCATTCCAATATGAGCTATTAATGAGTGTGTTCAATCTTTTAATTTGTGTAGCAGTAGGATCATTAGAAAGAAGATATGTGGAGCCATCCTACAGCATTAAATTAAGTTTCTTTAATATTCATTCTGGTCTTCAACTACTGATACCTTTTCTTGAACAGCTTTAATAATAATAAAATTATTATTATTTATTAAGAGAGAGATAGAGAGGCCGTAATTTCTATGTAAGGTAAAGTAGTAGGTGGAGACTTGGACTTGTCCAATTCCCACGCAAAGTGACATCACAAGACACTTTTATACATAGCTGGGGGGGGGGGGGGAGAATGACTTTCAGAGCTATAGCAAAGTACAAACCTTTAGAGAGATCATTTATAGTTTTCTTGCTATTTAGATGACATGCTAGTTTCCAGTTTTGGAGCATTACAAAATCAGTTTTGGATGCATATTTAGTTTACTTTCAAATATTTTAAATTTTAGTATAGACAGAAAAGGAGGAAAGGATTATGGGTATTTCAGTTAGAAACAGTTATGATATATTATTATAATTGTTACCGCAAGACCTCATGGAGTCAAAGACTCATCTGGGAGGTCCTTTTATCATGCACACGCACGCGCGCACACAGCTCATCATACCAATCATCACACTCAAACTCCTTACAGACACCACATTCTCAGGCAAGGCATTTCAATCATTTACAACTCTGCACAAAAAAAAACCTGTTTCTCACTCCCTTACTCACACCCTCTTTATACAGTTTCCAGGGATAACCTCTGGTTTTTCCCTGATCTCTCACTATTTTCTGTAGAACCTCTCCAGCGTTGATCCTATAACAACCCCTTACCAACTTGTAGGTCTATCATATCTCCCCTCTTCCTCCTGTCCACTAGACTCTGCAAATTACATCTTCTCATACTCGACATTCCAGAGGTTAGAAACTACCTTAGTTAGTCGCCTTTGGACCCTTTCCAACATCTCTTCATCCTTCTGAAAACCAGGTGACCAAATCTGAGCACAATAGTCCATGTGTGGCCTAATCAAAGCTCTTCCTCCTGTCCACCAGACTCTGCAAATTACATCTTCTCATACTCGACATTCCAGAGGTTAGAAACTACCTTAGTTAGTCGCCTTTGGACCCTTTCCAACATCTCTTCATCCTTCTGAAAACCAGGTGACCAAATCTGAGCACAATAGTCCATGTGTGGCCTAATCAAAGCCTTATACAACGGAACAAGAATACCTTAGTTAGTTGCCTTTGGACCCTTTCCAACATCTCTTCATCCTTCTGAAAACCAGGTGACCAAATCTGAGCACAATAGTCCATGTGTGGCCTAATCAAAGCCTTATACAACGGAACAAGAATACCTTAGTTAGTTGCCTTTGGACCCTTTCCAACATCTCTTCATCCTTCTGAAAACCAGGTGACCAAATCTGAGCACAATAGTCCATGTATGGCCTAATCAAAGCCTTATACAACGGAACAAGAATCTCCCTACTTCTACATGTCAGTGTCCTCCGCATCATTCCTAGAAGCCTTTGTGTTGTCTTCACAATTTTGGCTATGTGTCCCCTAAATTTCAGATCCTTATCCACTATCACCCCCCCCCCAGAACTCTTATTTCCTCTACCTCCAACAATATATCCTCACCAAGTATAAATTCTGCATCTTTGTTTTCCAAATTTCAAAACCTTACATTTTGCAACATTGAACTCTCATCCCCATTTCCATGCCCAATCAATCAATTTATTCAAGTCTTCTTGTAAGGCTACAACATCTTCACTACTCTTCATGGTTTATCCTAACTTTGCATCATATGGAAACACCTGAATATCTCCATCCAAATCTTCACCAATATCATTAATATACAAATTAAACAGCAATGACCCTAAAATTGCCCTTAATGGCCTAAAACAGATCCCTGAGGCACTCCACTAGTGACTATCCTTTTCCTGGATATCGCTCCCCCATACACAACTTGATACCTATCAGATAGCCAGTCTCCAATCCAATGCACTAGTCTAATATCCAACCTCATCTGCTCTAGTTTGACTATTAACTTATCATGGGGTACTCTATCAAAAGCCTTTGCAAAATCCAAGTGTATCCTTCTCCTCTGTCCAAGGAAGCAGTCACTTTATTGTAATAAGTAAGTAGATTACTAAAATATGACCTCCCTTTAGCAAATCCATGCTGTCCATCAAAGATAATACCATTGTTGTCAACCCAACTCTGGTATTATCTTTGATGAGTTCGATCACCTCCTTTAAGAAGTGGCACAATCTTGCCCTCCTTCCACTCCTTAGGAACTTGACTGAGTGCAAGACTCGTATTAAAAAAATATATCAAGGCAGGTGTCAACTACCTGGCACATTCCTTCAGAATATATTATCAAATCCCACAGCCTTATTTACATCTAGTTTACTCAACTCTCCATACACCTCTTGCTCACTTACAGTCAGTCTCTCCTCCCTATCATCAACTGCTCTCAAGCTCTTCATGAAGTCACATTCACATGATTGAAAGACCTTTATGAACTGCTCATTAAGTATCTCCACCACACATTCTGCCACAGCTGTCTTTATACCATTTTCTCTTATCAATTGTCATTCTTCCATAATCATTCTTTCTCTTGCTGGCTACACATCGAAAGAACTCCTTAGGATTCTTTTTGGCATCATTTGCTAACTTCTGTTCATACCTCTCTTTAGCTACCCTCACCAACCAAGTCACCCTCCTTGCCTGGTCTTTGTAAACCTCATGGAATTGGTTATATCCACTTCTCTTTTGCTCCTCCACAATGCCCTCTTTCTCTGTATCACATGCTTAAACTCTTTATTCATCTATCTCACACCTACCTTATTTAACCTTATAGACATATTGCTTCTACTAGATAGTTTTTAAAAATCCCCCAAGCACTGCATTGATCTCTTTTCCAGCTAACTCCTTATTCCATGCTACACCTGCAAGCTGTTTCCGCTGCTCTTCATAATCACTCCCCCCCCTTGTAGTTCCACATATACCCTTTTCTCACAGAGGTCCTCACATCACACTGCTGGCAACCACCCAGGTAATCACCTCATGGTCACTCTCACCAATTGGTGGATGATTTGACACCTCATTTATAATTACATCTTCTGATGAGATGACCAAATCCAAGACCCTCAATCCTCATGTTCCCTCTGTTACATACTGTCTGAGGCAGTTATCCCTCAAAAACTCAAGAAACTCGTTTTCTTTACTTCCAGTTGCTATCTCATTATTCCAGTCTATATTGCCATAATTAAAATCTCCCATTATGATCACCCTTTTCTTATTTGCTTGGCTACTTTGATTATACATTTCATTATCACCACCATCCTCATTACCTGGTCTATAACAACATCCAACCAAGTATTTGATTCCATTCACCTCTGTCTCACACCATACTGTCTGAAAACCACTGGCACTATTTCCCTCTTGCATTTGTACTTTGTATGGACATAACTCTTTCTCTATCATCAATATCACACTTCCCCTTCCTTTTTACTCTTTCTATTCTCACGAACACATCATACCCATCATCTCTATTCCTGTTAAGATGTTTTCCTCTTCCAACCATGCCTCATTTATTCCAACCCGACAATCTTTGGGTGAACTGACACGATTAGTGCAACCATTTCATCTGCCTTGTTTCTTATACTTCTAGTATTTGTATACAAACACAACAGCTCATTTCTGGATTTACAGCTAGTTCCACCGATACCACTCACTCGATGTGATCTCGCCTTGCATGACTTGGGCCATTTCCCTTTCTGCCTATTCATTCTAGAACCATCCCCAAATTCCAACTGTTTCCTCTCAATCCCAGGTCATTTCATTCCTTTCCTGTCTACACATGCTCTCACCTCCTCTTGGAGCATACACCCTTCTCATGCTGCTTACCCCTGTCCACTCTGAGTCTCCCCGTTTCCCTGCTCCTCTTGCACACCCTTTTTCTCATTTTCTATACTCATGCCACTCACTTCCCCCATTTATAACCACCTCTTCAATATCTCCTGTCTTATTCTCCTGCTCTTCCACATCACTTCCCACTTGATCTGATTGATTCTTTCTAATCACTTCTCTATCTTCCAGCAGCAGTCTCTCCAAGTGACTCACATCATAACTACTCAAATGCAGTCCATTGCTCCCATACAGTTCACTTCGTCCTTCAAACTCATTCCACACATTAACAAACTGTACTCCCATCTCCTCACACACATTTCAGCCAGCATATCATTTATAATCCTTGCTCTCTGCCTCATCTCACCACAGTCATACCCAGGCAACACACTCACTACCCTTCCTGTCACACTATTCTCTTTTATCCTTCTAAGCAGCCTCCTGATATCCATTCTGACGTGCTCTTTGACCTCTATCACATTATTCGTTACTATTAAAACCATCAACTCCTTTGCTCACCCCCTCCTCATATCTGATGTCTTCATCACTCTACTCATTTTACCACCTGGAAAACATACCTTATGCATCCTATCATCCAGCACACCTTTAATAATAGAGTCGCCATACGCCACTCGCTCATCTTTCATTAACTCTTTCATGCCATCAAGATTTGTTTTAATAGTTTTTACCCGAATTTTCTTAATTTCATTCTGCATCCATTTCATCTCCTGCTTCATCCAATCCAATTCAACTTCTGAATCTCGCATCACATTCTCTCTATCATTCAGTCTTTCTAAATTTCTAACTCTCAACCCCCTCTTCTCACTTTCACTCTCATTCATCCTTCTCTGTTTCCGTACTTTCGGTCCAACTTTCACTATCATTCATTCTTGCGATTTTTTCCACTTTCGATTCCTGCGTCACACCGTTTTTGTTTCATTCATTCTCTCAATTTCGTTTCCTTCTGCCACTCTCGCCTCACTTTCATCCTTTTTAACATCCGTTACGGTTTTCAGATCACTCGTTTTCTTTTTTACTGATTTTTTAAAAGTTTTTCGCCTCTCTTTCGAGCATGCACTCATTTTCCCCGCGACATTCTCGCTACTAACACTTTCTGGCAGCGATTTCATGTTAGCATTCATCAATTCCTCGTTTAGATGACACTTCGCACACACCCTCCTTCCATCTGTCCTAAACATCCACAAATCATTTATTTAATTGGAAGAATACATATAGCACATCTCACACATAACGAAACGACTGAAGTCTAAGTTAAAGTCATGGTATGACAAAGCCGTCGCCATGTTTCATCTGCCAGTTACCGCTCTGAAGTCTAATAATAACAACGAATTCGTAATTAATTTTAAGCAAAACAAAATCCCCCACACTAATAATAATGGTAGCACACACCTTTTACAGCAGCTCTTACTCAAACAAATACTCATATATACTTAATTTTTCCAAGAATAACTTATTTCAGCTCTTCTTACACGTGTCTGCCAAGATTGACAAGCGATCTCACTCATATGTTTGCTTCTGTTATTTGGTAGCTTCAGAACGAGTATTAGGAAACCAAAGCTTAGATAAATTATAAGAATTTGAATGCATTCAGTGCAAATGTTTGGATGAGAAGACTAAAAACACTAATTTATTACAGAAAATGAAGCATAGAAAACACTGTTCTTATAATGCCCGGCAACGTGTGGCTGAGTCAGCATCATTCTTTGAGAGAAGAAATCAATACTAGGTTCCTGTTTGAATTAAAGGAACATTTGTGTGTGTAACAAATCCATAATGGTTACAATTATCTTCTCTTATAGTAGCTATGTGAAAATTTTATGTGGTATATTAATTATAGCAAATGTCTCTCCATCCCAACCTGTTAGATTTGTGAGCATTAAAATTTCTGAGGAAGATAACTATTACTGTTAGGGAAATTGGAAAAAATCAAGAAGGAAAGAAGTGAATTCAAAATTTAAGAATTAACAGAAACACCAGGTAAATTTAACAGAATGTGGGAAAGATATTTTTAGCCAAAGAATATCAATGAAGGAAATTCTAAATTTGAGAAGAAAAGAGTCATACTGTGTAATTTTGAAATGATACGCAAGAACTGATTGAAAAATGTGAGAGTTTGAGTTTCAAATAGAAGTCAATATTATTGAACATGGTGCTAAGACTATATATTTGGGAATTTATCTGAAAGATTTTGAAAGATTTGTCCTCTCTGATTATAGCTATTTCTCTTTGCTTGACTTTTTCATAGTGCAGGTGTTTCAGTTATTTGTATTGGATATGCAGTATGCGATGAATTCTCTGCTATGTGATATCACCAGTGAATTTCTTCAGTTCTATAAATTGTGGATTGATTTTTTTGTGCTCCCTTATACCACTGTTTGAACCACTTTCTCATGAACATCTTGCAGAAGTATTGGTAGCTAGTTATAAGCTTGTGCAAGCCTTATAAAGCATTATCATTAGGGTCAGCTCGGTATACCATCTTGCCTAGTATAACAATTTTTCCATACCTTTAATCTCTATCACTCAGAATGCGGTGATTTGACCTTTCTTTGCATTTCAAGCTTCTGAAGTTTTAAATCAGCTGTTATTTCAGTTTGTATTCTATTTTTACTGTCCTAAGAATATTTACAGCCTTCTGATTGGGGTCATTTATGGAACTCTTCTTCAGTTTCATTGTCTGAATATGAATGGGGTTATTATTGCATTCACATAATATTCCTGATATGCCAATATGTAAAAACAATGATTTAAGAAAGTATTTTGAAACAAAGTTTTTTTGCAATTTTTTAATGAGTGCTATTTATTTTATCATTTACATTTATTTATTTCCAGCTTCCATTAAAAAAAAAATTGCTGGAGAATGGTCTTGGTGAAAGTTTAGCAAGGCTTGTGATTGAAATCACTCATTTGTTTTCCAGGTAAGATTAATAAAGTACTTTATACTGCTGATTTACAGTCTAGCAAATGTTGTTGTAATGAATTCCCATTATTGTTAGCTACTGAACCATCCACCACTGGATCCCCATTGCAATAACATTGCTTTAAGCACATCATTGTATACAACTGAAGTTTAAAAATTTGCTATTACAGTCTTTACTTTAACATGCTTTTTTTTTGTTCTTGTGGTCTTTGTGGGTTTGGGGCAGTCTCATGCACCCAAATTTGTTTGTTGAGGTTTGGGAATTTTTTCAGAGCTGAGGTTGATTCAAGGAATAATCTTTCATACTTCTACTTGCTGCGTTGTAATAAAGTGCCCTTCTTCCATCGTTTTCTTTTCTGAGTGTCCAATGCATGGTCAGCAAGTCCTGAGTGGCTGTATTGGTGAAACCGGATATAGTCTTTGTGTTCAGATATCCTGATATTGGCTGTCCTGCCTGTTTGGCCATAGTAGGACAGTTTGCAATTAAAAAAAAAAAGATGCACTGAAGCTTACTAATATATCTCCTACTACGTTGACGGCTGCCGATTCACCCGGTGATATAGAAATGAGTTAATTTTTTTTTCAAAGAATCTTTTTTAATTTAAAATTATTCTTTTGTTATTTTTTAAATATGTAAATCTTTGGCCAGTAAACTCTTTTCTTATCATTTAGTATTCATTTTATATGTTATATATTCCTTCTTACAAACGTAGCGCTCACTTATTGCATTATTTCTAAGGCAAATAAACTCCCGCTTTACGAATTCCCTTTTTTATGAACGGTCTCCAGGAACCAATTAATTCCTAAAGGCAGGAACTACCTCGTATCTTGTTCAGTTATTTTATTGACTATTGCTATTTCAGTTTGGAAGGACATTTTTCCTTTGAATGCCTCTTCTTTTTCCTTACTTTTTTCTTACTTTTTCGTGACATATTGATTTATTACATTATAAGAAACCTCGCTTTATGCAATTAATTAAGCCATCAATTAATGCGCGCTAAGCGAAATCGCATTAGGTGAATACAATAAATAATAGGAATTAATTGCTATGGCATGAGAAATTGAAGGGGAGAGATGCTGATGGTGCGTGGGAGATTGTCAAGGAGTATTTAAAGACAGCTCTATCGGACTGTATTCCCAGAGACAGAAGAAGAAATCAAGTAGGAGTAAGAAGAATGAATAATATTATTAAGCAGGAATTGCAGATAAAGAAAAGGTTGTGGTTTAAGTGCAGTATAAAGAAGAAGGTGATGAGCATTCCCCTGAGCAGTACAAGGTACAGGCAAAGAGAGTAACCTGTATGGTAAGGAAAGCCAAAGCTCGTTATGAGAGGAAGCTAGCTGATGAATCTCCAAAAGAAACATAAGGAGTTATTTAGGTATGTGGCAAGTAAAAGGAGGAATAATTATGGGAGGATGACTTTAAAAAGTGTTGATGGTAGGGACATTACAGAAGCAGATCAAATACTTGAGTTATTTAGTGATCATTTTGCAAAAGTGTACCATCTTGGTTGTGACATTGCAGTGCTGAATGTGTCATTAAATGATGAGATTCTAGAGATAGACAAAATAGAAGTGCATAGTATATTACAGAACCTTAATGCTAACACTGTCATTGGGTGAGATGGCATCTCGGCCCGTGTGTTATGCAAATGTGCAAGAGAATTAGCACCTCCTCTAACCAGGCTGTTTAGTTTAAGCCTCAGTTCTGGTAAAGTTCCAATAGAGTGGAAAGAGGGGAAAATAATTCCACTGCATAAGGGAGGCTCCACGACAGAGGTAGCAAATTATTGGCTGATCAGTATATCTGGAGTGGTGGTTAAGGTTTTGGAGAAATTGATAAAATTAGAATTCATGACTGGGTGAACAGAAGTATGATACTTTATAAGGGATAACATGATTTTGTGAAGGGTAGGTCTTGCCTTAGTCACTTGCTTACGTTCTGTAATAAAGTAACAGTGGAGTTGGAAAAAGGAAGTCCTTACCCAGTGATACTGCTAGACTTTGCAAAGGCATTTGACAGGATTCCATATGGAACTCTGTTGCATAAATTAGAGCAAATGGCTATGGATCTGAAGCTGGTGATTTCCATTAGAAGGTGACTGATGGATAGATATCAAAGAGTGGTTTATGGAGGAGCCGAGTCCAGATGAAACCATGTGACTAGTTGTGTGCTTCAGGGCTCAGTGCTTGTTCCCCCTATCATTTAATTTTTACATTAATGATATTGGAAATAATTTGAAAGGAGATATCCACTTGTTTGCTGATGATGCAAAATTAGGAAGAGCGATAGTCAATTCAAATGATGGAGATATCTTGCAGGATGACTTAAATAGGCTAAGGTAAATGGATGTCAGTTTAACATGGCTAAGTGTAAGGTGATGCACTTCGGGAGGATGAGTTCATATGCTGTTTACTACATTAATGGAACTGAACTGCAAGAATTTGACGAGGCAAGCGACTTGGGAGTTAAGTTATTGTGGACAGAGAACTTAAGTTTAAAAAGCATATTGCAAAGATTGGCAAAACATCACATCAAATTCCATGGCTGTTGAAGAACACACTAACAAGCAGGGATAAGGAAATTATTGTTCCACTTTATAAGGCATTAATAAGACTGCATTTGGACTAGTGCACACAGATCTGGTCACCTGGATTTCTTGGTGGTGAAGAAATGTTGGAGAGGAGGCAGAGGCGAGTTACAAAGTTTGTTGCAGGTCTGTGGGATGTTTCTTAAAAACTAGCTGATAGACATAGGAGAGGAGATATGATAAAGGCATATAAATTATTAAAGTGGTTTTATAGGATTGAGAAGCAACTCACACAAGAGCTAGAAACCCTTACAGTTTACTATAAGAAAAACCAACTGAAACCAAATCCCAGTAAAACCCAAATGTGTGTTTTCCATCTCAATAATAGGGAGGCAAGGAGCGAGTTGAATATAGAATGGAATGGTGTGAAACTGGTCAATTATCCAAATTCAACTTACCTGGGTGTTACACTAGATTGGACCCTAAATTATAAGCGACACACAGAGAAGACATCAGCTAAAACTCAAACGCGTAATAATATTCTGCACCGATTAACATCATCTCAGTGGGGGTGCAAATCCACAAGTACTGCGCACCTCTGCACTGGCACTCTGCATTTCGACAGCTGAGTATGCTAGCCCTGTTTGGGAAAGATCATCACATGTCAAAATTATTGATAAGGTTCTTAAGGAAGCATGTCGACACATTACCAGCTGCCTTAAGCCTACAAAAATTGACCATCTATACTCGGTGTCTGGTATTGCACCTCCTCACATCAGGACTACACAGAGTAGATATAAGCAGAAACAACAACTAAATGATGAACAGCATCCTTTGTATGGACATGTTGCTGTACATAGGCTAAGATCAAGGAAAAGTGTTATTCGCTCAGCGGAACCATTGGTTGATTCCATAAAAGCTACAAGGTCAACAATGTGGCAAGAACATATGTACCCGAGAACATTTAATGCAGTGTAATGAAACAGCTTTAAAGTATATTAGTTACTGGATGAGTGAAATTTGACATTTTATGTTTTTGCTTAATATGTCATGCAAGTGGAATTTTTGTCTTTTAATGTATGCTTTTAATCCCTATTCTTGTAATGTTTATTTCTTTAAATGTGTGTGTTTAATCATTTATATGTATGCTCATACATTTTCTGTAGTTCGCACATGAAATAAATAAATAAATAGGATTGACACTAAATTTTTTAAGACCAGTGCAGGAAGGGAAAGAACATTGGGCCATCCCTGGAGATTGTATAAGAGTGTGGTTAACAAGGGTGTTACAACTAGATTTTTTGCTTGGAGGGTTGTGAATGGGTTGAATGTGTTGCCAGAGGTGGCTGTGAGTATGACAGGTATTGTGTGAATAATTGTTAGCATGTCAATGTAGGGTCTCCTGCGATGAATCTTTTGACTCCATGGAGACATCATTATAATAATAATAATAATAATAATAACAACAACAACAATAATAATAATTCCATCAGTTAGAGTAAATTTGAAAAAAAAAGTATATGCAAAAGGTACTCGATGCAGAGGAAGGAAGACCCTTAAAAAGATGGAATTGAGTACGGAACAGGCCACTTGGCCTATAAGCCTGGAAAGGAAGAAGAAGAAGAAATTATCATCAAAAAATCAGTTGCTTAAATTTTTATTTAGTGTCTAAACATTTGGTTGAGCCAGTTTTTTACAAAAAAAAAAAAAAAGTTTGAAATGTGCTCAACATCTTGTCATGCAATTTGCGATAGCTGCCGATCCCTTTATCAAGATTTTGGCAGGCTTCGAAGCTTCGTTTCATATCAGGATCAGCATGAAACAAAATTTCCTTAACATGCTCAATGTAATTGCAAACTAGCACAAATTCTTTTGCAGTCAGCTTCTTAATCGTAACATTCTCTTCTTGTTCACACTCCTTATCTTCTTCTTCTTCATATGCACAATGTTCTTTTAGTTAAAGGAGATCATTCTCATTTAATTGTTCTGAATGGGAATCGAGCAAATTTCTCCCATCTACACTATCCAGTTCATTAAATCCAAGTTCTTTTCCAAGTATGCTGGTTTCTTCAGTAATGTTAGATCTTGGATTTTGGCATGATAAATTAACATAGGCTTGTGTTTAAAGTCACCTTCAGCACTGCCACCTAATAAAAGCATAAGACAATCTTTGTATCCTGGTTGAGATGCTTCAGTTTTAACTGGGAAAGTTTTTGTTGGCTGACGCTTCTCTTCTTTCTCATATGAGCTGTAGATTGGTTTTAATAAATTTATAGGTAAACGCTTTTTAGTATATCAAAGAATAAACATCTGTCTGTCTGTCTTGTCAAACTTTTTTATATTTTATAATCCATGAATGTTAGATGCATTTCTAAGTTGAATTCTCTTCTTTTCTCAATTAATAGTTTCAGGAGAAGGTATCAGCTCAAATTCAAATCTATATTCTGCAGGAATCCTACTTTTCATACTAATGCCATTGCATCTACAGGAGTTTCAAGCCCAAATTCATTGTTTAATCTTGTGCGTTGAAAGTAAAGGATACAAAAATCAAAGTATATTTTTGATGTGTGAGCTCAGCGCCACTCAGTGTCATCCAAATATAAACTAACAAAAAAAAGATTTAATAATGTTAATATCGGTGCCTGAATGTCATATAACAGTTCCAGATCATCTTTAATTATAAATTACATCAGTTATTCATTTGATATGAGTTTTACAACATTTTGGAACAAGTGTTTTATTTTTTTTTATGATAACTATCAAAGTTATTAATCTTTAATTTTATATATATATATATACACTAGGGGGATGTGCCTATGGCCCCAGAGTTCTGGACTGGTAGGTCGGTTCTCCTTGAATTTTGAAGACTCGAAAGAGGGGTTCTTCCTCCTCCTCCCCTTCCTGGCACCTACTTGAAGGGGGGAACTTTTTCAACAAAAGAGTTACACATACAAAATCTAACAGGAAGCACAACACTGAATAAGAACACACACATGCTGCTCCTAGCAATCATGCTCATTTTATCAGAAAACATGTCATGTTTAACATAAAAAAGGGTAAAATAGAAAACTATTTATAAAACTAAAAATATTTATAAAACTATAGAAAACTAACATAGAAAGGGTAAAATAGAAAGCATAAGACAATCTTTGCTGGGAGAAAGAGATAATCCTGGTTGAGATGCTTCAGTTTTAACTGGGAAAGTTTTTGTTGGCTGACGCTTCTCTTCTTTCTCATATGAGCTGTAGATTGGTTTTAATAAATTTATAGGTAAACAATGCTATTGAAATTATATGTTTGGATTATGTATAATATTTAAACATTAGTATTAAAACTGTGTCCTATGCAAGGAAGTAAATGTACTGCCAACAAAAGTCCAAAGGTTGCGGGGTAACCACCATCGGTGACGTTGTTTAGTTCTGAATGAAACTAAAATTGGATTAATTTACGTTTCCTTCAGACTTAACATGGGTTACATTTTGAATCAATTATCGATATATCAGAATATACTAAACTCTTGTAAATTACTAAAATATTACTAAACTGAGAATCTTTCATTTATTTTGTTATAATGTAAAGTATGAATTGCTAAATTGCTTAAATCTTACTGCTTTGCTGGGAGAAAGAGATAATCCGATTAAATAAAAGTGGTCAGAATAGAAACACATGCAACAAAGAGTACAGGTGCACCCTTTGCGTATGCAAGTAGTTCCCCCCCCCCCCCCACACACACACTCATGCAGTCCGAGAATCACGCTAAGGATTCCGTGTGTGGCGCTCAGTACTGGGTGACGTGAAGTGACGCTAAAAAAATGGGAGGAGAAATCGATGATGTAGTGTTAACGTGTGGCGTGCAATGAAAAAAGTCGTTCAGCACCAGAAAAAAGGCTCTTACTCTTAGGCTTGTGCTCTCTTATGCTCCGGATCTCATGCGGTCTTGCTGTGGTGTGTGGAGCCTCCTCATGGCATGCCCTCGTTTCCTGCGGATTTGAGATAATGACTGAGGAACTTTGCCGTGGATTTCCCGAAAATTTACCAATCGGCAACCAGCCCAACAGAAGATATTCACCGATGCTTACGGAGATTTCGTTACGATGTTGAACCAGTTCACCAAAGAAAAACGTCTACTTATATTTGGAGGCAGAAGTGTGTGCAGATCGAACCCTTGAAGAATTCCTCAGAAAAAGCAGAACGAATGTGGAGTCGAAAGTATTTGTCCTGACGAGATATGTGAGGTGGCCAAATAGTTTCCCCAGCAATTGGTAATGTACAGTATAGTTTTTTTTATGTAAATGGGTTCTAAAAGGATATCTGTAAATTTTAGGAAGGACTCTAGAGATTGTTTCTTTTAATGATAGAGTATTTATGAGTATTTTTGTGAAAGAAATTGTACGAGAGTATGTGGAGCCTAGGAATTGTGTCTTTTAATGATTGAATAAGTTATGAGAATTTTGTGAGAGAAATTGTATGAGAGCACGTGGAGCTACATTAGTAATTCAGTTAATAAATGTCTTTAATATTGATGAATAAGTGTGATCTTTCAAATATAAGTCGTAAATCATAAATGAAGTTCTTTGTCAAACATGCTAAGATAGATATAGAGAATCTATGAAATTAGAGCTCATTCATTAGCAATTGCAGATTACTTAATCAGAGTGTAATAATAATGTGTAATATGTATCGATTGAATTAAATGTTTTGTTCTTTTTGTTTAACTGATGACTTGCCTGATTTTCTTCTCTGTTGCACTTGCTCATAAAATACGGACCACAGCGGGAGATTAATTTATGGTGGGGCTACGACTGCAAACGTAACCTATAGTAATATAAGATTGTAAACTAAACTGTTTCTGGTTCCTTGATTCTACATTCTTTGTTAATCTAGGATTTGGGGTGGCACAGTGAAAAATAAATTTTCCCTGAATCTGAAAAAGGAATTAGAACCAGTGTGGGGACAAGGGAGTTGGCATTGACCATTAATATTCCCTATGTCCCCCAAACCACTAGCATCGTTCTTATATGTAAAGATCGGCCAAGAGAAATATAGAAGTTAAGAGAATAAAGTCTTACTAGAGAAGGATTTTACTAAGGGCACAGATACAAGTGCAATATAAGTATAATTAAGATTTAAAGAGAACAATACGTAAGGTAAATAAAGGAGAAATTAAATTTTATAATGGTGACATAAGATAAGACAAGACAATAGAAATAGATGCAAGAGGAAATTAAAATTTACAATGGTGCAGCAGTCGACAGGATTTGATTTATAGACCTGAATATATATAGAAATAAATAAATCAAAGTGAGCAAGTTATAGAGTGAATCAGGCAAGCCTAATATTAAGAAATTTTGAAGTTTAGATTTGTGAAAATTGTAACTGGTATATCAATATGGCCCTATCATCAAGTACTAGTATGGACGATACTGAATTTTTCAGAATGGTGAATCCACAACAGGTATTCCCACAATTCTCTGGAGAGGAAACTGACTATGTTTTAGCTTTTTTCTCCTATATCGAGAAACTAAGAAAATTGGCAAATTGGTCTGATTTTCAGTTGCTAATTTTGCTTAGGAATAAGTTAGTGGGAAAAGCGAAGAACTTCCTATATTCCTCCCCGATTCTGAAAGAAACTCTAGACTATTCTAAGTTTAAAGAAACATTAATCTCACAATTCTCGAAACTAAGGAGCATTGGACCCAATCTTTGGAAACTACAAGGAAGCCCTCAGAAGGATAGGGAAAGCATAACAGGCTATTATAATCATCTGCTAACCCTAGCCAACAGTCTCAGTATTTCCAGTGAAGATAGATCTCACCTAGACTGGGCAGTTTTCCTCCAGTTTAAGCAAGGATTAAAACCTGAATTAAGAGAAACTGCATATAAGAAAAGGCTGACTAACCTAGAGGATTGCTACAATGCTGTGAGAGAAAAAGAACAAATGCTTGGTGACATTTGTCCCACATCCAGATTAGGCCATATTAATGTAATTAAGGAAAATAGTAATTCGAAATCAAGGGAAAAATGACGGACAGAAGTCCATTAATTTTAATCTAGGGTCTAATTGTAATGAAAGCCTTATGACAGAGAAGAATCAGATTAGTAGGGAAGAAGTGAATTCCATGATAAAGCATGAGATGAAACTATTACAACAGCCTGTGATGGATCAACTCGATGCTGTATTATAACAGTTGGCGACCATTTCAGTTACATCCACAGAACCTCATGTCTTGCATGCAGAAAAGATAAATGAAACAATAAGACTAGAAGTTGAACGACAGAACCAGCCTATGTTAAGCCAAATTGATGACATGATGATAAAATTAGAATCAATGACTGAACAAAGATCCAATGTCTATAAATCTCAATCTTAGGATCATTATACTCAAAGAGATCTTAAGGAACCCCCTAAATGTTTCAAATGTGATAGGATTGGGCATATTGCATGGTACCGTTTTTCTAGTAGAAGGCCATCATTGAAAAACAACAAAGAATCAAATTTCGGGCATGTGCACTGTGATAATAAGAAAAGAAATAAAGGCTATACAAATGAAAGAGAATCAAATATGAATCACTCAGACAACTGAGTGCTTCAGGGTAAGGGAAGACAGGTTAAGTACCGTGTTGAGCAGTATTTGAGGTTTGGAAACAGAGTTCTTTTTTTAGACTCTCACCTTTTTTGATGTGCCGACATCGCATTTTAATAAATACTTTCTCTGCTGAAGTGCTACAGACGTCTGAGAGGATCGTCCAAAGGTCATTGTTCAGCATAGCGGCAAGCTCTTCTTCTAGCACACAAATATCCTCGTTGGTGTCGACCAAGAGAATGGCCAAATTTGTGTGCACGAGACTGCCCCAAATTTGGGGTGTGTTCATCCTAAGAACATCAGCCCAACAGCCAAGACAACCCAATTTAGACCACTAGGGAGCACCTTTAAGACTCTTGGACCAACGGCAGTTTCCTTCTTCAGCCTCATTTGTTAGTGCCTGCATGCACATATCATAGTTTTATGTGCCCAGAAGATGGCAATGTAACATGACCAAATATTGGACAGTATTGATTAAAGTTTTTTAATTAATATTTTAGTATACGTTGTCATTTCCTGAAAAATTTAAAGTCATGTATAACCAACGTATAAGTTTATCTACAAGAATTAATTATTCCAAGAATGTGGAGTACCCATCTGCAACCCTTATAGCAACTGGAACAAGCCCAGAAGAAAATCCCAATATAAGAGGACTTTAGAAATGTTTAATGTAGTTCTGGTTTTAATTAATTTATTTTTTGAAAATATTTTGTTTATTTTTTATTTATTTTAATGTATTTTTATATTTATCTTTTTTTAATCCCTTTATAATTTTTTAATTTAATGTTTTTCCACAAGAGGTCAGGCTAGGTGAAAGATTAATAAGCAGTTAGATTCATTTTACCTTTGTAAAGTGCAGTGGTATGTAGCGTGTATCTCATACATATATATTTTCCTGGTGATGACCTCAATGCAGAGGTCGAAACGTTGAATGTTACTTTCCTAATATTAAGTAAAGTAATTATTTTAACACGTGTGTTGTGATTCCATAAATTCTTAACTATGAGTATTCTGGAGCAGTGTTTGAGAACAATTGGGGAATGCCATCAGGACCAGAAGGCTTTTATTTATTAGTTTTACAAATTTTTTTGTTAAAAAACTATAGGAGGGTAGGGTGCATGGATTCTCATATGGTAAGAGGTGATTTCCCTTGATAATCTATGTAGGAGTTCATGGAAAAAAGTGATCAGGATGGAGGTCGGCTTTACCTTTGGGTATAGTAGCAGTGGTGCCATCAGGATGATTCTGAGATGGAAGTGCAGGATAGCAGAAGCTGCATCCAACAGCCTTATGAGGGACCAGAATGTACGGCTTCCATTTGGACAGGAGCCAAAATTTTTGCTGTTGGCCTTCATGAAATCAGATTTGCATCTGTTGCATGCTTTTGTATAAGCAGAATATGGAGCTAAAATTCTTGATACGAGTCATATCAGTAAGCTAAAGTTTTCCCTTTGACTCCTTTGATACACTTTCAGTTGAACCAATGTTTGGAAAACAGACTGGGATTATGGGGGTTGAATGGGGGACGAAATCTTCATGCCAGTGAGAATAATTTCTATAACTTGCTCACAGCACTTTTTTATTATTTTGGTCATATAAGTTTAAATAATAGTCAGACCAAGGAAAGGAAAGGAGGAGGACTAGAAATTCTGAAAATTATCCCAGTTTGATCATTTGCTGCCAGAGGATTCAAGGTAGGGAGTGGTTGCAAGAGAGGCAGGGCATTTTGTTTGAGAGGTGAATTATACAAATTTGTCATCTGATTTGCCAAGAGAAGAGGTAAACTCTAAGTGTATCTGGAAGTCAATCTCCAAAAAAGAGATCTCCAGACTATTTCTATAGTGAAGTGGGTTATCAGGAATTCGAGTAAGTAGATGTATAATTTGTGTTAGGTCATTACTTATAGCAGACTTCTGCTTCTCATCCTGCTTGGTCAACAGTATTGGAATAGGGGAGCCAGTTGGAAATGTGGACATTAAGATTGCCTAGGAAGATGACCTCACTATTTGGATAGCTGGATTTCAAGTGGTCAAGTTTCATTGAAAATGATGTGAAGCAATCTGAGTGTTTTTTATTGTTTGGAGACCAGCAAATGCAACAAATGAAAGTTACTAAATAGGACAAGGAAACCTTGAGCCAGAGAAGGTCAAAAGCAGGGATTCTAAAATAGTCATTCTCTTTCAGGCTGTGTTAGATTTCACAAAGGTACAAGTTCCACCCTAGTGGTGAAAAGAATCGTGAAATGTGTGGGCCTTGGATGTGGACAGTAACAAATGTAGCTGTAATCTGTGTTTCTCTCTGGAATACTGTGTCTGGTCTGGAAGACAGCAGTTGGTGGTGAATGTAATTTATGTTTGTGTTATTAATGACACAGATGTTAAAAAAAAGGGGATATGAAAGTAAGTTTTTAATGAAGAGATTCTGGCTTGGTTTGTATGTTGTGTCTGGTTGTGATGTGACTTTTTTGATGGGATTGGTTTATGAGGGAGATTCATTTTAGTCACATTGTTACTGTTATTGTTTGTAGGAGTCTTTATAAGTTTAATCATGATTAGATGGAAGGATATAATGGGGACATAATAAAATTAATTATGAATTAGATGGAAGAGATTTTAGCGTTGGTTTGTGCAACCTTGTCAAAAGTTATAGCATTAAAGAGACTTGGCTAACAACAGATTTTCATGGATAGAGGAAGGGATACAGTAATTTCGGAAGCTAAAGAAAATAGGACAGGGGAGAGGCATACTGCTGATTAGCAGATGAATTGTGGCCAAAAGGAATAGTGACTGGAAAACCAATGGTGTGGATAACAGTTCATTTCGATGTAATGTAATGTGAAAGTATACATCTGTTGGTGCCTATATGCTAGAGACACAGGGTGTGATGTGAAATATATATATGCAAGAAATTAAGACAGTGGGTACAGGTCAAGTAATTATTATGGGCACTTCAGCTACATAGATATAAATTTGAGTAGAGATGAGATAGCTGGAAGGAAATAGAATTTATTTCTATTAAAAGTGAGAGAGAATTACATCAAACAATGTGTGAAAGGGTGGGGGGCCTTGGGATTTTTCAATGATGGATCTGGTCACAGGATTAGAAAATCCGTACTAACCATAATAGCCACATTGTCTCCAATTGGGGGTGATCATGTGGATTTGACTTGTGAACTTCCTAAACATGGAATTTACATGTTTGAAAACTGAAGAAGGGGTATGAGTGGAACTATAGGGCAGATTATAAGAATCTGAGGAGGTAGCTCAAAGCATTATCATGGCCACACAAGGTCAGGTAGGAGTTAAATGGATAAGTAGTATCACTAAGTAGGATCTGCATGCACACATCTAAAAAGTGTTCTGGAGGTTATTTAAGGAGGAAAGTGACCAGCATGGTAAGGAAGGCTAAATGAGATTGTGAGAATAAATTAGCCAAAGTGAAATTACATGGAGTTCTTTCACTATGTGGCAAGTAAAAGGAAGAATGACTATGGAGGGATAACTTTTTTGAGTGCTGCTGATGATGGCGACAAGATGGAAGCAGATAAAATACTTATGTTACTTCAATCACTTTGCAAGGGTCTATCATGCAAGTAAGGATATTGCTGTGATAGATGTGACAAGAACTAATGTGAAAATGAAGGTTGATAAATTGGAAGTACTTAGGATCGTTCTGTATCTCAATGCAAATGTGGTAGTGCAATTAGATGGGATACATCTCACGTATTAAAAGAATATGCTAAGAAATTGGCATTATCTTTGACTTTATCTCTGATATAGTCTGTTTAACTTAAGTGTCAGTTCTAGTCAAGTCCCAAAGCACTGCAGAAGGTGGACAAATATTAATTTGTGTAAAGGTGACTCTAAGACTGTAACAACTTAGAAGTTGTTACAGTCTTAGAGTCTGTCATAAGGGGACTGATGGGAAAGGTATTGGAAAAGTTGCTCAAAGACAGATTTTAGGGCTGAATAGATAAGAATATGATACTCAATGTGGAAGCATGGAATTGTAAGGATAGGTCATACTTTAGTAATTTACTTTCGATAATAGTGTGATTGCTCAATTGCATAATGGTAATAACTACACAATGATGCCCTGTATTTTGAAAAGGCATTTGACGGGATACTCTATCTCATGAAAATCTATCAAGGAAATTGGAACAAAAAATGGTTGGATATGAAGCTAGTGATCTGGAAACAAGGACGGCTAATGGATAGATACTAATGAGTATTATATCATCGAGCAGAATCCAGGAGAAAACAGATGTGCTACAAGGCTCTGTGTTTGAACCACTAGTGTTTTTAATTTGTATATAAATGATCTAGGAGATAATTTGAAGGGAAATATTCAGTGATTTACCAATGATGCATAATTGTTAAAGGCAGTAGTTAATTAAGGCGAAGAACAGTGCTTGAAGGATGATTTAAATAGGTTGATGGTAGTATGAGCAAATCATAATGCATGTCAGTGTATTGTGAAAAGTAAATAAAGTAAAGTTATGCATTTTGGAATTGAGAAGATTACAAGCTGGATACCACATTGATGGAATTATATACGAGGGTGGTCTGAAAAGTTCTCGGCCTCGATAATAGATGGCAACACTTCTTCTTCTGCAGCTTTTCCCACTTAAGTAGGGTCACTGTTTGTAGTGAGTCTCCTCCACATTCAAGTTCTTCATCCTCAAGTCTTTCTCCACCATCTCCCTCCATCTCTTCTTTGGCCACCCGTACTTCCTCCTCCCCTGCACATCCATCTGTAGGACCTTTCTTCCCACATACTCGTCCTCCCTCCTCATCACATGACCAAACCATCTCAACCTTGTCTCCTGTATCTTTGCTTCTAAGTTCATAACTTTTACCGTTACCCTTTCATAGTCATTTCTCAGACGATTCTTTCTGGTCAAACCGCACATCCACCTAAACATTCTCATCTCCACTACCTCCATCCTGCTGATGTTATTTTTCCTCAGGGCCACAGTTTCCATAGCATACATCATAGCTGGTCTCACTACTGTCCTGTAGATTTTGCCTTTTAGATTGATTTGCACCCACTTATCGCTGAGCACTCCAGCCATCTCTCTCTCTCTCCAGTTCCTCCATCCCACTTGTATCCTGCATCCCACTTCCTTCTCAGCCATCCTCTTTCACTGTTGAACCTAAGTATCTGAAGTTCCTAACCTTTCTGATGACATTTCCTTCCAGCTCTAGATCTGTCTCCTGGCTACCATCCACTTTGCAACACATATACTCTGTTTTACTTCTGCTTGGTCTCATATCTCTCTCTCTTCCAGTACTTTCCTCCAACTTTCCAGTTTAGCTGCCACTTCTTCTCTTGATTCTGCACACAGCATGATGTCATCTGCATACAACATAGTCCAAGGCGCGTCTTCTCTCACCTCCTCCGTCACCACCTCCATCACAATATTAAACAGAAATGGACTTAATGCTGACCCTTGATGCAATGGTCAGCATTGCCAGCACTGTCACTTGAAAACCTTTGTTTCTCCCAGGCAGGTGTGAACTCTTGTCTTCACATTTCTGTACATCACCTGCACCAGCCTGACATATTTCTCTGGTACCTTCTCCCTCAGACATCTCCAGACTTCTTGCCTTGGCACTCTATCATATGCTTTCTCCAGATCAATAAATACCAGATGTAGCTCCGTTGCTTCTCTCGAAACTTTTCTGTTATCTATCGTAACCCAAAGATAGCATCTGTTGTCGATCGACCAGGCATGAAGCCAAATTGCTCCTTTGCAATCTCCACCTACTTCCTCAATCTTCCATCAAGAACCCTTTCTAGGATTTTCAATGTGTGGGACATCAACTTTATTCCTCTGTAATTCTTAGTCTTGTGCATCCACTTCACCCTTGTAGATGAGGACAAGAGTACTTTCCCTCCATTCCTTGGGTATATTTTCCTGTTGGCAAACTTTCATGAACAGGTCCCACAACAGGTCAGGTCCCTCTTCCTCCAGTGCTTTCCATGCCTCCAATGGGATCCTGTCAGGGCCCACCGATTTTCCATTCTTCATCCTCTTTATGGCCTCCTTTACTTCCACTCTACTAATGTTCTGCACCATCCCCTCATAAGACTGCCCATCTTCTCTGTGAGTCCTTGCATTTTCTTCATTCAAAAGCTCTTCAAAGTATATTCTCCATCTGTTTCTTATATCCACATCCTTCTTTAATACCCTTCCTCCAGAGTCTTTGATCTGCTGCACATGTGCGATGTCCTTTGATGCCTTATTTCTACATTTTGTCAATCGATCAATCTTTCTCTGTCCTTCCTTTATTTCTAATTGATCATAAAGGTCTTGATATGCCATGGCCTTTGCCTGTGCAACAACTCTCTTGGCTTCTCGCTTTTTCTCTCTGTACTCTTCCACTCCTGACTCGTCCCACTTCTGCTTTGCCTTCCTCTTAGCCGTCACTGCTTCTTGTACATTATTATTCCACCACCAACCCTCCTTCTGCTCTCTAATCTTTCCGCATGTTTCACCAAGCATGCACAATTACACAGCTTAGAATTGTTTTTGAATTATGTCACCACCAATCTTGTACACTTTCCAGTCCATCCGAAATCCTCTCTAACAGTTCTCCCTAAAACG
Source organism: Typopeltis vanoorti (assembly GCF_054136105.1). Classification (NCBI taxonomy): domain Eukaryota; kingdom Metazoa; phylum Arthropoda; class Arachnida; order Uropygi; family Thelyphonidae; genus Typopeltis; species Typopeltis vanoorti. Next base: position 104,198,741 of record NC_143558.1, read on the forward strand.
GTTCCTCACACTGTCTTCTTTTAAGCGAAACCACTTAATTTTCTTCCTCCCAATGCTTCCAAAGGTTCTTACCTTTAACCTTATTTTAAACTCTGTGCTCAGCAGCCTGTGTTGCTGCGCTACTTGATCTGTTGGGATTACCTTACAATTTGTTACTGCCTGATGATGATGGTAACACTGGCAACAAGATTTTTTTTTTTCGAAGTTGGTACATCTGTCCTAAGCATCCATGTGAAATTGCAAGTCATTCTATCAGTTTTTTTTTTTTTTTTTATACAGCTCTCTGAAGCAAAAGTGTTGTCTGTATCCCTTGAAATGGATAAAATTGTGTACTGTGTGGTTATAAAATTCTTTGTAAAAGAAAGTTTAACCAAAAGAAATTCATTCAACGTTCATAAAAGTTTATGGGCACTCTTCTCCTTTGCTTTCCACAATTAAGAAATGGGCTGCAGTTTAAACATGGCCGTACCAGCCTTGAAGATGATCCAAGTGAAGGACGTCCAAAAAATGTAATAATTTGTTGTTACATTTTTTGGATGTATTTACCATATTGTGCACTTGATCATTGATTAAGTGCACAATATGGTATTGGATGACCGTTTAGTCAAAGTGCATGAAATTGTTGAGACTATAGGCATTTCAAAAGAATGTGTAAGATATATTTTGCATGAAGAATTGCAAATGAAAAAGCTTTGCACAAGATGGGTGCCGTGCTTGCTCACAGTAGATCAAAACCGCACTCGCATGAAAATCTCTGAACAGTGCTTGGAACATTTTAACAAGAACAAAACTGATTTTGTGTGTCGATTTATTACTGTGGATGAGACTTGGATTCACCATTACACACCAGAATCCAAACAGCAATCAAAAACAGTGGACTGAAGCCAGTTGTTCTAACACCAGAGAAGACAAAGTCAGTTCCATCAGCAGGAAAGGTCATGGCATTGGTGTTTTGGGATGCTAAGGGCCTTTTGTTTATTAAATTATCTTGATGGGTAAAACAATAACCGGGGAATATTATTCCAATCTTTTAACCAGACTAGACGAAAAAATTCACGAGAAAAGACCCAGTTTGCAGAAGAAAAAACCATCTTTCATCAGGACAATGCACCTTCCCACAAAGGTGTCTTGGCAATGGGAAAATTAAGGAATCTGCACTATGAATTGTCAGAACACTCACCCTTTTCCCCAGATTTGGCTCCCTCTGACTTCTGTCTCTTCTTAAAACTAAAACTCTTCCTTGCTGGTCAGCATTTTCTTCGAATCAAGAGATGATTGCAGCTGTAGAGGGGCATTTTGCAGATCTTATTGAGAACCACTACACTAACAGGATAATGGCACTCAAGCATCGCTGGAATAAATGTATTAGTCTTAGGGGAGATTATGTTGAAAAATAAAAATAATTTTGAAATAATAAATTTGTTTTTCCATTGTTAGGCTGAGAACTTTTATGACCACCCTCGTGCACCAGAAATTGAGAAAGGTAGGAATTTGGATGTTGTTGGATAGGGAGTTGAATTTCAGAGAGAATATTGCAAAGTAGCCAAGGTACATATGATTAGTTGGTTATGGAAGAACACTCTTAAGTCTAACAGAGATAAGGATGCTATCATTTCTCTTTACAATAACTTTATACAACCACATCTTGATCACTCTGCCTAGGTCTTGGTCACCTTAGTTTCTTGGGATTGAAGAAGTGGTGGTGAAGATCCAGAGGCAAGCGACGAAGATGGTGAGTTGTCTGTAAGGTTGTTTCCTCTAATGATAGATTGAGGGTTTGTGATTATAAAAATTGATTGATAGGCTGAAAAAAGGGGATATGCTAGAAACATTCGAGTTACTTAAAATTTCTTAGAATCAATGCAAAGGAATTACTTCAAACTTTATTCACAAATTCAGATTATTTTCTGGATTTTTTTTAGCTGAAAATAATAAATTATTGGAAAATAATTATAAGTAAGGCATTATTTATATTAAACTTCACAGATAAATCTAAACTATAATGATGTTCTTACTATTCCTAAAGTATGGGAAATTGTCATACAAAATTGTGTAATTTTTTGATGATGAAAGTTTATTTTTCACTTGGTTAGAATATAATAAATTTAGTTTAATCCTTTATCCAAGTGTGAGCAAACAAAGTTTGCACCTGAAAGTGTCTTCAGGACTGGGGTAAGGTAATACAACACCAGGGCTAATCCTTGCAAAGGTGGAGCAAGCTACCAACACTCCTATCTCAGTATCTCCCATAATGCAGAATATAATAAATTTAGTTTAATCCTTTATCCAAGTGTGAACAAACAAAGTTTGCACCTGAAAGTATCTTCAGGACTGGGGTAAGGTAATACAACACCAGGGCGACTCCTTGCAAAGGTGGAGCAAGCTACCAACACTCCTATCTCAGTATCTCCCATAATGCAAAACACATCTCCTTGTGGATATGTTTCCCTTAATGTTATGCATTAAGGGAAGTGCCACTACCCAGACTAGTTTCGGCCTTAATTGAAGTCTCTTCAGTGGGAGCCAGGCCCAAGTGGAGATACCAGTCAGAAGCATTAGCAAGGTCATCTCTACCTATAGGAGTTGCCAATTGGTGTGCCACCTTTTTAATAAATTACTCTGGATTTAGAGGAAGATGTTGAAAGTTTATTTTTCACTTGGTTAGAATATAATAAATTTAGTTTAATCCTTTATCCAAGTGTAAGCAAAAAAAGTTTGCGCCTGAAAGTATCTTCATGGCCTGGGGTAAGGTGGTACAACACCAGGACGACTCCTTGCAAAGGTGGAGCAAGATACCAACACTCCTATCTCAGTATCTCCCATAAAACACATCTCCTTGCGGATATGCCTAATGTTATGCATTAAGGGAAGGGCCACTACCCAGACTAGTTTCGACCTTTATTGAGATCTCTTCAGTGGGAGCCAGGCTCAAGTCGAGATACGCAAGGAGATATGTTTTGCATTATGGGAGATACTGAGATAGGAGTGTTGGTGGTCTTGCTCCACCTTTGCAAGGAGTCGCTCTGGTGTTGTACCACCTTACCCCAGTCCTGAAGATACTTTCAGGTGCAAACTTTGTTTGTTCACACTTGGATAAAGGATTAAACTAAATTTATTGTATTCTAACCAAGTAAAAAATAAACTTTCAACATCTTCCTCTAAATCCAGAGTAATTTATTAAAAAGGTGGCACACCAATTGGCAACTCCTATAGGTAGAGATGACCTTGCTAATTCTTCTGACTGGTATCTCCACTTGGGCCTGGCTCCCACTGAAGAGACCTCAATAAAGGTCAAAACTAGTCTGGGTAGTGGCCCTTCCCGTAATGCATAACATTAGACATATTCGCAAGGAGATGTGTTTTGCATTATGGGAGATACTGAGATAGGAGTATTGGTAGCTTGCTCCACCTTTGCAAGGAGTCGTCCTAGTGTTGTACTACCTTACCCCAGTCCTGAAGATACTTTCAGGCGTAAACTTTGTTTGCTCACACTTGGATAAAGGATTAAACTAAATTTATTATAAAATTGTATAAAATAATTTTTATATATGTTATCTTATTTTAATGTAATCTTTTTTTCCCCCTCCAGATATATTTTAATTTAATTCTGTAACATGCTACTGCATACTACAATCATACAAACCCTAACTGTATGTTATTCCTAGTATTGTTTGAATTAACTGTACTGACGATGTCCTTTGATACTTAGGATGAAAAATTTACTTGTTAAAACTAGTGTTGTACTACCTTACCCCAGTCCTGAAGATACTTTCAGGCGCAAACTTTGTTTGCTCACACTTGGATAAAGGATTAAACTAAATTTATTATAAAATTGTATAAAATAATTTTTATATATGTTATCTTATTTTAATGTAATCTTTTTTTCCCCCCCTCCAGATATATTTTAATTTAATTCTGTAACATGCTACTGCATACTACAATCATACAAACCCTAACTGTATGTTATTCCTAGTATTGTTTGAATTAACTGTACTGACGATGTCCTTTGATACTTAGGATGAAATATTTACTTGTTAAAACTTATTACTGTGGTTATTATGTGTATTTGTTTAGTCATGAATTCTCCACTGGTTTCGTTGTACAATAAAATTATTTATATTGTTTTAGTTGAATGTTACCAAATTACTTAGTCAGCACTTAACTATTCAATTTCTATTCGTAATGAAATAGGTGCAGGGAGGACTATAATTGAGAATAATGCAGATAACATGACTTATCAGGTGTGGCTGTTAAATAATGGACAAGTGTGCTGTGATTTGTGTTCTCATAGTAGTGGGATGCGCTTGTGCCATGAATTATCTTGAAGGCTCTAGAAGCAATTGAGATAAGCATTATTTGCTATAAAAGTTATAAAAGAAACACGTGCGAAGTCGCTTTGCCGGAATAATGTCTAATGTGAAACTCATTAGACAGCGCATTAATCTCAGTTTCGTTGTGAAATTGAAGATCATCACATGTGATGAGATGTGGATTTTCCAGTATGATCCAGAAACAAACAGACGATCAATGCACTGGAAAACTCTCATATCACTGAGAACGAAAAAAGTAAGAATGAGCAAGTCAAAACTGAAGGCAATGCGGATCGTGTTTTTTTATATATATATATATATATATTTATATCAGTGACATGGTAATGGTTGAATGGGTACCAGAGGATTAGACAGTTAACCAACATTACTTCCTTGAGGTTCTGGCCAAGCTGAGAGAACGAGTGAGGAAGAAGAGACCTGATCTGTTGAAGAACAACACTTGGATTCTCCATCAGCACAATGCTCCAGTCCACAGTGCACTGTCTGTAAATCACTATCTGGCTGATAAGAAGATTCCAGTGTTGAACCATCCACCTTACTCGCTCGACTTAGCTCCATGCGACTTTTACCTTTTTCCAAAGTTGAAATCTGCATTGAAGGGCACCCATTTTCAGTCGGTCTATGAGGTTAAGGAGAACACGGCAGCGCTACTGAAGCAGATAACACCTGATGACTTGCAGCACTGCTTCGAAGGAAAATTCTTATGCAAAGTGTATAGATGGAGAAGGGGAGTATGTTGAAGGGGATAACAATTAAGTTATACAATTGTAATAATAAACCACATTTATGTATCTAGTCTCATTATTTAATAGCCACATCTTGTATATCACAATATTTATAATAATTTATGAAAATGTATGCTTTGACTGAGTGGTTAGCATATCAGTGCCAGCCAAAAGGCTGCTGATTCTAATCCGCCTGTGGGCATGAATGTTTTTGATTGTCTGTGAAAATACTAGTGGTGGTGAGCAGTAGATGGCGATGGTGTAGCTAATGTGGTTTCCTGTAGTTGGTGGATTGAGTGGTGGAAACGGAGATTTGTAGAGTAGGTGCCTTCCCTCGATGAGTCTTGGACTCCTTGGAGGTGTATGTAATAATAATAATAATTTGCTTAGGCATGGACTCTTCCAACATAGAACACATTTTTCTTATTTCTGTAACTCGAAACCATACTTTTATAATGATTGTATTAGGTTATTCTTTGTATCACAAACAATTCTGACATTGCTTTTTCTAATTGATAAGATATTTATGTACTGAATTACCATACTCATCATTTTTTTTTTCGATGATAGAGAAATAATCATATATTACAGTATTATTTTTTTAAATGATTTGAAAAAAATAATCATACTGTAATATCATATGTTATTATGTGTCTTGCCTGTAATATATTGTGTACATTTAGTCTTGCATCTTGTTAAATAGGAAATGTTTAATTTCTTGCTTTCAGTAGCATTAGCTCAAAGATGCAGCTGTGAATGAAAGTTAATCTTGTTAACTAGTTTTTCATGAGTATGAATGATTAACATATCAATAAAGGTAATTGATAGTTCACACTTCTTGTTTGTATTACTTTATCTCTCTCATGTTCTTCACATCCATATTTTGGTGGATGTGAAAACACATTGTGGCTGCTAGAGAGGTTAAGGCAACTTTACCTTTTTTTTTTTTTCTTTGAATCTTTGAATGGTGGGTAAGTCATTATAAAAACATAAAAAATGCATATTGAAATTTCAAATATGATATATATATATATATGTATATTTATTTATGAAATTGAAATAAATACAGATATGTAGTTTTTTTGTTTTTTTTATGGTTATGTAGTTACCTATTTATTTTTCTCTCTTTTTGAAAATAGATTTAATGTCAAACAGGATGATTTTGAAAAAGATTTATTATTGGAGAATATATGCATTATTCTGGGAACAGTTACATCAGAGCTTTTATGGTATGTATTTCTACTACTGGGTATCTTTGTTTTCCATTTTAGCTATCTTTGTTTATGCAGTTTTTTTTATTAATCCAAAATTCAATTTTTTTGAAACAGTTATTAATACATACAGTCTAGTTAGCTGAATGAATAGTACTTCAACTCAATAATTGGCCATGGGATTAGATCTGACTACGTCATGTTTGTTCATATCTTTACACTGTAGGTAATATAAGGTGGAATGTTACATTACTCAGTCTGAGACTACAGCCAGCACTGGTTATTTGGAGGCATTGATTATCTTGAAAAAAAATTCCCTGTTTAGTTTCTATGAGTAGGTGTTCTTTCTTGATTTTCTAATTCACTTTGTACAGTAGGTTTAAAATCAGCACAACACTCAATAAAATGCAAATTTAATTTGCATTTTATGGCTATCTTACATATAGATTTATTTGTGAGATATATATTATACTGGATAAGAGGTTATATTCTTATTTCAATCCTTTACCCAATTTGAGTAAACAAAGTTTGTGAAGTATCTTCATGACTAGTCTACTAGCATCTAGAGGCTGTTGACTTCATATTAATTGCATCAGTATCCCATAATACACAGTATACTTTCTCTATAATGTGTACATTCCTGTGCATTTTGGGAAGGGTTATTGAATTCTCATAATTGGAGCAATATGGAGGAAGATACCAAAATTGAATCAATGCAGAAATCATATATTTTCCATATACAAGTAGCACGTTATTTCTCTGGATAAGATTTTTTTTTTTTTTTACTACTTGGTTAAAAACAATATTAAACTATACAAATTATCTTGTTTTAATGCTTTACCCCCCCACCTACTATATAAGCAAGCAGTTTGCAAATTAATTCTGTATTTGTTAGTGTCATCATGACTTCACATCAATTGCTTCAGTAACTCATTATGCAAAGCACCTTTATTTGGGACATACACGAGTATGTTGTTATGTAGCATAGCATATAGAGTACAGCATAGAATATTGCTGTACTCCTCTCTATATGCAAATACAGGAAACCTTCGCCTAACATGATTAATTAATCTCTCAATTAATGCATGCTAAGCAAAATTGCATTAAGCAAACACAACAAACAATAGGAATAATTATAATTCATCCATCAGTCAGCATATATTTGGGAAAAAAATACAGTATAAGCTATATTACAGGATAAAATCATCAAAGTTAATAAAAATCAGTTGCTTAAAATTTTATGTAATGTCTAATCATTTGATTGAGCTACTTTTTTTTATAATAAAATTCAGTAAAGATGTTTGAATTGTGCTCGAGTTTTTTGTCTTGTCATGCAATTTGCGATAGCTTTATCAAGATTTCGGCAGACTTCAAAGCTTCGTTCCATATCAGGATCAGCATCAAACAAAATTTCCTTAGCATACTCAATTTGATTGAAAACTAGCTCAAGTTCTTTTGCAGTTATCTTCTTAGTCATAACATTCTCTTCTTGTTCGCACTCCTTATCTTTTTCTTCATATGCACACTGTTCTCTTCTAGTTGAAGGAGATCATTTTTGCTTAGCAGTTATGCATGAGAATCAAGCAAGTTTCTCACATCTTTATTATCCAGTTCATTAAATCCAAGTTCTTTTCCCATTGTGCAGATTTCTTCATTCATAGTATTTTAATATGACAATACATCATTTTTTATATGTATTGTCATATAAAATATGTATTTTATATGACAATACATCATTTTTGTACTTACGGCAAATACATAATTCTGCATTGATTTAACCTAAGTTGTCTTACTAGGTCTAGATCCCAATGATTATCCCTCATTGAAGGTTAAACCTAAGTAATATGATATGCAAATGCTTTACAATATTCCGCTGTAGAAATTCTGTTGGCCAGTCTGATAATTTTTACATTTAGAAAAATGCACTCTAGAAGTTATTAAATTTTTTGCTAGATAGTGCAGATCACCCAGCCAAAAATTTTCATTTTCTTTTTTTCTTTCTCCATTATGCAGTATTCATCCTCTTAATTTGATGTGGTTTTATGGTTTACTTTATTGATGACTGGAGAAATATGCAAGGCAGAGAAGGCCAAACCAAGATGGTTCATTTCCAATATCTACCCACCTGGTACCGTTTGCTTCTAGATTTTAGTTCCAATTCATTTTTTGTTTGTATAGCTACATGAGACTAGTGAAAAAGAGAAAAATATAGCTTACAACTACATGATGATACAAATGAGCTAGGGGTAATTTTTTCTTTCTCTCTTGTTCTATCCATTTATCTTTTCTTTCTCATAATCCTATCAGGCTCCCCACCCTCTATTATTCTATACCTATGATGAGCTTACCATTACTTTTTGCCTCAGTGAAGGTTGCCAGCTTGGGTAGTGATCCTTCTCATAATTCGGAGCAGTATATGTTGCCGAAAGGAAGTGTGCTCTGCATTATGGGATACTGATTAAAGCAATTGATAAGAAGTGAACAGCCTCTGTGTGCAAGGAGACTAGTAGTTAAAATTTGCAAGCACAGGATTAGAATCGGCATTTAATTTCTTGTCACGTTCGGTATAACTTTGTAACTAAGCAAAAAACTTTCTACAACTATCTCTAGTTTGGGATATATGTGTGAGAAATATAACTCTATCTGGGATATAAAGTTATATCATTATTATTGTTATATAGGTATCTCCATGTAGACAGAAGACTAATCATGGGAAACCCACACTAACCTTTACCACACACATACCATCATCATCATCAAATTCCTGATATATATCCTCAAGGGGTGTACAGGATATGATAGTACTACATGAAAAATTTACATCATTACTAACTTCCTATCTACAATTTTCCTCCAAATCAGTCTGTTAAATGTCAAGACTCCAATATTATTCGGTCTTATATTTCTATCTTCTAAGGCACTTTTTACTGTATCAATTCACCTATATCTTAGTCTTCATCTGGGTCGTTTTCCTGCCAACCTGGCAGAGAACACTTGTTTTGCTAATCTTTCCTCACCCATTCTGTTTAAGTGACCAAATTGCCTGAGATTAGCTCTGCTAATGCATTCCTGGATGCTAACAATGTCAGGTTCTTTCCTAATATCCTCGTTTTTAATATGATATTGACATTGATGCCATCTGTTCACGCCACTAATCTTTCTCGGGACGCTCATATCTGCAGTCTCTAGTCTTTGATCAAGTGTTTTACTTCTAACTCAGCTCTCAGATTCATACGTTAAGACTGGTTTGAACACTGTCTTGTATACAGCTAATTTAGTGTTTTGGCTAATTTCTCTCTTATTCCATATAAATTTATTCATTTGACTTCGTTCCATACCAGCTTTGTTGATTCTGTTGTATATTTCCATATTTAATTTACCATCTTCACTAAAAATCATGCCTAAGTAGCTGAAATGTTTTACTTGTTCTATAAGTCTCCATTCACAATGCAGTTGATATTTTCAATATTTCTGCCTATTTTCATTGTCGTTGTCTTTTTAACACGTTCGCTGCCAACTACGAGTATACTCGTAGTTGGTAAACCTGCCACACAAGCCAGCTGCGAGTATACTCGTATGACGCTTACCACCGACAACGAGATTACTGTACTGACCTTGAAAAAGTGAAAATGCTTGGCTTGTGGAGCTAGCATCAAAACTGTGTATTCTCATAGACGGTATATGCTCTGCACAAGCCAACTATGAGTATACTCGTATGACGCTTACCGCCAGCAGCGAGATTACCATACTGACCTTGAAGAAGTGAAATTGCTCGGTGTATGGGAACAGACTATTCCGAAGTAGTGTGGAAGCGAACGTGTTAATGCTGACGTTCATACCATATCTTTTACAACAGTTATTTAATTTAGTTATGGAATCTTGTAGACTTGTAGCAGATTTATTTAGAAGTATAACATCATCTGCATAAAGCAAAGAGCTGAGATTAACACCTCCAATTTTGATATCAGGTTTAATACCACTTTCCTTCATAATGTGATCCATATAGATAACACTGTCCAACACAATTTTTGCTGACTTTTATATGAGACTTGTTTTTTACTAATTTGGGTGCGCTGATTTCAAATATCAAACCCATTTTTCTCTATCACGTCAGGTTTTTTTCCTCTATGGCATTTTCTTTTTGCTAATTTGTACGTTTTTGATAGTTTTAAGGAGGCCGTACTATTTAGAGGATCAAAAAAATCGATTTTTTAATATTATTTTCTGAAAGTATGTACTTTTAAAAATCTGTTCCTAACTTTTTATCAAGAAATTCAAAAAATTCCCGAAGATATAGCCTATTATTCAAAGCGTTGCGCAGATCAGAATCGGAGCGCTCACTGCTCTCGCTTGTTAGTAAACGAATAAATGCATAAGAACCTGCAACGGCACACTTCGAATGCGAGAGAGGCCGATAATTAGATACATAACTACTTAACAATATTCATTAAAAATTACAAGAATATTTATAAAAAAATAACAATTTTACTTACACATGAGTTTCAGGGAATAAATTTTTGTTTGTAGCAATTTCTGCTGTGTGTTCTGTTTTGGCAATCCCTTTGAATACTCCAACAGTAGTCGGCCATCATGTGAGAATCCCATCTTCCTTGGTACCGATCTTCCATAGTTTTTAAGTCTTGATGAAATCTTTCGCCTTGTTCATCACTTACAGCACCTAAATTCTCGGGAAATCTATCAAGATGACTGTATAGGAAATGAAGCTTTATGCTCATGTTGCAACCTAGGCACTGGAAATTTTCAAGCATTGTTTCCTCTAGATCTTTGTAATTGCACACTTTTTTGTTTCTAAGAAAATTATTTGCAACCATCATAAATGAAGTCCAGGCCTCTTTCTCAATTTTGTTCATAGAGTTGATGAAATTTGGGTCTCTCATTAAAGTTCTAATTTGCAGTCCATCAAATACACCGGCTTTAATTTTTTCATAACTAAGTCATGGAAATTTTTCACATATGTATTGGAGACAGTCACCTTGTAAATCTAAAGCTTTAATATACTGCTTCATAAGACCCAATTTGATGTGTAGAGGTGGAAAAATGATTTTTCTCTGTCGATTAAAGGTTGATTTATAACATTCTGTTCTCCAACATTTAAGGATATTCTAAGAGGCCAATGTTTCTGACTCCAGTGTTGGTTTCTAGCTCGACTATCCCAGAAGCATAGAAAACACGGAAACTTTGTATATCCTCTTTGAAAGCCAAGTAAAAAGTTCACCATTTTAAGATCCACACAGATGATCCAGTTATGGTCTGTATATTTTAATAACTTCAGAACCTTTTTAATGTCCTCATATGTTTCCTTTAAGTGGACTGAATAGCCAATAGGAATTGAGCCATATACATTCCCATTGTGTAGTAAGACACACTTGAGACTTCTGCTTGAAATGTCGATAAATAAATGCCACTCATTTGGATGATATTGTACAACACTCATTTCAGTTAGTAAACCTGACACATTGTTACAGTAAACAAACCCACACTCGTGTTTAAAACATTGTACAAGATTACTTTCCCTGCTACGATAAAAAGTTATCTTCGTATCTTGCTCCAGTAAGTTTTTTTCATTTAATCTTGAAGCTAACAATTCCGATGAATCGTTTGATATGCCCAAATCTCTTACTAAGTCATTCAATTCTGCTTGAGTAAAACATTGTGGTCCAGAACTAGAAATTAAATTTTCATTGTCTAAATCAACATCTGGGTCTTGCTCCTCAAGAACATCTGGCATATCCCGATCATGCTCGTTCTCAAGTAAAGGAAGTCCTTTATAAATTAGCACGGCTATTTCATTGGAATGAGCAACTGGCGAATTGCTGAGTCGAGATTTGGATACACAATTTTTTTCTTATTCTTCTTATTATAACCAGAAGTCTGAACTAAACAAAAATAGCAATCATCTACTTGATTTTTCGGTTCACGCCAAATCATTGGAATGCCAAAAGCTAATTTTTGGCGTTTTCCTTTGCTCCACTGTCATAAATTTTCTACACATGACTTACACACTTTATTTGGAGCCCATGACTTGTCCTGATCTGCAATTTTTACGTCAAAGTATGCAAAGTGCACTTTCTTAACGAAATCAGTGATATTTGTCCTTTGAATGGGAACAGTAAAGCTGCCACAAATGTAGCAGAAGGAATCTACATTATTGACACAATTTCGAGTAGTAGATGTGATGTATTTGCTTCACTGCCGACTAATATGCAATTAACAAGACAAAAAAAAGCAGAGACTTTATTGAAACGTTATAAGCACTCATCATACTTTCACGATCGATTAACGATTGACTGATTTCGATCGTTCTTTGTCCCGCTGTGACGCATATAGCATTCATTTGTTTTAGGCAGTTGTCATCACCTACTTTTCATCACCTAAATGTATTAGGTTGGTTATCGGCCTCTCTCGCATTCAAAGTGCCTGTACGTGCCATTGCAGGTTCTTACGCATTTATTCGTTTACTAACAAGCTAGAGAGCGGTGAGCGCTCTGATTCTGATCTGCGCACCGCTTTGAATAATAGGCTATATCTTCGGGAATTTTTTGAATTTCTTGATAAAAAGTTAGGAACAGATTTTTAAAAGTACATACTTTCAGAAAATAATATTAAAAAATCGATTTTTTTGATCCTCTAAATAGTACAGCCTCCTTAAAACTATCAAAAACTTACAAATTAGCAACAAGAAAATGCCATAGAGGATAAACCTGATGTGATAGAGAAAAATGGGTTTGATATTTGAAATCAGTACACCCAAATTAGTGAAAAACAAGTGTCAGATCATAATCAGCAGAAAAAAAAATTTTTTTTGTTGGCCAGTGTAATGAATAACAGAGGGGATAATGTACATCCTTGTCTGACACCAGATTTAACATTAAACCATCCTCCTGTACTTCCATCAAATGAAAAATGAAATGCCTCTATAATTCTCACATTCAGTTTTATTTCCCTTTTTATATATGGGTACTATTAGAGCTCTACTCCAATCATCTGGAATTCGTCCCTCTGTCCAGGCCTTCTGAACTGTGCAGTGCAGCCACTGTATGACTTTTATACTTCAGCATTTCTGGTCGAATATCATCTACTCCTGCTGTCTTTCCACATTTCAGGCTTTTCATGGCTTTTTCTACTTCAAATATGGATATGTATTCCTGACTGCATGCCTGGTCAGTGTTTTTTTACCACTGTGATGTCATCACTGCTTGTTTCATTTAGCAGTTTTTCAAAGTAATTATTTCATACTTCAATGATATCTTTTCTCCTGTTTTCATGTCACCTTTATCATCTCTAACTCCTTTTACAGCAATCTTTCTTCCATTTTTGTGCTTCTTCAACAACCTTTAGAATATCTTGCTACCTTCTTGATATTTATTTTCTGTGTTCTTGCCAAAGTCCCCCCATGAGCTTCCTGAACACACACACACACACACACACACACACACACACACACACACACACACACACACACGCTATACAAACCTTATTCATACTTCTCCTTAAACGCATTCGCTATCGGGGCACTCGCAAATAATTCTGGCAATCAATTCCACTCATTTGCCACTTTCTAAGCAAAAATATAGTCCACGCTTATTCACAACTACATGTGTGACTTTTCTGTATTTATTCGTCATGCATCAAAAATATTTCCTTTGTTTGAATCATATAGAACCCTTTAAATAACATACAAGTTTCTATCTTGTCCTGTAATTTCTGTATGTCTCCTGAACTTAACCTATATGCCTTCATCCTCCCCATGTTGACACATTCAACAAATCTGCCACGAGCTTGGGCACTCATCATTAGATCTGACATTCCGTTCTGGACGGTTGAAAACTCAAATCATCTCCCCCCCCCCTCCTCTCATACTGCTCAAAAGGTTTTTGCCATGCTTTATTTTATTTTGTTCATATAGTGGTTGCTCTTCAAACTCTATTAATTACTCCGATCTCTTTGAATATTTATCTTGAAGCTACATGGTGTGTAGCTACATGGTTCTGCATTCCCAAATATTTTAACAGGGCTGTTATCTTCCTTGGGAAATTTCATTGTTCACAGATCAAAGTCTATGCTCTCACTGATCAAGTAGAAAGAAACAATAATAATTGCAAGATAGAGCTTGCATCCCTCTTCCTTACCTTTACTAATACTAAGATATCAAAACACAATCAGATTTCTCTACTTAGATTGATCCACACTGCCTGGCTTTTTTGGCAAAACTGCATTTCAGCTATCTTCTGCAGCCACCAAAAAAATTGGTGTACTTTTTCTCCAATTGGAGAAAAAGTACACCAATTGGATTGGAGCATTAAAATTCTCTCTAAGATTGCTCAGTTCCATTCAGAAGAGGGCAATCTGGCTAATTAATGATACCATACCCACTTTGATCCCTCTCTCTCAGAGACATTCAGTTTTTGCCTTGTGCTTCTACAGATACTTTCATAGTCAGTGCTCTGCTGAATTGGCCACTATTATTCCTCCAAAATCATTAAAACAAGAGCCATTGCTAACCAACACCCTTTTATAGCCCATCTTCAAATTCACTGAACCAACTTCACTTCCTTCTCCTTCAACCCATTTACTTCTGTCCTTTGGAACAGTCTCTCTAAAAGTCTACCTTCCCTGAAGATTACAACCCTCAGCTGTTCAAGAAGAATGTGAACAGATTTCTTCTTTCTTCTATTCCTCTTAGGTTTTGTGGCCTTTCGTGTATGGATCAGATATTAAAAAAAGTCCACTTACCCCCGCGCTGGCAGATAATCATTTCAAAGGATAATAATCCTTTGGAAGAATGAATTGATTATTGTGAATGCAAGCTATATCCTGCTTACTCAGACCACAATGCTGTCCTTGTTGATTTTCTACAGAATGTCCTTTCACCATTCATGTTTATCTTTGTGTTTTTTGGCAGTCTAGTAGGTGCCAGATATCTTCTGTAATTACTTTTCTTCTTTCTCATGGTGTGATTACTGTTTACGTTCTCCTGATCCAAACAACTACTTTTCATGAACGAGAAATAATTCTTACTGTAATGGAAAGCGATCTTCCTCTCCATTTCCATTAAAAACTCCTTATGGGACTCAAGTCTGCATTCTTCAGAAAGCCATGCAGTCCTTGTAAAATATTCAGCTTATGAGAAATGGCAAGTATAACAAGTCAGTCCAAGAAAAAATCTGGCTTACCAGAAAGGATCATGTGCTGAAAATTCACCTCTTGTTGCTGTGGTCATTTCTTCTAGTCCATCTGCTGGACAAGATCCAAATAACACATTCATAATATCACAAAAAGAAAAAAGCTGATCTCATTACAGTTCTTTCCCCACTCCTACATGGATTGTGATATCTAGAATTAACATTCTGCCTATTTTTTTTTTATTTATTGTATTTTTTTTTATCAAACTTCTGTGATTCAGTTTATACCAGTGTGTGTAACAAATACATCCACACCTGGATATATATATATATATATATGAGGGGGTGGGGTCTGGAAAGTTTCGATAAACACCTAAAACAAAAATGATATTAAAGCAACCGATACAACCACAAGAACAAACATGCAAGGCTATAAGAATATAAGTTATCTTCATAACTCTGCTACTAGTATGTTCTTTCTTGTGGTTATACCAGTTGCTTTAATATCGTTTTTGTTCTAGGTATTTATCAGAACTTTCCATATCCCAACCCTCTCGTGTGTGTGTGTGTGTGTGTGTGTGTGTGTGTGTGTGTGTGTGTGTGTGTGTGTGTGTGTGTGTGTGTGCAGGTGCGTACATGTACATGTGTGTATCCTACTTAAAAAAATAGTTGGTAAACAAACTAACCTCTCATTACCTCCTCATTACAATTCTTATAATTCTGAAGTTCATCAATAACTATATTGCTCACTATCTGGAGGCCTAACAGCTAATTATAGACTACCAATATGGAGTTTACTCTTCTCAATTCACATTAGATCTTCTAACCAAAATGACTTATATTTGGTTACAAGGTGTGGAAAAGTTAGGAGAAACTTGTATTCACACTGAACATTTCAAGAATATTTGAACAGTTCTGGTATAGTGGAGGCCTACTAGCAAATAGCCATTCTCTGATCTACCATACACCTTTGCATGTGGATTTGCCATATATTATTAATATTATTATTGTTATACAGGTATCTAAACAGCAATATAAATGATGTGCACCACCTACAATCATCTAAACCAGAAGTACTATTTCTATCAGAACCCCCAGCTGGCAACTTCAACAGCCACTGTCCATCTAAACTGCCCAAACTACACATTACACAGCTACTTCCACCACAAGAGCAGCACTTGTACATTCATCAGAACCAACATACCATGCCAGACACTGCACATCCTTGAATCCCCACTATTTGATCTGCTTTGGCTCAAAATTTCTCTCCCCAAAAAAACCTGCCCTTTTCATATGCTCTCTCTATCACTCTCCAAAGCTCGATGTTCTGTAGTCAAAATAATAGTGAGGTCATTCTTCTTGGGAACTTCAGTGTCCACAACTCACATTGGCTGCCTTTCTCCAGTTTCACCGAACAAGCAGGCAGGGATATTGAGGTGTTTGCCTCAGCAATGATCTATCTCAGATCATCAGTCTTACTACCAGAATACCTCACAAACTCCTCCAATTTGCACATACTTGACCTTTTCCTAATAAGCTCCCCTTCCAGGTATACTGTGGTTGTCAGTTCCACTCTTGGTAACTTGGACCACAACCTCATACAATTCTCTTTTGCTACCCTTCACCCACCAATTCACAGCCTCGTGTCCTTTGGCACTACAAGAGTTTCAACTTGGAGGATCTCTATGACTTCTCCTTTTTTTTCTCCTTCCCATGTCTAATTACTGCTTCAGTTCTTTTGATCCAAACACCCACTTAGACCAAATAACAGAAATCATCCTCACAGGAATGAAGACTTTCAGCCCTTATTCCATTCGAAATTCTCAGCAACCCCCAAGCCTTGGTTCTTAAAAAAGTGTGCCAAGGCTGTAAAAGAAAAATACCTCTGCTTATCACGAATGGTTCAAGACCAAAACTCCATCTGCCCAATCTGCCTACATTACATTCACAGCCATTGTGAAAGAATCGTCACCAAGTCCAGGTCAGACTTTGAAAGGATCAAATGCTGAAACTTGTCTCCTGCCAAGATTTCAGTCACTCCTTGTGGTCCCTTGCCAAGGCCAATGAGCACAACTTCTGCCCACCCAGTTTTCCACCACCCAAACCAGTCTGGGTAGTGACCCTTCCCACAATGCATAGCATTATACATGTTTGCAAGGAGATATGCTTTGCATTATGGGATACTAAGGCAAGTGATGTGAAGTCATATCACCTTTACCATGAGTTGCCCCAATCCTGAAAATACTTCATGCGCAAACTTTGTTTGCTTACACTTGGATAAAGGATTAAACCAAGTACAGTAAAACTCCTTTTTTACACTTTTCAGGGGACTGATGGAAAAAAGTGTAAATAGCAGGAAATGTAAAAAACATTAAAAAAGGCTAAAAGATGACTTACTGCTAGTATGTGAGTCTACGTACTCAATTACAAAATTTAATAACTGAAAATAAATCAATTTACAATTACTTACATTTATCTATTTTAAAAAATCTTTAATTGTTGATTGTCTTTTTTTTTTTTTTTGACATAGCGCCAGATTGTTTTGCATTGAGTTCAATGCTTGACCTGTTTTTTACTATCATGTTCAAAGTGGACACGGAGATTCCAAGATCTTTTGCTAAATAAACACGTGTTCCGGCATGCCAATCTACACATCGCAGAATTGCCATCTTTCTTCTACCGAAATACGTTTTCTGTCTTTTTCTCCATGTTACTAACATGGATAATCCACCACCACAACTTGAAAGCAACTTTCAAACGCTAAATTATGTAGCAGAAATTCTGCAATATCAGTTCATACTGTGATTGAAAAATCACGGTATCGCTCATCACTACGTTACTGCTGCAAGCATACAGGTCACCGTGATGGCGGAAATGAAACTACAGCCGAAAGCAACGCCATCTGGGAACAGAAATGCACAGATTTCCACAGAAGATTCGAAAATCAGTATTGCCACCTGAGAAAAAAATGCAAATCACGGGAATTAACGTCCACATCAAGTTGTTAATGGTGGGAAAACAATATATCATAAGAATAGGCCTTAGAAAACGTAAACTGTGGGAACGTAAAAACAGAGTTTTACTGTATATAATTTCTTGGTATCTTTAATTAATAGTATAACCAAGGGGAAAAACTTTCAACAATTCTGTCTTCTTTGTTTTGGTAACAACTGTTATGTTGATCTGGTACTTATCGAATTTTTCAGCTAGTTCCAATTTGTTTGTGCTGATGCTTATGTTGATTGTGCCAGTCTTCAAATCTGTTGAGTTGAGTTGAGATTTGTTCCAGTAGCTAACTTTTCATTGTCTTCTCTTGTTCCCTGATTAAAGCAATGAGGACCTTGTTTAACCTGGTGATTCTCCAGTTGGAATGAAATTCTGTCATGTTGTGCAATCATTTCGCATTATAGTTTAAGTCGATTTGAATACCATTTGGTCTGCTCATTCCCAAATTGCCAGCCCATCCTCCTACTTTCTGAATTCAGCTAGAACTAACAGGGTGCAACATGAAAAGGCAAGTTTTATGTTTGCTCAGAAGTCCTGGTTGATTCTTTGCATTCCTTAAAAGGTTATGTGGAGAACTCCTTCCAGTTACCCAACTTTGATCTTTAAGTATCATGAGCATGCATTCTTCATTCTCAAATTTTCTGGAGTCCTCACAAGGTCTCAATCAAGTACAGATTTTGCTGCTACGTGATTCATAAGATATATAAGAAACAAATAATAAGAGGTAACACAAATATAAATGTATCCATTTTTGTCATCATCATTCATCAACAGATAAAAAGACAATGGTGGAACATGCTATTCTTTATTCAGAAGGGTTTGGAAAGACTAGCTGGATCTCTAAAAACAGTTAATAAACTATGATTGAATGATGTTCTTGAAACATCATGTCAGCAACCCTATAATCAACATTGGTAGATGGAATAGCAATCATCATTGTCATCAAATTCTTGCCATGAACACTCAAGGTTGCACAGGATATTATGATAGCACTACATGAAAAACTCACATCGTTACTAACTTCCTATCAACAATTTACCTCCAAATCAATGTTATCTGTCAAGACTCCAACATTATCAGAACTTATATTTCTGTGTTCTAAAGCACTTTTACTGCATCAGTACACCTATATCTGGATCTTTTTCCTGCCAGGTTGGCAGGAGAAAAGATTAGGAACATTTGTTTTGCTAATCTTTCCTCTCCCGTTATGTTTAAGTGACCATACCACCTGACATTAGCTCTGATAACACACTCTTGGATTCTAACAATGTCAGTTTCTTTCCTAATATCCTCATTTTTAATATGATATTGCCACTGATGCCATCTGTTCCTGCCTCTAATCTTTTTCAGGCCTCTCAAATCTGCTGTCTCTAGTCTTTGGTCAAGTGTTTTATTTCTAACCCAGCTCTCAGATTCATAAGTAAAAATTGGTTCAAACACTGTCTTGTATACAGCTCCTTCAGTGTTTTGACTAATTTTTCTTATTCCATATAGATTTAGTCAGTTGACTTCCTACCATACCATCTTTGTTGAGTCTGTTGTCCATTTCCATATTTAATTTACCATCTTCGCTAAAAATTGTGCCTAAATTGCTAAAATGTTTTACTTGCTCTATAGGTTCACCATTCATTCAGGATACAGTTAATGTTTTCAATGTTTTTGCCTATTTTCATTGTATTTTTCTTGTTTTTCATATCAAATTTATTACAATAGTTATTAAATTTAGTCAGGGAATCTTGATTTGTACTGGATTTATTTAAAAGTATAATTTCATCTGCATAAAGTAAAGAACTGAGATCAACATCTCTAATTTTGATATCAGGTTTAATATCACTTTCCTTCATGATGTGATCCATATAGATAATGAATAACATAGGGCATAGATGGTGAACGTATGGCACGCATACCAGAGGTGGCACGTCCGAGAATTTTGCTGGCACTTCAACGATTTACAGGTGATATCCTTTTATATGCTTATAAATGATTCAACTTTTTTTTTTTTCAATTATTACAGTGCGTACAAGTTAAATTTTGTTTTACACGAGAGAGCAGCTATGGAGATGTGCATATGATTGATGCGGTATTAACAAAAGATCACATGATCCGAAGACAAAGGCAACCGACATTTGTTGAGTTGAAATGCTAATTCTCTTCAACTGAATTCCATAACATCTGAGACTGTCATAACAACATTCAGTATATATTTCTTAGTTTTAACACATTGACGACGGGGACGTCATTTATCGTTCCAACGGAACTTCTCATTACTGGCAGGCTCATCTCACACAAAGTTTCAACCCTTGGTTGAATTGAAACATGCCATATAATGAGTGTATGAATTTGCCTTGGCAGGAAAACTCACACATTCATTATATGGCATGTTTCAATTCTTGGTAGAATTTTATTTGAAGTTAGCCTTTGTGATCTGTCATAATAACATCGAGAATTTCAAATGTAATAAAACAAACACTTATTTGATGTAATTGAAAAATTGGACAATAGTTTTAGTTAGATATTGTTGTTCGGTGCAACATATAGTTTTGCTTGAGTCTATACAGCCTAGTTTCTGTGAGAGGGGGACATGTGATTCATTAGTTAGCACCATTTTTATTCCAGCTGTCTCTAATTGCAGTATTTGTTGAAAAACATATTACACACACACACTGCAAAAGCCTTTGTACCTTATTCAGGGAAGCAATAAAACTACTTGTTTTTCTTGCATCTGCAGTATAATAGCTGTTGAGGACGGCATGTTGTTACTGTGGGGAGCGAGTTACTATCTTACTATCGCCTCGATGTGAACATATGAAAAAAGACATTAAAAAGTTTTGTATGCGAGATATATGCAAAACTTTTTAATGTCTTTTTTCATAAAGTAATATCAGGGATGTGAGTTATATGTGAGTAAATACGTTAAGCATTTAGTGAACAAGTTGACATCCTGCTGCTTCTTCCCCTGCTCATCTGACTTCTATGGGTTTTTTTTTTTTCCCCTTCAAACCAACATCATCAAAATCAATTTAATAATACAAGAAACAATTTTAAACTGAATAATATTATGAAATTATATATAAATATTTATAAAATATTATATATATATATATTATAAATAAATAAATAAATTTTCCCCTATTAAAACCTGCCTGCCACGTCAGCAACTCGATTTGTAAACTTTTGGCATGCGCACATAAAAAGGTTCGCCACCACTGACATAGGGGATAATGTTCATCCTTGTCTGACACCAGATTTAACATTAATCCATCTTCCTGTACTTCCTTCAATTCTAACTGCTGACTTACAACTCAGATAAACACTAAGTATTGTTTCGAGAATGCCCCATTCACACCATTTCTAACCATATAACTGTAGCATTTTGAATAGCTTTTCTCTTGGCACCTTCTCATATTCCTTTTGCAGGCCTAAAACACTTAAATATAGATCTTTGTTATATTTCCACGATTTCTCAACTATTTGTCGTAACATGAAAATCTGATCCTAACAGCCTCTACTTGGCCTGAATCCAGCTTGTTCTTTGCCAAGCTTCCCTTCAACAATCCTTCTCAACTGCTTCTCAAGAACACTTGCATAACTCTTACCAGGAACGTTCAGTATGGAAATACCTCTGTAATTCTCACATTCAGTTATATTTCCCTTTTTATAAATGACTACAATTGAGAGCCCTACTCAAATCATCTGGAATTCGTCCCTCTGTTCAGGCCTTCTGAAGTGTGCAGTTCAGCTACTGTAAGGCTTTTATACCTCCATACTTCAGCATTTCTAGTTGAATATCCTGTGCTTTCACTGCCTTTCCACATTTCAGGTTTTCAGTAGCTTTTTCTACTTCAAGTATGTGTATTCCTGATTGCATGCCTATTGGGTGTTTTTTTACCATTGTGATGTCACTGATTGTTTCATTTATCAATTTTTCTAAGTATTACTCCATACTTCAAGGATATATTTTTCTTCAGTTTTCATGTCACCTTTATCATCTCTAATTCCTTTGACAGCACTCTTTCTTCCATCTTTGAGATTTTTCAACAACCTCCAGAATATTTTGCCATCTTGCTGATATTTATTTTTTATGTTCTTACCAAAGTCTTCCCATGATTTTTGTTTAAGTAGTTTTACACAGTGTTTAGCTTTCTTACATTTGTCTCTGTATTCTCTAAGAGTACAAGCTGACTTGTTTGCAGGAATTCTTTCTTCTGTTCCTTCACTGCCTCTTTAACTTCCTGTGTCCCCCATGGAGTTCTGATTTTTCTATCCTTGCACACAACCTCACCACATGCCTCTCTGGCTGAATCAGTCAGTAGCAAGCCCTGAATCTTCAGGTCTTGCCAATGAATCTCCAAGGTTTGGTTCCTGTTCTGAAACTTTTATTTTTTCTTGAATAATGTTTATGTATTTTAGTCTGAAGTTCACATCTGAGAGCTGCTCAACTGTTATTCGCATTAAAACTTTCTTACATGTTCTTCTTTTCGATACGAAATTCAATTTTATCCTGCTCAAAACTAAATGGTGATCACTTCCAATTTCAAATCCTCTGTACACTCTAGTGTCCTGCACCAGTGGGAAAACATGCTGGCCTGTTTGGCCCTGTGGTTAGTGTATCTGCTCTCCAGCGAGAAGGCTGCGGGTTCAAATCCTGCCACATGGATATTTGTGATTGTCTGTGGAAATTCTAATGGTGGGCGGTAGATGCCATTGGTTTAGTTGCGGTTAGAATGAGCTGTAGAGTAGTGCCCTCTCTCTCGAAAAAAAATATTTATTTTTCCCAGATGAGTCTTTGACTCTATGGGGTCTTGGGTAATAATATTAATAATCACTGTCAACAATAACATATTCAATAAGACTTTTCTTATTCCTTGCCTCTTCTCTCCATGTGAATTTGTGTACTTTTTTATTTTGGAACATTGTGTTAGTAATAACCAGTCAATGTTCTGAGCAGAAATCCAATGGGTATTTCCCATTATTATTAGCTTTGCTCTTTTCTCCAAGTTTTCCTGAAATATTTCTGTATATCTGATAATTATTTCCTACTCTGCTGTTTAGATCCCCAACAAGGACCAATTTTTCCTTTTTCATTGTGGCAGTTGCTTTCTCTAAATGCTCAAAAAATTCCTCCACTTCTACCTTAGTAGATCCTTCTGTGGGACCATTGGCAAAAATAAGTATCATTGTCCAGTTTCCCATTCTGATTTTTGCGCACATCACTCTACTTGATATTGCCTGCCATTCAAGATTAGCCTCTTATGTAGTGTTGAATACTATGGCTACTCCTTCTTTTCCTTGATTGTCATTGCCTGAATATAACATTTTTTATTTATTGCTGAGAAAGATTTCACCAATTTTTGTCTTTTTTGTTTCAGTCAGCCTTATTATGTTAATCTGGTACTTATCTAATTCCTAAGGTAGCTCCATTTCTTTGCCATTCAGGCTTCTTATGCTGATAGTACTGATCTTGAACTCTGATGATGTTGATTTGGGATGTGTTTTTGGATTTGTTCCAGTAGCTGGATTTTCACTGTTCTTCCTGGTTCTCTGGCGAAAACAACAGAGGCATTGTTTAAAGGTTGACTCCCCAGCCTGCATGAAATACTGTCATGTTGTACCATCATTTTATATTGCGGTTTAAGTCAGTAAGGATACTGTTTGGTTCGCTAAATCCCAAATCGCCAGGCCATCCTCGTTCATTCATTATTCCAGTAAATCCTTAACAGGATGTGTCATAAGAAGGCGAGGATTGGACATTAGGTCAGAAGCCCTAGTCGGTTCTATGCTTTTCTTTAAATGCTATGGGGAGGTCTCCTTTCAGTTATACAGCTTTGACCCTTAAGAACCCCATGGAATAACAATTACAGTGAAATCACTGAACTCTTCTATAAGAGTGATATGAGAATAGGATCTCTTTGATATTCTAGTTGAGGTGATGTATTCATAGATTAAAGAACAAGAAGTAACAGTCATGAGGTGGATTTGGATGTTTTGGGATATTCACCTGGTTCTGACTACGAACATCATCCTTCCTTTTGGTCTATGGAAAATTGAACATCTGTATCTCAACTGTTCTGTTATGCTGTTACATCTCATCTTCTGAGATGTTTTAAATATTAGAAATATGGGCATGCCAAAACTGCATATCATGGCTGTCCTACTTGTGTTTGATGTTACACTGAAGAACACGTTAAATCTTTCTCTGTCAAGAAAGTTAAAAGATTTCATTCTCTGGGGAATATCATTCAGTGTACTCCTTGGCAGGGCATACCAGTGGTGGAAGGATGAAAAAGACACAAAAAAGATTAGTGTAGAACGAAATTTATCATATCAGTATGAAAAGGAAGTTAGTCATCAACATGTCCCCTATCTGCAAGTCCTATTTTGCTGAGAGGGAGGCAGTTAAGAAAACATCAAAAGCATCGAAACGCTGCTGCTCTAGAAGTATCAGTAATATCCTTTTAATGGAATTTCTCATTATGGTATATTCCATTTATTTATCATTGGGTTGGGAGTTAAATATAATTGAAATTGATAATCTTATATTTCAGCTGCCTTAGCCTGTACTACTTATAAGTGACTTTAATGGGCACAACACTCTGTGGGGCATTACCAACACAAATTGACGCAGTGGTATCATTGACCAAATACTTGACACTAATGACCTCACTCTTAATAATTACTAAATCACTTAAGGAATTAACAATGTAGATAAGAATATAAATTAAATTACACTTTAATAAATATTTCCGATATTTCGGCAACGTCACATTGCCATCTTCAAAAGCAACTTACAGAAAAGGCACGTGCACGTAAACACTACAACACAGTAACTGAGAATGAAGTGATGAAGCTATTGTTCTCCTAAAAGTCCTGATGGTGTCCCCTACCGAACTAAGTAGGTGTTCTTGGTAGTTGGACTGAAGGCCTGCTGATGTAAGCCTCCCAAATTTGGGGCAGTCTCATACAACAAAATTTGTTGAGTTTTGGAGAGTTACTTAGGGTTGAGGCCAATTTCATGAATAGTCTTTCAAATTTGTATTTGCTACAGTGTATTACTGTAGCTTTCTTCCACCGTATTCTGTGGCGTGTATCCAGAGCATGGTCTGCAAGACCAGAGTGGCTGTACTTGTGAAACTGGATGTAGTCCTTGTGTTCCGAAATTCTGATATTCGCTGTCCTGCCTGTTTGGCCAAAGTAAGACAGTTTACAGCTACAAGGGACCTGGTATACACCAGGTAGGTCTAGGGGAAGTGGTCGGTCTTTAGTGGAGCGGATAAGGGATGCCAATTTTCTGTATGGTCTGTAACAGGAGGTGAAGTCATGTTTTTTTAAGATTTTGGCGATCTCTTCTGAGGTGCCTTGGATGTAGGGAATGGTGATGGATTTAGAGTAATCCTTGTTGTGGAGAGGAGGAGGGGGGGGGTTGTGGTTTGTTGGTTTCAATATTTTTTTGGAATTTTTGTGTGTGTGTGTGGGGGGGGTAGCCATTGGTTGAGAAAGTGTTGAGGATGTGATGTAGTTCAATGTTTAGGGCCTTGTCTTTAGAACAGATTAGTTTAGCCCTGTTGTATACTGTTTTCACCACTCCATATTGTTGTGAGTGGGGGGGGAGGATTGTTGGTGAATGTACCTGCCTGTATGAGTGGGTTTTCCATAAACTGAGAAAACCAAGGTTCCATCAGGCTGCCGGGTGAGTAGGTGTCTAGGAAAGGGAGGCTGTTGTTTTCCTCTTTTTCCAGAGTGAACTTGATTCTGGGGTGTTGGTTGTTTAAGTGTGTTAAGAAGGAGAGGAGTGTATCAGAGCCATGTGGCCAAATAGCGAACACATCATCAATGTAGCAAAGCCATATGGTTTGTTTTTTTGGGGCAGAGGCTAAGGCTTTTTCTTCAAAGGTCCTCATAAAGAAATTGGCCAAGGGTGGGGAGAGTGGTGAACCCATGGCTGTCCCCCTCTATTTCTTTGTAGAATTTTCCCTGCTAAACGAAATAGCCTGAGTTCATTGTGAACTGAAATAGGGCTGAGATATCGGAGAAAAATTAGCTTGGATTAGCTCTAAAGTTTTCTTGAGTGGGACATTTGTGAATAAGGAGGAGATGTCAAAGCTGACCATTATGTCAGTATGTTGGAGTGTATGGTTTTCTATTCTAGCTTTGAAGTGGGCTGAGTTTTTTTATGTGTGAAGGTGTGTTGCCAGTATAGTGTGTGTGAGAGCTTTGGCCAAATGTTTAGCTAATTTGTATGTGGGGGAATCAATGCCATCCACTATGGGACGTAATGGCACATTTTCTTTATGTATTTTTGCGAGTCCATAAATACAGGGGTATAGAGTTAAACGGTTTTTATCTGTTAGTAACTTCTACAGGCCAAGAAGTGACTTTCTTAAGGAGCCTAAGGAGCCTGTGAAGTTATCTGATTTGTGAGTTGGTGGGATTGTATTCGATAGGGAGGTAAGTAGCCCGATCTAATAGAAGAACATTAAGCTCACCTATGTAGCCCTTTTGGTTAAGTACTACAGTTGGATTTCCCTTATCTGCTTTGGTGATAACTATTTCTTTATTATTCCTCATTTCCTGCAGAGCTTTATATTCTTTGTTGGGTATGTTGGTTTTTGGTGGTCTTGCTATGGAGAGGACACAAGCTACATCCAGTCTTACACTGTTGGCGATTTGATTCGGAAGGTGGCGGATTCTGCGTTCGATCTAGATCATAATATCCTCACTAGGTATTTTTCTGGGAGCAATGGTGAAGTTTTGGCCACGAAAGCACGTTGAGTGCTTCTGGCTTCAGGGTGACTGAAGAAAGATTGATTACGGTGTAGGTAGGAAGTTTTGGATTGACGGTAGAGTTCTTTTTTAATTTTTCTAATTTTGTGATCTGTTGACTTTGCATTTTTTTCAAATTCTTTGTCTGCTGCGGTACATGAGATGTCATGTAAAATTGACCAAAGCTTCTTGATTTGAAGTGCACGAAAGCTCTTCTTCAAGAGCACGAATAGCTTTGTTAATGTCAGCTAAGAGAAACCACGTGGCAGCGATTTGTTCCTGAAGCAAAACGTAGCTGGCATGGTTATAGATACGGAGAGCTTTTTGTGAAACAAAATGGTGCTTGAATTTTACACAATTTGGGATTACCTGATTATCCTGGCAGCGTTTTTAGGAAATTTAGATGATTTAATTGTCTAGATACTTCATTTTACCATATTGGCGGGCCTTCCGTGCTATGGTAATTCTCATAGACAAGATTATACGTTTGTTATGCATTACTAAATCACTTAAGGAATTGACAACGTAGATAAGAATATAAATTAAATTACACTTTAATAAATATTTCCGATATTTCAGCAACGTCACGTTGCCATCTTTAAAAGGAACTTACAAAAAAGGCATGTGCAAGTAGGCACTGTCTTAACTGTCCTGCCTGTTTGGCCAAACAGGCAGGACAGCGAATATCTGAATTTTGGAACACAAGGACTACATCCAGTTTCACAAGTACAGCCACTCTGGTCTTGCAGACCATGCTCTGGATACACGCCACAAAATACTGTGGAAGAAAGCTACAGTAATAAACTGTAGCAAATACAAATTCGAAAAACTATTCATGGAATGCCTCAGCCCTAAGCAACTCTCCAAACCTTAATAAATTTGGTTGTATGAGACTGCCCCAAATTTGGGAGGCTTACATCAGCAGACTTTCAGTCCAATGGCCAGGAACACCTACTTAGCCCACTTGGGCACACCATCAGGACTTTTAGGAGAACAATAGCTTCATCACTTCATTCTCAGTTACTGTGTTGTAGTGCTTACATGCACGTGCCTTTTTTGTAAGTTCCTTTTGAAGATGGCAACGTGACGTTGCTGAAATATCGGAAATATTTATTAAAGTGTAATTTAATTTATATTCTTATCTATGTTATCAATTCCTTAAGTGATGTAGTAATGCATAACCAACGTATAAGCTTGTCTACTAAAATCACTCTTAATAATGGTCTTAGTTTCATTTTCCATATGCCTACCATGCTTGTATTCTATAGTAGATCTTTCATTCTGCTCCCCTACCACTTTTCCACTCTTCATGCAGGATATTGAAGAGAACATATATGCAAGTGATCATTTTCTTGTTATTTGCATTATTTCCTCACAGGAACCACATCCTCCTACGGGGATGTCCATGTGGCAATTGGACCAGGCTAACTGGAATACTTTTACCACCTTGCAAAATTTAATGCTGATGCAGTCAATCAGATACCTATCATTGAAATAGTAAAGTATGCAACAGGTTGTGTTGTCTATGCAGCAACAGCATCAATTCCAAAAGCATCATCTCGATTTCAACTGTCCAAAGTCTTGGTAGAACTTTAAGTGCCAAGCTGCCAAAAAAGATCAAGATAGAACATGGGTTATATTTTTTGGATACCTTACTATAACAGTTCTCATTGCTTTCAAACATGCTTGGGCTGTGTTAGATATCTGATTAAATAACAGTACTGGATCAACTTACATCATCGATTAATCAAACAACCATTGAAAAAAATTGATCCAGAGAATGAAAGTTAGATATAGAACTCACCATTTGTGATCTATTGTATTCATTGCCTTGGAATATAATGGATGTGTTGTTACTGATCCCAAATATATTATAGACACTTTTGGAGAACCTTTTGTTAGAATTTCTGCAAAAGCTTCATATCCTACTGAATTTTTAATATTGGAAAGAACAATAGAGAAACAATGGCCAATCTTGTCTACAAATGGGCTGGATCCGTACACTCGTTTTTTTAAAGAAGAGCTAGAAATAATTATTTTATTCTCTTGTGTCAGTGCACTAGTTCCTGGGGACATCCATTAGGAGATGTTAAAACATTTTCCATCATGTTCTGGATCTTCTTCTGTTAATATAAAATGGACTACTTACAGAGAAAGGATTTCCAAATTCTTTTACATAAGTCAGCTGCCATTGCCATTGGAAACCAGGAAAGCATCCAACACAAGCAAAGAATTATTTTCCTGTTGCTCTGACCAGCTGGTTTTATAAGGAGATTTCTCTGGTATTTAGAAAGGAACATTCTACAATACACGATGTGGCTTTTTATAGTCATCGTTCTTCATTGCACCATTTGGACCTTTTAGAAACATGTATAAGAGACACATAGCTGAAGTGAAATCATCTGTTTATTGTTCTTTGACATGGAAAAAACTTGCAACACAACTGGAGATATGGAATATTAAACAGTCTCTATAACTTAGGTCTCATAGCACACCTTCCTGTTTTTATTAAAAATTTTCTATCTAGCTAAGTCTTCTGAATGGGATGCACGTTATCTCAGCCATATCATCAAGAAGAGAATGTTTCCCATGGTTCCATCTTAATTGTGACACTTTTGTCAGGCAAAGTTAACTTAATGATTGAGCATCTTCCTCTCCAAGTAGGCAGTGCTCTATGTGTTAATGACTTCACAATTTTCTGTCACTCTGAGTGTAACAGAAAGAGTCAACATGCAATTTATTGTCTCTTCATGGGCTCTTAGTAGTGGATTAAGGTTTTCAGCAGAAAAAAGGGTTTTTGTACACTTCTTCCGAAACTGTACTTTTCATCCACATCCTGAGCTAAGTATCAGAGAAAGCATTATTCCAACATCAACAGAAACCAAGTTCTTTTGACTAATCTTTGACAGAAAGCTTATATTCTTAGCACACATTCATCAACTGAAGGAAAATTGCAAGAGTATGTTAAATCTCCTTCGCATTCTATCCTCTACTGAACAACTTATGGATTGATTTTCATTGCTTCACCTTTATTGTGCACTTGATGTTCAGAGCTGGATTATGAGCCCAAAGTCTATGGTTCTGCAAGGTGGAGTAGTGTGTGTGTGTGTGATAGTTGGATCTCATCTATGATCAGGGAATACTGATCTCTGCTGGTGCATTTTGCACATTGTGCATTCAAAATGTTTGTCAGAGTAAACGGATCTGCTCTTCACTTAGATGGAAACAGTCATCTCTTAACTACACCCTAAAAATTAAGTCTTTGCATTAGGAGGCTCAATATCACATTCATCAGACTACCATATGTTTCTTTGGTATGCATGCTAAAGAGATTATGCAATGCAAGCTATTGGTATGAATGTCAATGACATTCATACCCTGAATATAACAGTCTTGCTCCATGGCATGTATGCACTCCATCATGCAACTTCTCACTATGCCTGTTATGGAAGTCTCACTTCATCATCTATCTAATGCAGTTATTTAATGTGCACAGAGCACAACACTTCCTTTCTGTTTATATTGATGGGTGAAATCTGAGAATATCGTTGGTTGGTTATGCTGCTCTGTTTACTGAGTTTATCAAATCCAATCGCATCCAATTTGATTGCTGTAAATTTATACATTAGAGTTGCAAGCAGTTAATCTTTTACTAATGCATATAAAAGAAAACTTCTTCCAAACGTGTTGATTTATACAGGCTCATTTAATTCTTTAGAGGCAATCTTCTTTCCTGTGTTCAATCTACATCCAGTGTTTTGTGAGTTCTACAACTGTCATACAAGTTGAAGGTCCTTAAATTTGATATTCATCTGTGCTTTCCCAGTCACATTTGAATTAAGGGCAACGAGACAGCAGCTGCTAGCTCTGCTCATACTTTTTCTGTGCACTGTTTGATAACCCCATAAGATAAACTATACAGCATTTATAAGATCCAAGCTAATTACCAATGTCTATCATCATGGTAGGAAGCACTGATGGAAAAATTGCAAGATGTTTAGCTTGGAATTAAGCATTGGCAGTCAGGTCGTTTGTAAAAACAGAAGAGTCGAAGTTGTTTTTGCTAGGCTGCACCTAAGCTGCTTTCATCTTATACATTTTTATTAACTGAGGAATTGATCACTCATCTGCATTCAAACAATGCAACACATCTCTCATTATTTGTCATATTCTGGTGGAGTGTGAGCACGTCACTCAAGAAAGGAATGAATTTTTTACTTCTCTTGCTGAGCCATACACACTAAACTAGATCTCATCAGATTTAGACAAATTGCATGCAATTTTTAAGTTTTTAAAAAGAACTGGTTTATATAAGTGCATTCAATTATACATTCTCTTCATATATGGTTAATGTTTTGCTTAACTTAATTTTTTAAAATTTACTTTTTTGTATTTAATATGTTATTTCCTAATTTGTGTGTTTATTACTATTTATTATTACTTCATTATTGAGTATTGCTGTAACCTTAGGTTAGGTGCTGTATGACCTTTTTTGTGCTTACCCTTAACTTCCTTTCAACCAACTTCAAAGTTAATATATTGAACACATTGCATAAAATTATTATTGGTAATATTTTATTTCACTTGTTAATTTGAGACATTTATGAATGAAGGAAATCGCAGCATAGAAAAAGGATGAAGGAGATCTAATAATAGGACCAATCCTTAAAATATCTACAGGGTGGCCATAAAATAACTTTCCCTCTTTGGAGGCATCTGTAGCTAAAACCAATAAACTGAATGAGACCAAATTTTATATTGAGACTTTTGAAGGCATGGGGAGATGATTTCCACAAAAAAAAGATTTTGATATAGGTATACAGTCATTCCGATTCAGGTTAGGATGATGGAATAAGGCCTCTACGCTTTCTTTGAATAAACATTCAAATTTATAATGGGATCTATGTAAGAGGTGAGTTGTTGACCAAAGGATGTGGAAAAGTCTAATCAGGATAACTCGTTAATTCATATTAATTTTATGTTATTTAATATCATTAATTAATATCTTTATTTCAATCATGTCTCTGCTTAAAAATATTCCCTTTAATACTTAGTGATATAACATCACGCGGCTTGTTCTATTTTTAAATGATTTATTGTTAGTATTCCGCCTTGTATTTTTTTAAAAAAAACTGTTCTTGTAGTGCCACTGAAGATGGTCTACTATTTCCAGACCGAAATATTTGGTTAATTAAATATCTTTCTTGTGTTTACGTGCTTATATTATTCAGTCTTGATGTCACAAGTATCCTTAAAACATCAAATTTTAATCCTTCACAGGGAAAATGCCACCAAAATAACCAGTAAATTAGGAAAACTTTCAGTTATACATGGTAGGTTATGAGCAAAGATCAATTTTTTTTAAAAATGCCACGACAACAAGATTATTCCCAATTTCGCTAAGATTAAAGAAACTATAAAATCTCCTGGAGCTCATAATATTTACCGGAACACCAGTTTATCGTTAATCCGTAACCAACTTATAGCTGCGAAACATGATCTTGCTATTCACAGTCATATTTGTGATCTTCGCACCTATATTTCCACAAACTTGGATCCACATCTTTCACACATAGTTCTAAATGTGGCTAAACGTTCTACTCAATGAGCATATAATAAACTAAGTCAACATCTAAACCAAAAATATGAAGATCTTTCGTCTAAACAATTCAAGCCCTTCAAAACTCCAGATAATTGGATTGTCAATATATCCGAACGTCCTCTAACTGATAGCAAAACCCTCATCCTCTCAAAAGGACATGATTTTTCTATTGTTCCTAATAAGATACCATATCTAGATTTCCTAGTTAACATTGAACGGAATCTCAGTCATCTAACTAGTGATAAAGCTAATGCTCTTCGCCTAGAAGTCGCTTCTTCTCTACTTGAGGCCAAACTTCCTCCTTCCAACATATCTCTCTGAAATGAAATCTTTACAGTCCTTGAGAAAAAACAATCACCTCATTATCACCAAAGCTGACAAGGGGAAAGCAACAGTAGTTATGGACTCAGCAAATTACAGAAGAAAACTTTCTCTTTTACTTCGAGATTGCTCCACATATCAAAAACTTGATTATAATCCAACCAACAGACAACTAAAGAAATTAAATTCTCTCTTAGATGAAGTCATCAGTTTAGATAGAGACACAATTGAAAGACTTAAAACTCATTTTGCAAGACCTCCTAGATTTTATGGTCTTCCTAAAATACATGAGATTGACTTTCCTCTTCATCCAACAGTAGATTGTATTGATTCTCTTACTTACCGTATAGCCAAATATCTAGCTAAATTATTGAAATCTCACATTGGCAACTCTAGTTCCTTTCTAAAAAACTCCTCAGATTTCTTATTCTTAGGCTTGTTCTATTTTTAAATGATCTATTGTTAGTATTCCACCTTGTATATATATTTTTTAAACTGTACTTGTAGTGCCACTGAAGATGGTCTGCTACTTCCAGACCGAAATATTTGGTTAATTAAATATCTTTCTTGTGTTTACATGCTTATATTATTCAGACTTTGCAAGAGTATATTTAATATTTAAATAGTTATTTAATATTATTGAAAATGTCTCATTGCAACCTACAGATCTTATGGTGAGCTTTGATATAGAATCTTTATATACAAATGTACCTCTCAAGGAGACTTTAAAATTACTTGCTGACATCTTTCCAGAAGACATTATAAAACTATTCAATTTTGTAATACACTCTGGATATTTCTTATGGCAAAACAAATTTTACAGCCAAGTAGAAGGAACGGCCATGGGAAGTCCTCTCTCTCCTGCTTTAGCCAACTTTTATTTAGAACATATAGAAAAAGTCCTCTTCTTATCTATTTTCCCTCAACCATCCTTTTGGGTAAGATATATAGATGAAATCTTTACTGTATGGCTGCACAACAAAGACTCCTTACCTTCTTTTTTAAACAGTATCAATTCCTTACATCATCATATAAAGTTTACTATGGAAATAGAAGAAAACAACCAGTTATCTTTTTTAGACGTTCTCCTCATCCGGTCACCTTCAAATACTCTTACAACTAGAGTTTACAGGAAACCAACATTCACAGGTCATTATATTCTTAAAGAATCAGCCCACGATCCTTGTCAAAAACCGGGAATCATAAAATGTCTAATCAGAAGAGCCAAAACTAATTGTTCTTTTTTTTTCTAATTTTCTACAGAAAGAACTTTTTACTATCCAACAACACATGAAACTTGATGGCTTTTCTGAAAAGAGTACTCAACATCTTCTCGATTCTTATAATCCACCACAAAACAACAAAGATTCAATACGTCGAGTTCCAATTCCATACATCTCCTGGATTTCGCAAGAATTCTGAAGAAATATGAGTTAACAGCTACATATTCACCTATTAACAAATTATCTTCCCATTTTCCTTCTCCTAAAGAGAAACGTTCAACTATGTCTCTTCCTGGAGTTTATCAAATTCCCTGCAACTGTGATCTCTCCTATTTTGGACAAACTGGACGTTCTCTTGGAAAAAGAATCCAAGAACATCACTCTTCCATTCATCACAACAAACCTGAAAAATCTGGATTGGCTCAGCACGGGATTGAAACTAACCACAACATCCTTTGGTCAAAAACTCGCCTCTTACATAGATCCTGTTATAAATTTGAATGTTTATTCAAAGAAAGCGTAGAGGCCTTACTCCATCTTCCTAACCTGATTCGGAATGACTGTATATCTATATCAAAAATCTGGGAAAGTCTAATCAGGATAACTCATTAATTCATATTAATTTTATGTTATTTAATATTATTAATTAATATCTTTATTTCAATCATATCTCTGCTTAAAAATATTCCCTTTTATACTTAGTGATATAACATCATGCGGCTTCTTATATTTTTAAATGATCTATTGTTAGTATTCCACCTTGTATTTTTTTTTAAACTGTTCTTGTAGTGCAATTGAAGATGGTCTGCTATTTCCAGACCGAAATATTTGGTTAATTAAATATCTTTCTTGTGTTTACGTGCTTATATTATTCAGTCTTTATGTCACAAGTATCCTTAAAACATCAAATTCTTTCAAAGTGTTCACTTAGTAATTCTACTATACTGCTCGAAACAATTAGGGGATATTTTGGTTTTCTTGTAAATTATCAAGTTATAAGAATAATTAACAAATGTAACACACTTATTTTAAAATATTCTTAATATACAACAGTGCAGAACACGCAACTGCATACAAAATCAAGTTAAGACTTTTCGAAACGTGGCTTAGCCATATTAGCATGTGGGGGTATAAAAGCGTGGCTTGTTGCGCTCACTTCCACAGAGCATAATTATCACTTCAATGGTAAATTTGTGTCACCTACCATCCATTATTTTGTTAAAAATGGGAGAGCAATATTGATATCCCAGAATGGTTCTCCATGGCTTGGAGAACCATTGGTCGATTAGTAGCTGGACAAACACAGCAAGTTATTGCTCAAGTGTTTTGTGTATCTCACAGCATAATTTCACTGCTTTAGAATCGCTTTCTGGAGACGGGAAATGTATGAAATCATTTTCATGCCATAGGTTTATATGCTCGATGACCAGTGTTTGCATTCCACTTACTGCAAATCACAAAAGAGCCTGAAGAACTTGGGCATAGGAACACCGCAATTGAACAAATGAGGATTGGGCTCATGTACTTTTTAGCGATGAGTTCAGGTTCAGTCTGCAACCAGATAACCGACGTATCTTTATATGGTGTGAAAGTGGAACAAGAAATAATCCGCAGTTTGTTCATGAAAGACCCCAACATCAAGGTGGGAGTTTGATGGTATGGGCTGGAATAAGTATAGGTGGTTCTACTGATCTCTATTTTATCAGAAACGGTTCCTTTACAGTCCAAAGGTATCCCGATGAGATTTTGGAACCTATAGTTCATCCATATGCTGCTGCAATTGGCCAAAAATTCCTTTTTATGGATGATAAAATTTGGCACAAGAGTGGTTTGAGGAAGAAGGTATTGAATGAATGGACTGGCTTGCCTGTTCACCACATTGTAATCCAATCAAAACATGCCTGGGATGCTTTAGTTATGCCCGTTTCTGCTCGACTGGTGCCACCAAGATCGCTTCAAGAACCCAAAATTGCTGTCACAGAAGAGTGGGGGAATATCCCACAAGAACTATTTGATCATCTTATCTGGTCCATGCAATCAAGATGTACCGCTGTTTTGGCTGTTAATGGAGACCATATGCACTATTAAAAATTAACAAAAGCATTTTTGGCTATTCTTGTTGTTATTCTTGTTAAAATTATTTCACGCTAAAATGTATAATTTGTTAAATTTTTTAGTAAATATCGATTATTTAAGCAATATCTCATTAATCACACCCTATCCATAAGTAAGAAATATTTATTCGTGTATAAAGTACCCAGTAGTTATAATTATTTGCAGAAATTTATAATTAACCGACAGAAACTAAAATATCCCCTAATTGTTTTGAGCAGTGTATTTCGACTGATTCAATTACCTCTCTAATGTTGGCATTCCTTAAAATCATTCTGCCGTATACGTTTTTATTTTACTTGCAGCATATCGAAAGAACTGTTTGGGATTCTCTTTAAGCCTGCATTGCTAACTTCCTTTCATAATCCGCTTTTGCTTTTCGTACGACACTAGTTACCCTCGTGGCCTGTGCCTTGTACTGTTCATGTGCCTGTGGGTCACCTTTCTCTTTAAATTCCCTCCACAATTGTTTAATTTTTTTCAGCTCAAGCTTAATGGTGTTATTCATCCATTTAACTCCCACT
Organism: Typopeltis vanoorti; assembly: GCF_054136105.1. Lineage (NCBI taxonomy): Eukaryota > Metazoa > Arthropoda > Arachnida > Uropygi > Thelyphonidae > Typopeltis > Typopeltis vanoorti. Next base: position 104,235,699 of record NC_143558.1, read on the forward strand.
TGATTTACTATTCTGACTCTAGGTATGCAGTCAGCCATTACTTCCTTTACCACATCCCATGCACCATCAACATCCTGCCCTTGCAGTTTTACATTCCATGGCACTGATCCAAGCAATCTTCTAAGCTTGTCATACTTACCAGCCTGGTAATTCCATATATTCCCAGTCTTAACTGAAAATTCCACACATTTACCCACCTCCCAGATGAAGAGCATATGATCATTCTCACCAACTGGTGGCAACATGGTCATATTCATTGTAGACAAATTCTCAGATGTAGTTACTAGATTGAGCACTATCGAACCCCTAGTACGAGGGTCATCTGAAAAGTTCTCGGACTTGACCATAGATGGCAACACTATTGCCAAGTTTTTTTTTTCTAAGTTGGTACATCAGTCATAAGCATCCATGCGAAATTGCAAGTCATTCTATCAAGTAATTTTTTTTTAAACAGCTGTCTGAAGCAAAAGTGTTGTCTGTATCCCTTGAAATGGATAAAATTGAGTATTGTGCAGTTATAAAATTCTATTGGAACTATTTTCCCCTCTTTTCACCTCCTTGGGACTAACTCAGACCTGAGATTTAGATTAAACAATATAGTCAAGGGCATTGACAGTTTTCTCACTGCTTCATGTAAAACTCGAGTGATATACTATCCAGATTCAAATGTAGAGTCAGTTGTAATCTGACTATTAGATCTCTTATAACAACATACTACATGTGCTTAATTTCCTGTAACAGATCTCTCAGGATGACTTTGAAGAAGTCATATTGCGGTTACCATCCCCTTTATTTTAATGTAGGATTTAATTGGATGCCTACATTCTGTGTGGTAATTCCTGAACTAATATCAACAGTATCATGGAGCTTAACAACAATCTCTCCCTCTTGATTTCCAGAATGAGCACTTTCTTCCACATACCTGCCCCAACATTCACTGACATTGACTCAACTATCTGCTCATCCTCGCTTTTCCCACTTTTTAGGTTAGAACTTATTTGTGAGTGATCATTTCCCCATGATATCCACTTCTTTGCATGGGCAACCATCTACCACCTCAAGGATATAATGATGGAAAATCAAGTACTAGCTCTCCTTGACATTTGATTCTCTGACAGCCACCCTAACTCCTGTCACAACTGTTTGAAATCATGGTTCCACCATGATTTTGCTAAATCATGGTGGAACCATGATATCCATCATCAGATCTTACGGGAATCCAAGTTCAAACAAAAACAAACATTTATACACTCATATTCACACGCGTGCACACACACACACACACACACACACACACACACACACACACACACACACACACACACACACACACACACACACACACACACACACCTTCCATTGCAAGTGCAACAGACAGTAAAGAATCTGAGAAAAAATCTGGTAAATGAAGAACAGATTCACCACCCACTAGCTCACCATCCTCAAACATAATGGATGCACTTTGCATGCCCAACAGCAAATACTGACACTCTGGAAGTTTTTTTTTTACTAAAACATCAGCAATATCATCATATCTCCTGAAATTCCTTGCCCAAAAGTGTAATGCAGAAAATAACAAATTCTGTTCTGTTTGTGTGGTACAGAAGAGTACAACAGTGTTCTCTTCTGTACAAGATGGTTTGCTTAAATGCCACCCAACTGCTGTTGGATCAGACAACATCTGGTATAAGATGATGCAACATCTGTCACCAACTGTGAAGGATCAACTACTGTATTGGTTTTACAGAGTTTTTTCCCGATACTTGACAGAAGGCAATTACTGTTGCCTTTCCTAAATTAAGTTGGAATCCAAAATTCCAAATAAATTGTTAGCCAATTGCTATTACCAGCAGCTTGTGAAAGGTTAATTCTTATCTCTTATCATTTCTGGCGATAAACAACCTTTTTTCTAGAACACAACTGTCTTCCGTTAATACCATTCAACAACCTATTATCTAGTACAGCTAGAAGCATCTATTCGAGATGCCTTCCTAAAATGCAAACACTTACTATTTGTTGGATATGGAAAAAGCATACAGCATTACTTGGAGATTCAGAATATTGACTTTGGTCTCAAAAGAAATTTACCTCTCTTTATCAAAAACATTTTATGCAATTGAATATTTCAAGTGTGAGTTGGAACCACTCTTTCACAACTATATAAGGCTGCAATGATGCAAATACTACAGCTAGGTAAGCTCATATCTCAAGCTTTCACCATCTACATATCCCATGCACCAGTTATCAGCAGATCATCAGACACAAACTTTAATCACAGTGGTAGTCATCATTGAAGAGAGAGGCCAATAATAAGCGCCATCAAATCTAGCCTGAAATCAAATTGTGGCAGCCTTGTTTGCACTATGACCTTTAAGAAGTTGTAATTGCTCAGCTGTGCATAGGTCATAATCATCTTAAACACTCCTTACTATTGAGGGGTGATGACATTCTTATGTTTGAGCTTTGTTACCAGGCTAACCATTCTTCAGATTTTAATGAACTGCTTTTATTTTGTCAATGAGCACAGTCACTTTCATCACTTTTCATTCCATTTTTAAATGTTTACTAAGTATCAGTGTATATCATCTTATATAAATTATGTACATATTAGTGTTATTAGTTCAATTTATTCTATATAAGCTTTTAACACATTGTTTTTATGAATGTTTTTCTAAATTTTTCTGCGCTTATTTTTATAATCCTTTTAAATTTTATTTCTACGAACGTTTTACATTTGTTTCTACACACGTGTTATTTCTTTTTATATACTGATTTTTATACCTGTTTATGTTTCTTATTTATTACCTTATGCACTCTTTCAGTATTGACCATAGCTGTTCTTGTGCTATTAAAACCAAAACAAACAAAAATAGAATAATTTAAAATCATTCCTCAGGTAAAAAAATGCCCGAGGAATAAGGAGAGAGAGAAAGTATACTGGTTCCAATATATAAAAACAAATGTAATATTCAGTCTTGTATTAACTACAGAGGAATTAAACTCATGAGTCACACTATGAAGATATGTGATAAGATATTTGAGAAAATACTGTAGGACCTATGGTTAATTAGTGAAGAACAGTTTGTGTTTATGGCTGGCCAGTGACTAACTGATACATTCTTTGTTCTATGACAGCTCATAGAAAAGTAGCAGGAGAGAGAGCAACACCAAACCCTCTCTGATCTTCACTGATTTGGAAAGGGATTTGATGGAGAAGCATAAGAAAGCAAATGGCTCCAGAAAAGTCTATACATTCTAACTGATACATTCTTTACTCTATGACAGCTGACAGAAAGGTAGTAGAAGAGAGCAATACCAAATCCTCTCTGATCTTCACTGATTTGGAAAAGGGATTTGATGGAGAAGTTTAAGAAAGAAAATGGCTCCAGAAAAGTCTGTATACTTTGTACAAGACTATACGAGGGCAGCAAAACGAGGGTGAGATGTGGAGTAGGAACCAATGAGACAGTCCCAGTAAAAATAGAGTTCATCAAGGGTTAGCTTTGAGCCCCTTCTTAAGTGCTATGCTCTTAGATGTATTGACAGAAATAGTAAGAAATGAATTACTCTGGACAGTTATGTTTGCTGATGATGTGACAATTTGCATAAAGTCTGAGGAGGAATACTTGAACATATGGACGACAGTGGCGTATGGATCAGTCATCAATAGAAATAAGACACAGTACGTGTTTTGGTGAAGCATCAGGAGATGAGGATATAACATTACAGGGTACAGACATGCCACAAGTGTCTAGGTTCACATACCCAGAATCATGTGTTCAGGAAGAATGTCTGAACTCAGTAGGAAGATCTGTTCAGGATGGATGAACTGAAAGGAAGTTTCAGGAATCTTGTGTGATACAGAAGTACATAGCAAGTTAAAAGGAATGAGCTACAAAATGTTAGTAAGTTGAGAACTGGCAATTGACCAAAAGATGGAAGACGAGAATGGACATAGCTGAAATGAGAATGCTGAGTCTTGCAAGTGGTATAACAAGATTGAATAAGATCAAAAACTTACTGATCCAGATGGCATTGAGGGTAACCAAAGTATTTGGGAAGATCAGAGAATGAAGGCTGAGGTGGTTTGGCCATGATATGTGGCAAGACAAAAGCAGTGTGGGAAGGAGAGTGCTGGAGATGAAGCCTAAAGAAGGAGACCTAAAAGGGAGAGACATAAGCAATACTGGGTTAGAAAGCCTAAGAGAGGACTTCTGACAACTTGGACTGGAGGAAAATGGCCTTAAGCAAAACCAAATGAATGAGATAGATCCACCACCAACTTCACTTGAGATTAAATGAAGCTGAAGAAGATGAAAAAGAATATTTACTAAAATAAAATGATTTGTGGAGCACTGCCACTTCCATGCATGACTGCACTGCTTCTCTTGATAACTATAGATCTTCTAGCTTACAACACCACTTTTTATTCACAAGTGATGGATATGTATCGAGAGAGCTGTGCATGCTTTTGACATTTTCAGAACATTTGATCAGTTATAGCATAGAGATCTACTTCAGAAATTACTAACTTATGTTCTACCTTGCACCTTTTTCAGTTGAATTGCCACATTTCCTCTCTTTACATTTTCTAATAATGCTGAATACCTAAGAGCTCTAAACTTCTTTCCAAGCTCTTCCTCCTGTATATAAATGACTTTCCCTCACTAGTACACTAGAGGTTTGGGTACTCTGAATGGATAAGAACGGTCTTGTTCACATTTGAATGAATAGGAGGAGAAATTTGTTCTGCACGTTTGCAATTGAACTGTGAGAGGGTGTTGATTGGCTGCTGCTGCATGTGTGTAGATAGGTTTGATAGAGAGCATGGAAATTAGTTAAATTAATTCCTTGAATGAAAGAGGCAACCTAATTTATTTTTATGCAGAGGAAGCCATATTTGTAATATGTTTGTGCCAACAGAGATTTAAGATTAGAGTTATCCCAAGAAAGTATACCTCATCTTGAATAGATATTTGGACATTGTCAAAGGTAAGACTGGAAAAAAAAAAAAAAAAAAGTTCTCTTTATGGGAAATAAAGCCAAGTTGTGATTATAAAGTTTGTTAAAGGAAAAGGAGCGGTGCAGTGGTCAGCAGTACTGTATACTGGATCAGCTCTGAGCTTCAGTGAATTGTTTATATATAGAAGGAAGAGGGTGGATGTAAGAACAGAGTGTTGTGGGACTCCAGCGTTATTTGTGGTTAGAAGATAAGAGCCATCCACCATTACTCAAAGTCAGTGTCCAATCAGAAATTTGCCAAACCGAGCACAGGACTTGCCATGTTGATACATCCAAAGTTTTGGCTGTGTTTGGCACTTTGTGCCAAACACAGTCACAACTTTGGATGTATCAACAGGCAATGACTAGCAATTTGCCAAAATTTTCCATGGTGTTTGTCCAGAAATGAGTGACATAGGTAAGTAGATCCCCCTGTTGATCAGCAGTGATGGAATTCATATTGGCAGTCATTTATTAGTTGAGAGCAGTATTTCCTTTAAGCTGTGTTTGTGTGGACACACGTGAACACCAGTCAAAAAGGGAGTGCACATACCTGGTAACTGCACACACAAAATTTTCCTTACAGAATTTCTAATTTGCAGTCAATAATTTTTGAGTGTACTCTACAATTTATTTATATGATAAATCATACTTGTCACTTATTTTATTTAGTAATTCCTTCAGTGTCTCCACTCCAGTATTACTCTAACCCAACATCATTTCAAAGCTGAATACAGAAACTATAAAAGTTTCGTGCAGAAACTATAAAAGTGCAAAAATTGACCAGAGAGCTTGTGAGAATACAGCGCCTCCATACTACAAGTTGCCTTAGCTGAACCTTATAGGAAGTGACGAAAGCGCAAAGTGCCCATATACTCACCTCCTGTTGGCTCATTTTGATAAAGTTTCACTAGTCTGAGAGCTATTTCAAACTCATTGGTTTTCATTAGAGACTAGGCAGAAACCTAAGAGAGCAAAAACTCTCAGTACTAAGGAACTTGAAGCATCAGAGAGGTGTATTTTCCGTAAGCGAACTCTCAGTCGGTATGTAAAGTATTTACTAAAATAAAAAGCCAAAAGGCTTCATTTCGGTGATGCAAAATTATATGAATTAAGTGGATACTAAATCCAACATCGTTTCAAAGCTGAATACAGAAACTATAAAAGTTACGTGCGAAAATTGATCAGAGAGCTTGCGGGATTACACCGCCGCCATACTATGAGTCGTCCTAGCCGAACCTTATAGGAAGTGACAAACGCTTAAAGCTCAAAGGAGGCGAATATAGGGGCTTTATGAACTTTTGTCACTTCCTATAAGGTTCGGCTAGGGCAACTCGTAGTATGGTGGTGGTGTATTCCTGCAAGTTCTCTGGTCAATTTTTGCACAAAACTTTTATAGTTTCTGTATTCGGCTTTGAAATCATGATGGATTTAATATCCATCATCATTTTTAATTTATATAATTTTGCATTGCCAAATGAAGCTTTTTGGCTCTTTATTTTAGTAAATTACTCTAACCCATTCCAACTTAATGTACTTATTAGTTACTTTTAGTATGTGCCATGTGGGAAAACTATGCTAACATTGGCAAATTGCAGAGTTTTGTTTCTTTTTATAGCAGGGTTTCTCAACCGGAGTTCTATGGAATTGTAGTATTTTGCAAGAGATTGTGATTGAAAAAGATAGACATTATATATTGGTATATATCCACAATGTTTATATAATTATACGATGTTCCATGATAAAAAAAGGTTGATAAAAGCTGTTATAGAGTGTCTGCTGCTTAGACAGTACAGTTACTTTAACTTGTGCAAACAGTGATAGATGTTTGTAGCTGTGTGGATTTAAGTGAATCAATTTAATGCTTGCAATTTCACAGTTTATAGCTAGATGAAAATAAGTCAACAGTAATATGAGAAATAGTATATTAGTACACCTGAGACTGGAAACTTGTGCGTAGAGTGTTTTTCTTGTGCACACGGGCAGGGAAAAATTAGAGGGAACAATGGTTGAGAGCCAACAGTTAAGGTGAGGGAAAATGGACAGTCGTTTGTCACTCTTCTTAGGAATTGGTTGCATATCATCTAATGTCCAGACTCCTTAATAGATATGAGCAGAATAAGAGAATGTACAAAAGCAACATTGAATGGGATAAATTAAAGATGCTAAGAAGTTATATTTTTTGGTTTCATCCTTTATCCAAGTGTAGGTAAACAAAGTTTGTGCTTGAAGTTGCGTCACAACTGGGCTACTTGTATATAGAAGCTAATGATTTCACATCAATTGCATTAGTATCCCATAATGCAATGCACATATCCTTATGGACATGTATAATGCTATGCATTATGGGAATTCCACTAACCAGACTGGGTTCAACCTGTATTGAGGCTCATCAGCAGGAGCCAGACCCAGAAGTGCAACCAAGGTTTAAGTAATGGAGAAGTCATGCTTCCATATATAGAGTTGACTCCTACTCTATGTTGAAAGATTTTTCACTTGGTTGTATAATAAATTAAAGATGCCAGAAAGCTATATTCTTGGTTTTATTCTTTGGCTAAGTGTAGGTAAACAAAGTTTGTGCGTGAAGTAATTTCACGACTAGGCTACTTGTATATAGACGCTAATGACTTCACATCAATTGGCTTAGTATCCCATAATGCAATGCAGATATCCTTATGGACAAGTATAATGCCATGCATTATGGAAAGGGCAAATATCCAGACCAGTTTTGACCTTTATTGAGACCTCAGAAATGATACCAGACCCAGAAATGATACCAAGGTTGAGGTAATGCAGAAGTCATAATATTTCTATATACAGGGGGTTTTCTCAAGTTACGTCGGAGATCCCTTCCTACAGACCGACATAAGGTGATTTTCGATGCAAATCGGAATTATCATAGCCTAAGTTACTTACCTAACCTAAAACACCCTAAAGTCATACGTATATATCAAGAAACAGAACTAGGCCATAGGAAAATGAAAGGGAGAACCTTTACTACCATTAAACTCTTCACCTGCACTCGTTTCCCCCCTTTCACTTTTCAATGCCTCAAACAATATTTTTGCCTTTTCTTGAATTAATATGAGGCTAATTGGGATACGGCGTTGATGCTGGTCTTCCAGCCAAAGAACAAGAAGCCTTTCCATCTCAATAATGAGCCTACTATGTTTTTTCGTAATCGCAGTCAATTTCATGGGTGCCAATCCTTTCACGTGTTCAAGGATGCGAACTTTATCCTTGATAATAGTCCCGACTGTGGTACAACTTAAGTTCAACGCGCGGCCGATGTTTGTTGGCGTTTCTCCCTTTTTTGCCCTTTTAATAATGTCTAATTTCACTTCTAATGTAATGGCTTTCCTTTTCTTTGACACACTACCATCAGAAGGGTCTGCCTTACGTTTGGGAGCCATATTGAAGGGTAAAAAGTCACAAAAAAAACACAAACACAAAAGTGAGAGAGCGGATGTAAACAAAGCACACGGTACCCAAAGAGTGTATGCTGGGACCCAAGCGATGCCACTCTCCTAAACAAACGCCACGTAACGGTATATTCTTTTGCCGCAATCACTAACAAGTTCGCCCGCGACGTTTGAATTTTACGTCGCACTGCTTCAAGCTGTAATTTATTTTTTAAATTATTTATGGGATTACCACCGTAAAGTCGAAACGACGCATGTCGAGGACGACACAGGTCGAGGACCCCTGTGTTAGTCAATTACTAATCCAGAATAAGTTGTCACACTTTATTCTGGATTAGTGATAGATGTTGAAACTTGGTTATACTATAAATTAATGATGACTATAAAGGGAATGAAACCAATTATAAATTGGTTTCATTCCCTTTATCCAATTGTAATTAAGTATGGAGGTCATGTTTTATCAATATACTTATGTACCGTAATAAGGCAACAAAGAATGCATTGGAGTAGGGAGATGCATATACAATGGTATTCTTGTATTTTGCAAAGGCCTTTGATAGATTGCCACACAACAAGTTGGTAACTAAACTGAAACAGATGGGATTTGATTTTGTATTAATAAGTTGGATAGGTGATTGGTTGTCAGATAGGTATCAGAAAGTTGTGTATCGAGATGTGGTATCCCAAAATAGGAAGTTACTAGTGATGTGCTGCTAGGGTCTGTTTTGCAACCATTGTTGTTTAAATATATTAGAGATATTCAGGCAGATTGAACTGGAGGTGTGCAGATGTTGCCAAATTGTGTAGAACAGTGAACAGTCAAACAGATGTTTTGGCCTTCCTGTTAGGCCTTGAATGGATTGTATGAGTGGGCATTTGAGTGGAATTCTCAGTTGAATGTTGGAAAATGTAAGATTCTGAAATTTAGTAGGGAATGATGGGCTGCAAAATGTACACTTATTGGGGAATTTTGAAGGAGTTTAAGGAGACAAGCAATCCAACACTGGTGGTGAACAGGGACCCAAAGTTCAGGGGTCACATTCTACAAGTTGTGAAGTCTTCACATTGGATAATGGCAGTGATACATAGGACCTTAATTTTCAGAAATAAAGAGGTCGTGGTTCTGTTGTATAAGACGTTGAACAAATCTTGTATGGATTATTGTGCACTGATTTTTTTCCCTGATTTTCATGGTGGTGCAGGTATTTTAGAAATGGGATAGAAGAGATTGACTAAGGTGATAAGTGATGTTTTGAACATGGAGGCATCAAGATAGAGGGAATGCAGTTTAAAAAAAAATTCATGAAAAGGAGGAGGAGATGGGATGGTAAGGTGTTGTTACATGGTTAATGTGTAAGAAATTATTAATAGAATCCTTTCTTTTAGGGTTACACGGTGATCAGCACTCATATTTGTAGATTTAGGGACTCAAAAACACACGTGTTGAACAGATTATTTTATTAATTACAAATAAAATAAAACTTGACGTTTCGACCTCTATATCGAGGTCATCATCGGAAGAATACAACTGTATGCAGAACCAAGCTACACACTCATGCTTTCTATACCAGTAAACTAAATCTACGTAGTTAATAAATCTTTTTTCTAGCCTGACCTCTAGTGATAAAAAAATAAATAAATAAATAAATAAAAAAAATAAAAAAAATATATATGTATATATATATATATATATTATAAATAGATAAATGCAACTACAATAAACTGTTAGAGTCCTCATGTATTAATATTCTGGATAGTTACAAAATGATTTCTTTCAGTTGCTATTGAATGTTCTAAACACTTCAACAAGTCACCAGGTTGTCTTCTTGTAGTGGAAATTTTTCTAATGCTAGTTTAGGATATTATACAGGTTGTAGATGGGTCCTCCACATTCTTGAAATGGTGAGGCCATCATTTTTGTTGAGATTTGGGTTGTGTTTGAGCATTTCACAAGACTCTTTAAATTTTTTCTCAAACCAGGTTTTGGTGCAGTGTAGGGACTTGGTATTTTTCCAGTCAATTCTATGGTATGTTTGGAGTGCGTGGTCAGAAAGGCCTGTTTTACCAAAGTGGAGGTATTTAATGTGTCGTTTGTGTTCGTCTTGTCTGATTGGGATAGTTCGCCCTGTTTTCCCTATGTATGGTATGTTACATGTGCAGTGTATTTTGTATACCCCTGGGTGTGCTAGGTGTGGAAGAGGATCTTTAGAGGAACTGAGTAGGTGTCTTAGCTTATTTGGGGGTTTAAAGGTGGTTTTAATGTTGTATTTGCGAAGTGTTCTGTCTATTTTTTCAGAAATGCCTCTAACATAAGGAATGGCAATAGCATTCTTGAAATCTTTTTTGTTCTTACTGGTGTCTTTATGGAGGATCTCGTGAATAGTTTTTTTATTGTATCCATTTTTGATAAATGTTTGGTTGATGATTTTGTATTCTTGGTTTAGAGCCTGTTCATTTAAACAGATAGTTAGGGCTCTGTGTTTAAGGGTGCTTATGACACCTAATTTGCTAATGACACCCAACACAAAAATTAGGTGTCATAAGCACCCTTAAACACAGAGCCCTAACTATCTGTTCAAATGAACAGGCTCTAAACCAAGAATACAAAATCATCAACCAAACATTTATCAAAAATGGATACAATAAAAAAACTATTCACGAGATCCTCCATAAAGACACCAGTAAGAACAAAAAAGATTTCAAGAATGCTATTGCCATTCCTTATGTTAGAGGCATTTCTGAAAAAATAGACAGAACACTTCGCAAATACAACATTAAAACCACCTTTAAACCCCCAAATAAGCTAAGACACCTACTCAGTTCCTCTAAAGATCCTCTTCCACACCTAGCACACCCAGGGGTATACAAAATACACTGCACATGTAACATACCATACATAGGGAAAACAGGGCGAACTATCCCAATCAGACAAGACGAACACAAATGACACATTAAATACCTCCACTTTGGTAAAACAGGCCTTTCTAACCACGCACTCCAAACATACCATAGAATTGACTGGAAAAATACCAAGTCCCTACACCGCACCAAAACCTGGTTTGAGAGAAAATTTAAAGAGTCTTGTGAAATGCTCAAACACAACCCAAATCTCAACAAAAATGATGGCCTCACCATTTCAAGAATGTGGAGGACCCATCTACAACCTGTATAATATCCTAAACTAGCATTAGAAAAATTTCCACTACAAGAAGACAACCTGGTGACTTGTTGAAGTGTTTAGAACATTCAATAGCAACTGAAAGAAATCATTTTGTAACTATCCAGAATATTAATACATGAGGACTCTAACAGTTTATTGTAGTTGCATTTATCTATTTATAATATATATATATATATATATATATATATATATATTTTTTTTTTATTTTATTTTTTTTATTTATTTATTATTTTTTTTTTTATCACTAGAGGTCAGGCCAGAAAAAAGATTTATTAACTACGTAGATTTAGTTTACTGGTATAGAAAGCATGAGCGTGTAGCTTGGTTCTGCATACAGTTGTATTCTTCCGATGATGACCTCGATATAGAGGTCGAAACGTCAAGTTTTATTTTATTTGTAATTAATAAAATAATCTGTTCAACACGTGTGTTTTTGAGTCCCTAAATCTACAAATATGAGTATTAATAGAATCGGAGTGGGGAATTGAACAAGAGGCTATCCTTGGAAACTGTATGGAGAGTGTAAGCAAGGAAGTACGTCCATGTTCTTTGCATGGATAGTGGTTAGTGTGTGAGTGTAATGCATTACCCGACAATGGTTCATTCATAGCACTGTTTGAGTTTTGTGTGTGATATTGTGTATACCTCTCTCAGTGATTCATTTTTCAGTGTAGTGGTCTGATATACTAATAAATCTTTAATGTTTGTTATTGTTCGTATCCTGAAATGCTCTTCATATTGGATATTTCAAATTTATTTAGTTGTTATAAGTGTTAACCTACAGCTATGATCATAGCTCTGTGCCCATTGTTCTAGCAAAGACCACGAGAACTAAAATTGCTCTATACAAACAACCAAAATATTTGTAATTTAGATTGCCTTGCATGCTTTAGACCAGGGGTTACCAAACTTCTTTGACCATCGACTCCTTCAAGAGTTTCTTGACTTTTTATCGACCCCCTCTATTTTACTATTATGTAATTTTAATATTACCTAATATGTATGTTGATGAATTTTAGAACATTAATGCTCACTTGTATGTCGATGCGCAAAAATGAGACTGGGTTTGAATACATGTAAGTATAAGTAAATAAGCAACCATGCACGTGTTGCAATCTCGTGCCGGCTGGGCAAGAACCACCAACATCTGTTTATTGGTAAATATGTCATTTTGGCCTACTTGATTGGCCTCCGTAACTATTTTCATGACCTTGCTCCATCTTGCAGGTCCTATTCATGTCACTGTTCCCATGATTCACTCTTAATTGCATTGTCATTCAGATTGGAGGTAATCCAGGTTAACCGAATTAAATATTACCCATACAATGATGTCTTATATTTTTCTATCGACTTCTGAGCCCCGAACACTTTGGCGACCACTGCTTTAGACCATGCCTGCAGTTGATGAGGGGGGATTGAGAAATACATTATAACATTTCATTTCAGAAGAATAGAGAGGAGGATTCCTCTATGTCATGATAACTTACAGTAAGAAGCCCTCTTTTTGTTATTACCACACCTTTATATTATCCTATAACTTATCATGGGAGGCTACTTTAAACACTCTATGATCCACTATGTAGACTACGCAATCAACTGTCTGCATTACACCGTCTACCAGCCCAATACATAGTATTTTGTTTGTTAATTGCACATGTTTCCTTTTATCAGTTTACTCGGTTTGCTGAATAATAACCCCTACTCTCTCTGTAAGAGATTGACCTACTTTTGTTCGATTGATAAAGCTGGTAGAAATATTACTCTTGTTATAACAATAATTGATATCCTGTTGTTCTTCTGATAGCATTATGGAGACATTACATAGTGATAGTATAGAAACAAGATATACTCGAACAAATATTACTCTTGAGTAATCTAATCCTTATATGCTACTAGTCATTTACATTTTTTTCTTTTTTATGAGAGCATTGAGTATTCTTTCCACCATCCCATTTCTTACATTTTAATGACATCAGCCACAGTTAATATCTCCAATTGTGCTGAAATTGGATAGTGATTGATGACTAATGGAGAAATTTATGAACATCCCACTGGGTGTGTTAACCCTATATCCTGCCTTATTTCAATATTCAAATATTGTCTATATTAATTTGGGAACATGGTATAGTCTTATAAATCTATGACCAGCAAGATGTGAAATATATGTAAATGATGTGCAATACAAACTTGATAGTAGAGATGCAGTGGTTTGATATGTTTACATCATCATCCTGAGTAATATGATTGGTTATTGACTAGTTTATTTAGCACAGAACAATGAGCTAAATATATACTCTCTTTATTTAACTTGTGACTATTATACTCTACATTTAATATAACCATCTTTGTGAAATGTATTTGAAAAACATATAATTTTTGTTCTTCTTTTCTATTTTGGTATAGCTCCAAAGGATTATATAATTATAACGCATTCTCTAATTTATATATGCTGTTTTCCATCCTGGAGGCTGAATCTTCAAAAGAATGTGGTGAGCAGTTTTTGAATCACTGAAAATCAAATTAATTATTATAAATCCTAAAAGATTATTATAGTCATGAAAGCATTGCATAGCTCATGCTGTTAATTTATTAAGTATAGAAATATCTAACTGTTAATTATTTAAATTCTTTGCTTTGCACATCCTTCTTATGGTATTGGGTAAAATCCTGTTGTCAGTGCTCAACTCTTATGACAAGGTTCCATTCTGATGATTCTGTTGTTATTTGAAGATATTGTAAATTATTAATAAATTAAAGACTTAATTCTGTATGTTAGTCAAGTAAATAATAGTTTAATATCTGACATTTCACTGACTGATATCTGTCAGCATTTTCAAAGGATACACTGGTAAGCAATAGAAAGTAACAAAAACTAGGAAACTAACCGACAATTCTAAAAATTATATAAAGTTATCACTGTGTGTGATACAATGATATAAAACGCGTGTTGCAAGTACAATGTTTTATTTGTTGAGAAATTTATTGTAATTTTCATGAAAGTTCATTTCTTTTTGGTTAAATGATCTGATTAGAGTTTTCCATATATCTGATAAGATTAGGCCTTGATTCTTATTTAAGTTACCTGTTGAACGGGCGACTGTAGCAGCTTCTTTAAATGTTCTGGAATCTTAGTTCTCTTCTGTGTAGGGCATATGGCTCATATCCCATTCAATATTATGGTTGGTAGAGGCAAAGTGGGAAGAAAGGCCTGATATATCCTGTCTGTTGTTCCTTACATAGCCTATGTGTTCCTTCTTTCTTGTTTCAAAACTTCTAGATGTCTGTCTGATGTAATTAATACTGCATGAACAGGGTATGCTATAAACTCCAGAGTATTTGTAGAAAGGATGGCTATCTTTCGGTGATCTTATAAACTTTTGAATGGTCTCAGTAGGTTTGAAGGTTACTCTGATATTATGTGGTTTTAGAAGAAGAGCTAATTTTTTGGATATGGTACTAACAAATGGAATTGTTATAGAGTTGATGTATTGGGTTTCATCTCGTCTTTGCGGTATGTCACTAAAGAGAATCTTGTTAATGATTCTTGTAGGGTAGCCATTTAGGGATAGATCTCTGGATATTTTCATTAATTCTTCTTGTAAGTCGCCAGGGTCTGTGGTACAAAGTATAGCTCTTTTTTTGAGCATATGGATAATGCTGAGTTTCTGGGATATGTGGTGAGTCGAGTCAAAATGGAGGTAGCATCCAGTGTTAGTAGGTTTCTATATACCGACAGGTTGCTGCTATTGTCAGTTTGTTTCTTAATAAGGACGCAGAATGGAAGTTTATTATCTTTTTCTAGTTCCAATGTGAACTTGATAGTATTGTGGAAGCAATTAATTTTGTTTAGATAATCTATTAGTTCCTCTTTTTTGTTACAAAAAAAAATAATTAGAAATAATTGGAAATAAATCCCCTGCTGTAATCTGCAGCACTTTCCCTAACTTTTTGTTCTTTCTATCCTTGTGAAAATATTGTATCCTTCCATTTCTATTCCCATTAAAATATCATCTTCATTCAACCATGTTTCACTCATTCCAACAATTTTGGGACAAATAAACTCAATCAGTGAAACCATTTCATCTCCCTTATTTCTGATACGTCTGACATTTGTAAATAAATAAAGCAGTTCATTTTTAGGTCTATAACCAGTCCTATCCAAGAGCCACGTGTTGTGTTGGTTGCGATTTCCCCACAACACCTGCTCTTTCCCAATCACCTTCGTCACATCTTACCACAGATATCTGCTCGGTCTCAACTTCCCCTCCCAAATCGCAACATATTTCAATTCTATGCTGATCATCTCCATACATGCATACATACATACATTTGCTGCTACTTCCATTTATATCTCAATGTTTCTTTTGTATCTCAATGTTACAATAAGGTAGACATGAAATAGTGGCAATGGTTATGAGGCAGTGTGGTGTGAGGTGGAGGTTGACAAAAAGACACATTTATTTGGATATTGCTATAGGACAGGGAATGTGAAGAGTGGTGATGAAGAAATGTATAAACAACTTGGATCAGTGAACAAAGGAAGGGTAATTATTATGGATGATTTTAAAAATTAGCAGTGTAGCTGAATGAAGTAATAGCATTTGGGAATAAGGAAAATGAATTTCTCGAGTTCTTGAGAGATAACTATATCAAGCAGCACGTAAAGAGGGCTCGTGAGGATCAAGAGTTTTAAATCTGATTATTTCATCAGCCACACCCTAGGTGAATATTTCATCAGAAAATATTCACCTGGGATGTGGCTAGCCTTACAGACCTCTGTGAGGAAAGAAAATATGTGGAAATACAAGGCTGGTGATTATGGCAAGCTTAGGAGACAGCTTGGAGCTATTGCCTGGATTGAGGAGATTGAGTGGTAAGAAAACAAATGCTGCTTGGGAACTGACAAAGAAATAAATAGCAGCATCAATGTATAAATGTATTCTGAAGGTCAACATGCTGAATAATGTAGGTATAAAATGGATGAATGAGAGACTTAAGTATGAAATCTGGAAGAAGGAGGCACAACACAAGATGAATAATGGTAATAATCAGCTACATGAAGAGTATAATGAACAAGCCAGGAAACTGATTTATTAGTACAGACAACAAAAGTGTACTGAGTAGAAATTGGCAAATCAGGCAAAGAAAATCCCTAGAGAGTTTTTTTAAATATGTGGGAAGTAGAAGGAATAATGATTCTGGTAATATGTTAATAGATGAAAATAGAATGGTAACTGCTGCAGAAGACATGATCAGTTTATAAGGGTGTTTCATCCTCATCAGGGTGAAATCATGAGGAATTTAAGTGTAGAAGATATAGAAGAGAATGACTTAATTGTGAGTGAGCATGTCAATAAGGCAACATGATTTGATGACATATCACCATGCACCTTAAGGGAATGTTCTGGGGAATTGGCATGCCTATTTAAGAAGTGTCTTACAACAGCTCAGTTTCCAAGGGAGTGAAAAGAAGGTAAAATTGTTCCACTATAAATGTGCTGATAAGGCTGCAGCTAAGAGGCAATCTGTATATCTGGAGTTGTGATGAAGAGATTGGTGAGAAGTAGGATACAGAAATGGGATGATAGCAGTATCCTCTGTGGTTATCAACATGGGTTTGTTAAAGGGAGATCATAGTTTACTTATATTCTATAACAAGGTAACACAAGCATCGAGGCATTACAGAAGAACTTGCTTATTCTTCTGTAATGCTCTGATGATGGTGTTGATTTTAACTAACTCAATGCATGTGCTGCTGATCTGTTCTCCAATAAGCCCTAAGCTCTACATTGTTGTGGATTGAAACAGAAGAGTAGGAAATGATTACCAGATATAGGAGTGTTTTAGGAACATATGGAGAAAAGAACAAAGCTAATAATCATGATAAGAACTTGCTGAATTTCTGTCCAGGACATGACTAGTTATACTAATTCACAAATTCACATGAGAAGATATAAGAAAAATCTTCTTGACTATATTATTATTAATTGCAACATCTTCATGCTGGTTCAGGACACATGAGTATATACAGGATTTGAAATATGAAGCATTATAATATAATGAAGCATTACAATACAATATAGAATTGATTGCCAATTAGTTCTGACAGAATAAATTTGCTTATCATATTGAAAAGAAATGTCTAAAAAAGTTTTTAAAGAATGAAAGTTGAGCAGATTTCAGAGGTGATCTGAAATACACAAATGTGATTCAAGAAAAAATGAGAGAGTTTGAAAACAAAAACCAAACCTTGGAGATTAACTGGTAAATCCTGATGAAAACATTGATTGATTCAGCCCAGAGAGGTATGTGGTGAGGATATCTGAAGAATAGAAAAATCAGAACTCCATGGTGGACTGAGTTAGTGAAAAATAGGCCAGCAAGGAAAAGAAGAAAGCATTTTGGAAGTTTCTGGCAAATGCAGTAAGCCAACTTGTGCACTGGAAGAATATACAGAAAAATGTAAGTAAGCAATGCCATGGGTAAAAGTATATAAGCAAAAGCCATGAGAATTTGCTAAGAACACAAAAAACAATATCAGAATAGTAGTAAAATATTCTGCAAGCTATTAATAAACTTAGATATGGAGGAAAAAGTATCTAAAAAGTCATGGAAAGATTTTGCTAAGAGCATAGAAAATCGCTATCAGGAAGGTGCAAAATATTCTGGAGGCTGTTTAAAAAGCACAGAAATTGAGAAAAAAGAATGTAAGGAATCAAGGATGACAAAGGTGAAATGAAAACTGAAGATAAATATATTATAGATGTCCAGAGTAATTACTTTGAAAGTGACTAAATGAAACAAGTGGTGACAGTATGGTGGTAGAAGGCATTCAAGGAGAATGTAATGAAGAGTCCATATCAAAATACTTGATGTAGATAAATCTATCATAAACCTGAAATGTTAGATAGGCAGGTATAGCATTTGTCCAGAATTGATCAAATACGGAAGTATTCAAGTTAGTTTTACAGTGGCTATACTGCATAATTCAGAAGGTTTGGTGTCAGAGGGTCAAATTTCAAGTGACTGGAGTAGAGCTTTCATAATACCTATCTATGAAAAGGGAAATATAGCTGAATATGAGAATTACAAATAAATTTCCTTATTGAATGTTTTTATTGGTATGATTTATGCAAATATACTTGAGGAAAGGCTAAGAAAATATGGTAGGGAAACTTGGAGAACAATAGCTGTATTCAAACTAAATAGAAGTTAAGATCAAATTTTCACTTTAAGACAGATAGTTTGAGAAATCATAGGAATATAATAAGGAGTCTGTATTTAAGTTTTGTAGATATGGAAAAGGCATATGTATCAAGAGAAAAGCCACATGAAATGCAACAGTTATTTATATTCTGCAAATATGACACATTATATTGAGCAATATGTAGACTATATTTAAGTTGTAAATCACTTGTTAGAATTGAAGGAGGTACTAGTGGTTATGAGGTCAAATCAGATGTAAGATCATGAGTACACATTATCTTCACGGTTATTCATCATTTATATGAATCACATTATGAAGGAAAGGGGCATTAAGCCAGATATCAAAATTGGAGATGTTATTCTCCACTCTTTACTTTATGTATATATCACACACCTCAATAAATCTAGTACAAGGATTCTTCTGTATCCTTGATTCTTGAAGGATATAGAAGATTCTTCACGGATATAGTTTTTGTAATAAAATTTGTATGAAATTCACTAATACAAAGACTTTATAATAAAATTAAAAACTTCTCAGGTGCATCATTATCTTCATCTTGAATGGAAAACCTATAGAGCAAGTAAAATATTTCAGCTGTTTAATGACAATGGCAAATTTTAGTGATGACAGCAAATAAATATGGAAATAGACAACTGAATTAACAAAACGGGCATGGTAGAAGATCGGCTGATTAAATTTATATGGAGTAATAGAGAAATTAGTCAAACCCTAGCTCTATACAAGACAGTGTTCAAATAAGTGTTTAATTTATGAATTTGAGAGCTGAGTTAGAAATAAAACACTGGAGCAAAGACTGTAGACATCTGTCATGAGAGTTCTAAGAAAAATGTGTCCATTAGCTTCTGTTAGTTTAGAACTTGTACCAATTGGGTATTATTCATTAACAATCTAATTTATGGCCCAATGAAAAATGCCTTCCTTTACATTTGCATCACTTATTTTTAGAAATTTTTGTTTCAAATACTGAAACCCTGCTTCTCCCTGACTCATTGCTTTCACAAAGTTTTTCATCAGTCCAAGTTTGATGTGAAGTGGTGCCAAATAGGTTTTGTCTGTCTCTGCCAATGCTACATGTTTAACTCTCAGGTGTGAAATGTGTATGCAAGGTCCACTTAACAAAATAATGATTACTCCTGGTCCTGTTATCCCATTCACATTGAAAGCAACAGTAATTAGTATATCCTATTTGTAACCCAAACAAAATGGCACAAATGTTCTACTCTTAGGCATCATAATTAATGTATCCCAGGACCATTTTCCTGTTTTCGTTTCATTCTTAGTAACCGATTGGGCTATTGAGATATAAGCCTCCATTGAAAAGAAGAACAGCTTTCAGAATTGATTTTGACCAATCAATAAAACATCTCTATTCGGATGGTGTGTGTATTCAGTGCTATACAACTCTCGTAGACAGGCTTATACGTTGGTTATGCATTTCTAAATAACTTAGGGAATTGAACAACGTAGATCTGAATATAAATTAAATTATACTTCAATAAATATCTCCGATATTTCGGCAATGTCACGATGCCATTTTCAAAAGGAAATTACAAAAAAGTTACTGTGTTGTAGAGGCTTACACACAGCCTCTACAACACAGTAACTGAGAATGAAGATATGAAGCTATCGTTCTCCTAGAAGTCCTGATGGTGCCCTCTAGCAGGCTAAGTAGGTGTTCTTGGCCGTTGGGGGCTGAAGGTCTGCTGATGTATGCCTCCCAAATTTGGGGCAGTCGCATACAACCAAATTTGTTGAGGTTTGGGGAGTTTCTTAGGGCTGAGGCTGATTCTATAAATAGTCTTTCGAATTTGTATTTGCTACGGTGTATTACTGTAGCTTGCTTCCACCGTATTCTGTGGCGTGTATCCAGAGCATGGTCTGCAAGACCAGAATGGCTGTATTTGTAAAACGAGATGTAGTCCTTGTGTTCAGAAATTCTGATATTTGCTGTCCTGCCTGTTTGGCCAAAGTAAGACAGTTTACAGCTACAAGGGACCTGGTATACACCAAGTAGGTCTAGGGGAAGTGGTTGGTCTTTGGTGGAGCGGATAAGGGATGCCAATTTTCTGTAAGGCCTGTAACAGGAGGTGAGGTCATGTTTTTTTTTAAATTTTGGTAATTTTTTCCAAGGTGCCTCGGATGTAGGGAATGGTGATGGGTTTAGAGTAATATTTGTTGTGGAAGGGGGGGGGGGGGGGGCTGTGGTTTGTAGGTTTTAATATTTTTTGGATTTTTTTTGGGGGGGGGTATCCATTGGCTGAGAAAGCGTTGAGGATGTGATTTAGTTCAGTGTTTAGGGCCATGTTGTTAAAACAGAAATTTTCTCCCAATATCTCAGCCCTATTTCAGTTCACAATGAACTCAGGCTATTTCGTTTGGCAGGGAAAATTCTACAAACAAATAGAGGGGACAGCCATGGGTTCACCACTCTCCCCACCCTTCGCCAATTTCTTTATGGAGACCGTTGAAGAAAAAGCCTTAGCCTCTGCCCCACAAAAACAAACCATATGGCTTTGCTACATTGATGATGTGTTTGCTATTTGGCCACATGGCTCTGATACACTCCTCTCCTTAACACACTTAAACAACCAACACCCCAGAATCAAGTTCACTCTGGAAAAAGAGGAAAACAACAGCCTCCCTTTCCTAGACACACTACTCACCCACCAGCCTGATGGAACCTTGGTTTTCTCAGTTTATGGAAAACCCACCCATACAGGCAGATACATTCACCAACAATCCCCCCCCCCACTCACAACAATATGGAGTGGTGAAAACAGTATGCAACAGGGCTAAACTAATCTGTTCTAACGACATGGCCCTGGTATTTTGTAAAATTCCCTAAGTGATTTAGAAAAGCTATACAACTCTATTAGCCCATCTGTGTTAGTACATAAGTTCTGGATATAATTTTCTCTGGACTAATTCATAACTTATTTTTAACAATACTAACAGCACCAAATGTGAACTATTCTCTAAAAAGATGTTTTATTGACTTTCTTATATTTTGTTTTATTGACTTTCTTATATTCTTAAAAGCTATGCAACTCTATTAGCCCATCTGTGTTAGTACATAAGTTCTGGATATAATTTTCTCTGGACTAATTCATAACTTATTTTTAACAATACTAACAGCACCAAATGTGAACTATTTTCTAAAAAGATGTTTTATTGACTTTCTTATATTTTGCTGAATTTCAATATGTGACAGCGAGTAAGTGAAACAATACAATTGCAATGGACAAAAGATCTAAAGTCCTATTTTTGGCATCCTCTAATGTTATAAAAAATAAATAAAATAAAATAAAAAAATTACAGTATGTGGACTTAAGATAACAGTCTTCCAAATTTTGGGAAAATTAATGCAACTATATTTGTTCAGGTTCATAGATATCAGGTTCTGATATGTTTGAATTGTTGAAATTTGCTATATATGCAGGTTACTTTACATGGGTAGGAAAAATCTACAAACAGATGAATGGTACTGCTACGGGTTCTGCCCTCTTTTTTTTTTTTTTTTTAGCAAACTTTTACATGGAACACTTCTAAAACATAGCGTCACCTACATAAACAGCCAACATCCGAAAATCCACTTCGGTAGAAAAAGAATCTAATAACTGTTTACTTTTTCTTGACACATCAGTCACCTGCCTTTCAGATGGATCACTGTCGTTTTCCATTTACAGAAAGCCAATATGCACAGGAAGATATCTACATAAACAATCACATCATCGTTCTGTCCAACAGTATGGCATTTTAAAAACACTTACACACACAGAGCCAGAGCCATTTATTCCAATGATACAGCTCTGTCCACAGAACCCAAATATCTGCACCTTACGTTCTTGGCCAATGGCTACAATTCCTACAAAATAGATAAAATACTACATAGCCCAATTACTTCTCCCTCCTCTAATACACAGGAATACAACAATACCATTTCTATTCTCTATGTCAGAAGTACATAAGAAAAGATAGCCAAAGTACTAATGAAACATGGCCTTCACACACTTTCAAACCTCATTAAATTAGCAATCTGATCCACTTGCCTAAGGATAAACTTCACCCTCTAGCATACCCTGGAATGTATGAAGTTCCTTGTGACTGTGACTTGCACAGACAGCACTGTTAGCATCTGCCTGGAAGAACATAAAAAATACATTTGCTACCATTATTAGGGAAAGTCAGGACTGGCAGACCAATTTGGACACCCCTTCACACAGAATTAGATGGAAGATAACTAATGTGCTATTAAGTTGTTACAGATCCGAAAGATTATTTTTTGTCAGCCATGGCTATGAAGAATTTGGCAATAATTTGCCATAAGTTCCCACACAGCTGTAATTTTTTATTCCATTTTTTATTTTTTTTTACATTAGAGGATGCCAAAAATAGGACTTCAGTCCTTTTGTCCATTACAATTGTATTGTTTCAACTTACTCAGTGTTGTGTATATATATGCTGTGTTGTACTCAGATGATGCTGATTTGAAAATCAGTGAAATATAAGCAAGTTAATAAAACATCTTTTTATAAAATAGTTCATTTGGTGTTGTTAATACCATTAAAAATAAGTCATGAATAACCGTCAGCACTTAAGTTTATCTGTTAGATTCTCTGAACTAACTGATGTACTCACTTTGACAGCATCTGAAATATGTGTACTTAGTTCTTTCAGCTAGGAGATTCCATCTTAGCAGCCAAAACACTAACACTTCTGCATTATCCTTTATAAGATTAAGATCTCTTACAAGTTCATTTAATTCCTCTTGGGTGATTAAGTGTGGATTGTTGTTTTTGACTCCAAAATCATGTTGTCAGATATTTCCTGCATTTCTTCACCACTACTCTCAATGTCCACAGTTGTTGGGTGTTTTGGCACTGGCAAATCAAATGAAATTGTTACTGGTTGCAAAGCCGATGCAACATCTTTATACACAACGGTTTTTTTTTTTTTTTTTGATGAAAATCTCAAAACTTTTGTAAAGCAGAAATAACAGCGAGTAAAATGATTGGTGTTAGCTCTCTCCAAATCATTGGAATAGCAAATGGCATGCAGTGTCTGGTCCTTTCAGCCAAGCCCACAGAACTTGTACAACACACATGCGGAGCCCACAAAAATTGGAACCTGGTATTTTGTAAAATTCCCTAAGTGATTTAGAAAAGCTATACAACTCTATTAGCCCATCTGTGTTAGTACATAAGTTCTGGACATAATTTTCTCTGGACTAATTCATAACTTATTTTTAAAAATACTAACAGCACCAAATGTGAACTATTTTCTAAAAAGATGTTTTATTGACTTTCTTATATTTTGTAAAACTGAAATATGAGAATAAAATAAATGATAAATAAATAATAATTATAATTTTTTTAAAAAAAATGTTATTCCATGTTATTATTACACCAGATCATAGAGGTCAAATTCATGTATTTTATAAAGCACCTTTTCTGGGTTTTTATAAAGTTCACGTTTAGAAATATGCATACATGTTAGTAAATGCTACTAACATGTTACAGATTTTACAGATGAGGAAGACTTTTATGTCATTGCTAAACTTGATTGGTCTTGTGTGGCCGGTCTTGAGGCAAGAGATCATGGTAGTGGCACTGCGATTAAACTTGGAATTGATGGTAGCTCCTGGTTTTTCTGCTGAATACCAGTGGAGAGTCATATCCCGGAGAATCATTCTTTTTACATTTTCTTTTTGAGTAGTTTTAAAAAGATCAAAATCTATTATATCACTTGATGTTGCAGCCATTTTAGCTACTTCATCTGCAGAGCTTCTTTATACGAGTTGCTCCAGTCCTGAAAATAGTTCAGGTACAAACTTGTTTGCTTACACTTGAATAAAGGATTAAACATGTATATAATTTCTTGGTATCTTTAATTTACAGTTTCATCTCCCTTTAATCCCACATGATATGGGATCCATTAGAAAATTATTTCAGAATACTTATGTAGTTTATGTTTTTTGATATGTCTATAAGTATTTCTTCATGGCTAGTGTAGCAGTTCTTAATAGCTTGAAGGGCTGCTATGGAATCTGTGAAAAATATAAATTTCTTTGGGTTTTGTTTATCCAAATGTTACAGTGCCCTGTTAATGGCTATTAATTCTGCATGGTATGAGCTGCATCCTATACTGTTGGTTGTTTTTAGTTCTATATTTTGAGAGCCATAGATGAGTACACCAGTCCTCCCTGAATTGCCATTTGGATTTTTGGAGCCATCATGTAGAACTTTATTGAGTCAGGTCCATTTTTCATTATTTTTGAAAGAGCTAATGATCTCAAGATTTCAGGGTTTTCTAAGCTTATTTTCCTCGTGTTTCCCTATTTCAAAATTAAGAACTATATTTTTCCTGTCTTGATTTAGAGGAAATGCTGCATAGTTGGCTATTTTATTTGCACAATCCAAGGGAATTTTATTTTCCATGATTTTATGCATTGTCGAATATTTCTTTATCCTGTTTGTTGGTTGCCACTTTTTAAAAAGTTCACCTGTTCTATGATATGGTAGGTTGACTCCTTTTTTTCAAATTTAGTAAGATTTTGTTACCCTAATTTTTAAAGAACAAGGTTGGATTTGAATTCTGCTATTTTTCCAGGAGTTGTATTCCTTAATCCACACATGATTCTGGCTGCAATTTTGTGAATTTTTCTAAACTTGTCTAAACTGATTTGTGATGTTTGCATCCAGATGGGCAAAGCCTATTCCATTATGGGTCAGATAATAGAGGTGTATGTGACTTTTGGCATCAGATCCCCCACTCTCTAGCAGGGATACTTTTCATGATATTTAGTCCTCTCTTTGCTCTGACTGCAACACTGTCGATATGTTTATTGAAGCTTAGTGATGGATCCAAAGTAACTCCAAGGTATTTGGGGTTTTCATTAAAATGTAATTAGTTGATTATTTAGCTTAATTTTTGGTCTCCACTTTCTGAGGTGGTTATTAATGGTAAATGCACAAATTTCCAATTTAAGAGGGTTAATTTTGATTTTTTGGTTTTGACAGTATGTAGATAAACTTTCAATGACTTTGTTTAAATGACCTTCTGCTGTTTTAAGTTGTTTGAGCTGAGAATAGGACCAAATCATCAGCAAACATAGCTATCTTTGTTTCTTTATTTATATTTTTGTCTAAGTCATTTAAGTAGATATAAAAAAGGAGTGGGCTCAAAATGCTGCCTTGAGGGAGTCCTAGTCTTATTTTCACTTTCTTGGAAAATATATTATTTATTCTATCTCAAATTGTTCTATTTCTTAGAAAATCATAAATCCAGTTTAGAACTTTCCCTTCTATTCCAATATGACAAAATTTGGAAAAGAGTTTCTGCCTCCACAGCTTGTCTCAAAGTCATTGCTAAAATCTATAAAAGCTGTAATGGTGAATTTCGTAGGTTTGATTTGGAAGTTATTTTAAATTGACTGGGTTAAGTAGAAAAGTTGATCCGTTGTTGAGTGATTTTTTCTAAAGGCAACCTGATAATGTGGTAGTATACTATTTTTGTTTAGATAATAATTCAAATGTTGGAGTATCATTTTTTTCATCAGTTTGCCTGGAATTGTGAAGTCGGTGAAATTGGTCGATAACTCCTGGTTGGTCTTTAGGTTTGTTAGGCTTTAAAATTGGTATGATTGTGGCTATTTTCCAGTCTTTTAGAGCTTTTCTTTGTTTTAGGCTATTGTTGTATAGGCAAAGTAGCCAATCTAGGGCTAAGGGAGGAAGATGCTTGATCATAATTCCTTGTATGTTATCTGGTCCACATGATTTATTTATATCTAGTCTCTCCAAGGCATCTCTTAATTCAGATTGTAAATGTATCCCAGAATAATTTGTTTTCATATTTTGAGCAATTTGCAGATTTTTTCTTCTGTTGAGCCTATTTTGATATTTGAGGGTCTTTTGCTAGTATTCATCTCTAATATGTTTATATTTTGAAAATGAAACACCAAGGTATTTGCGATCTCCCTGTCTCCAAATTTGATATTTCCATCCAGGTATTTTAGCATGTTAGTCTCACTTGCTTTGAAGGGCAAAGTCTGACTATCACTTCCTCGTGGTGCCCTCTGGATAATCTAACAACAGCAGCATTTCTCTTTTCCCATCATGGAGACAAATTTCTGTGATTATAATTATAATAAATGAATAAAATAGCAATATAATTTAGTGATTATGAAAAATATTATCACCATTAGCAAATCTGGAATTACTGCTTGTAAAGTTCAGCAATAGTGGAAGACAGTAATAGTGTTGATTGTCGTATCTGCTGCTGTCATGGGTGTCCGCAGAGAGGGAAAACGGAGCACTTGCCCACCTCCCCCCTGGATCTACTTGTGGAAAAAAAAACAAAAAATTAAATAAAAATTTATTGATGTAATTATTTGTCATAAGTGTTTTCATTCTTTTTTTTTTTGTGGGGGGGGGGGGGAAACGGTCACTAGCTGAAATTTTTAGGAAAAATAATCAGATTTAAGATTCTCGCAATACTAAGTAAGAGATTTGGTAGGACTAATAATGCCTTACTTATTGTCTGTACTGAGGTTAGTCATACTTTCCATTGTATAAAATGATGTTTTGGTTCTGTATAGGTGGGGATTAAGTAGTGTACACAGTGGTTATGTGGTGTAGTGTAGGGCACTCTCCCATTATGCGTCCTTGGAAGTGTCACAAATAATAATAATAATAATAATATATTAAAATTATTCTTTTATGTAAAAATTGGAACCTGGTATTGTAAAGTCACACTGGAATATGAGAATAAAATAAATGAGCTAAAATTATTAGCACCATTTTCAAATCTGGAATTACTGTTTGTAATTCCAGATTTGCAATTAGAACCAAGCTGCAATAGCCAGTAAAATAGAATTTGGGAAAGCAAAATTAGATTAGCATTTATAAGTTTAATGGTGCTCTTTTGGTGGAAGGACTTGGGTTCAAATCCTCCAGGATGTAAAAAGCCTTTATAAGGGCTTTTCAGTTGAGGATGACATAGTGGCTTTTGCATGGAGATAACAGGGTTTCTCATCCCATGAAACCAGCAAATTAGCCAGAAAAACACACGCAGTTGGTTGGCCTGGTTGGCCAAGTGGTTAGTGTACCTGCTCTTCAACCAACAGGTCATGGGTTCAAATCCCACTGAAGGCAGGGATGTTCGTGATTGATTTTTTTTTTTTTTTTTTTGTTGAGAGATGAAGTTCATTGATCAGCATGAGACCACTGTCCCACTTATTGTCCGTGCGGTTAGCCGAGTGGCAATGCCCTTCGCAACCATATGCCTGGGAAAGTAGTGTCATGGGTTCGATTCCCATTGCTGATGTGAGGAGCTTAGGATCTTTCTCAGACATAGCCAAGTTAACTGGTGTTGGGCATGAACAGTAGGGTTTTTCATCCTGCGAGCAGGCAAACCAGCCTTGAGAACGCAACGCAGCATAATTATAACACAATTAATGTGTTATAATTTTAACTGAATTCATTTTCTTTAAATATAATTATTTTAGAATTGAGCAGGGATGTTTTCATTCAGAATTCCTTTGTTTCATGATGAAAACTATTATATTTTGTGTCATTTTGTCAGACTGTGATATCTGAACATGACCATCTGTTCTATTTACTCAGTGGAAACAATAAAATGTATTTATTCTCTATAGGCCGTTCTTCCAGTTGTGTGTCTGCTCTCAGAGACTGTCAGTGTGCTGTTTTTCAGAGTACTTTTGATCTATTGGAAATGTACAGAATTTGTAAAACATCTGTGGAATGGAAAGGTAATCTGCTGAGTGAAATGTCAAGTATTTTTCTGTTTATATTCAACAAGAATCATGGTAATAGTAATTGTGTGCTATAGTCCCCTTTTAATTTATTACTAACCCCTTTTAATTTATTTTAATAAACTTTATTAATGCTGAAATATATGTGTATATTTTTGAATACCTGGAAAAATTCAAATACTTTTGAATTTTTTTACAACAAAAGTATTTGAATTTTAATTAAAATCTGTGTAGGTTGGTTTATTTGTGCCCCTTAACCTTTGATGATACAGATTTTCTGACTTGATAAAATTTCTCTTCTTTGTTTGTGAGCTTCCATAAAATTGCTTCCTTTCT
Organism: Typopeltis vanoorti; assembly: GCF_054136105.1. Lineage (NCBI taxonomy): Eukaryota > Metazoa > Arthropoda > Arachnida > Uropygi > Thelyphonidae > Typopeltis > Typopeltis vanoorti. Next base: position 104,264,639 of record NC_143558.1, read on the forward strand.
GTACAGAACATTGTTTCAGAATACAATTTTCATATTTGAGATTATACACAACTGACATTTTTGAAAATCCTTGTTAGTGTGTAGAAGAGGAGAAAAGAGGTCATCTAATTGGTTCCTTAAGGCTTTCTCCAGTCTGTGTAGCAACAGCCAATGTTCATTTTGCTTTCAATAAGCATATTGCAGCAGCCCTCCTCTTTGGACACCTTTCGGTGGGGGAGGGAACCTCCAAGTAATTGGATCTGCCATTTTCATTCTTTATCTTTTTTTTTTTTGCTTTTCTTTCCATATTCTTCACTCTACTGCTCCTCAGTCATTTACACTAGCTTGTCTCCCAGCATACCATCACTGCAATCCAATGCACTGTCACCATGTTTGCCATGTGGTATAGTCTAATGGTATAGCCATTAGACATTGGGAAAGGGGGGGGGGATCCTGGCAGTCTCACACTATTTAGCCTATGCTTCGGCAAGATGTACTGTCCTAGATGGCTCTACCAGAATCAGTAGGCTGGTGGGCTCCTGCAAGGGTCAACAGTGCTGCAATAAGTCTCCCACCCCATGGGCCAGGGTCAGAGTCCAAAACATGTTGTGGTGCTTGTATTGCATCCAAGGTAGCACTGCCGTTCCTCTTGCAGGTGCAGTTATTGCTTGCCAGTGAGTAGACAATGTGTGGCTCCATGGTGGGAGGGAAGTGCTGGATAGAATATAAAATCTGAATATAAAATCCTTTGAGCATGAATTTTTCATCCTCAAATTTTTCAGTGGTCATCACAAGGCCCAACAAAGTACTGATTCTGTAACATCACGTGATTACAGAAGTAAAAAACAAAAGATATGCAACAACAGAATAAATCTTCCAGTTTTTCTCATCATTCATGCAACAGATGAAACGCCAATAGGAAAATGCTTACCTTCTTTATTAAGACCTTTTAACATACCTAAACTTAAACATCTGTAAAAGAAGGGTATCTCAATTGTCCAGTTAGGCCATACATCCTTCATCTACTCAGATGATTTAAATCAGAAATACAAGCTTGCTCAAACTGCCTGTTGTGGCTCTGCTACCTATGTTCAATATAGTAGTAGCATGATATAAATCTTGTTCTGCAAAGAAAGCTAAATGTGTCAACTGTCAGAGAAATCATCCATGCATGTCAGAAGAGCCGGAAATACAAAAGATAAAAACCGAACAAAATATATCAGGATGCAAACAGGAAGATAGCCACTACCACCAAACCTATCCTGAAATTTATGCTGAGAAAGTGATAGTTAGGAAAATGTCACTATCAACTCAAACCCATATGTCTATTCCACCATGTAATAATTTCCCCATACCTGAACTTTTTGATTATGACTGCTTCTCTGTGGTACACATCAGTCGTTTACCACCTATGGTCTTCACCAACTCTAAAAATTATCCCATCTGATGAGAACCCATGTGCAAAGAAAATTATGGCAAGGATCTCACCTAAAGATAAACCACCAGACAGTCCTATAGAAAAAATGGATACTTATGAATCCACTAAAAATAAACTAAATTCACCAAATTATCCTGACATATCAGATGATGTTTCCAGAACACGAGATGGACTCTGGCCATCCATACTTTCATAAATCAATAGATAAATATAAGCCAAAACAAGTGGAAATTTTCTACACTGAAACTATTTTGGGCTTCACCATAATCAGATATCAAGGTTTTGCTGCAAAAGCACAAAATGTTTCTACCTGAAGGAAAACTTATTTAAAACCCAATGAAGCATTGAACCTTAAAGCATTTTACTGATGTCTGTAAAGACAACAATGGAGGTGGTCCTGCTAATGGTAGAGTAGCTATCCTGTTGGGCGGTCATACTCATATTCAACATATCCCACTTAATACTGTTCTGGAAGCAGTAACTGTTTGTAGGATTTCTCATTACAGTATGTTCCATTTATTTACCACTGGTCATAGTATGTCTGACAGTCATGATCTCCTTTCTTAATAATAGAGTTCTTCTATATGCCTACCCACTTGTATTTTGGAAATTGGATTATGCTGACTGGAATACTTTTTTTTATCTTTCAAAATTTAATGCTGAAGCATTCATCGCCAATGGCAATCATACATAACAGCATGTAGCTTTTCTTTCTGATGGCTACAAAAATTTTGCACCCATCCTGTTGTCTTACTGGCAGCTGTTTGAATTGAATGCCCTGATTTTGTGCTAATCTACACTGATGGTTCAAATTCTGAGGACCTAGTGGGACCTTTTGCCATCTTTACAGGCAGCATTATATCTTCACAAATCCCACTAAAGTGTACCAACTTTAGCTGAGCTGTATGCAATATAGCTTGCACTAATACATCAGATTGTATCACTACCAAAGGTAGACTCGCAAAGTTCTCTTTAGGCAGTAAAAAAAAAAAGTCTGGAGCTACAAAAGCATCTAGTGCTCTCTTCAATCTAACAACTGCTGTTCCAGTTATGGCAGCTGCATCATGGCAATCATACATACCAGCGTGTAGCATTTTTTTCCTCTTTTTTTTTTTTTTTTTTTCTCATCCTACCGAAAATTTCCACCCATGTTGTAGTCTACCCTCAGCTCTTCAAAGCTCATAGAACTGAATACTCAGATTTTGTATCTGTCTACACAGATCACATAAAATTGGATTACCTAGATCATTTGCCATCTTTCCAAACAACATTATTTCTGCACAAATCCTGCTAGAGTATAAAATCTTTACAGTTGAGCTGTATGTGATAGAGCATGTACTAAAATACATCAGATTTCATTGCTACCAAATGTGCATAAATACATTTGGACTTGCAATGTTCTCTTCGGGCTATAAGAAGTCTAGAGCTCCGGAAACCTCCTGTGCTCTCTCTCTCGAATCCAACCTCCTCTTTCAGTTATGGAGTCCACACTTCGGTGTATACTTCTGTGTTTCCCAAGACATGTTATGAGTAAGGGAAATGAGGCTGCAGATACATCAGCTTGGTCAGCTCGTTTCTCAAATATCCATCCTCTATCTGTACCTACACTGATTACCAGCAGATTATCAGACACAAACTTCTTTTCCAGTGGCAGTCATTTCGAAATAGAGACACTAATCATAAGCTCTACCAAATTCAGCCTGAAATTAAATTATGAACAATCTGGCCTATGCAGGGTTCGAACAGCAGAAATTCTACTAGCTCAGCTCTGCATAGGTCATAGTCATCTCTCTCTCTCTCTCTCTCTCTCTCACACACACACACACACCTTCCTTTTGAAGGGTGATAATATACCTGTGTGAAAGTTATGTAATGCTAGACTCAGTATTCATCATATTTTAATTGATTGTCCTTGTTTCATGAATGACCGCAGTCATTGCTACCAAAAGTGCATAAATATATTTTATATATATATATATATATATTTACTTTATATATATATATATATATATATATATATATATATATAAAAAGTAAATATATTGGACTTCCAATGTTACTAACATTCATAATCCTTCTGAGCCCTAAACACTGAGGCAGATTTTTATCACTCAACAGATGCCTTATTTGTTTTTAAATTTTTACAAACAGTTAGCATCTTTTAGATTGTTTGTGCATTTTATGGATGCAGTCGTCTCTTGTATATATCGTTTTAACATCTTTTTTTTTTTTTTTTGTGTTTTGAACGTTTTACCTTTTTTCATTAATAATTTTACACTTGATTTTTGTTCATTTTTTATATACTTGTTTTTGTATGTTTCTTTTTAGAATTACATTTATGTACATTTCTTTCTATATCCATTTGTCATATTTTACTATTTTTTTTTAAACTTGTATACTGCTGTAATTTATGACCCATTTAGTATGACTATAACTGTCTTTGTACCATAAAACACCAAACAAACAGTCTTTGTTCAGCTTCTTGAAACTTTTCTTTGATGGAAAGCTCATATTTCTTGAACATATTTGTAAATTTAGGGGAAAGTGCAAGCAAGCATTGTATCTCCTTCACACTCTCTCATCTACTGGATGGGATGCAGAACAATCTTCATTATTTCACCTTTATCATGCACTTGTACGTTCAAAGCTGGATTATGTGTCCCAAGTCTGTGGTTCTGCAAGGTAAAATAATCTATGACGATTTAATCCTATCCATTATCAGAGATTACAGATAGCTGCTGGTCTTTTCTCACATCGCCTATTCATATTCTTTAAGTTGTGGCAAGTGAACCAGCTCAGTCACTCAAATGGAATCATTCATCTCTTAACTATGCCCTAAAAATAAAGTATCTTCCAGAACATCCTACATGGACTAGTATCTTTTCATTCGGTATATCACACACATCAGATTGCCATACAACCTTTTGGTATGAGTTTTAATAACATTACCTGTTCTGAATATAACAGCCTTCCTCCAGTTTAGGATTGAATTCCATCATACAACTGCTCAATGTACTGATTAAGGAAATCTGACACTCGATTGTCTGTCTACATGAAGTTATTTAATGTGCACAGAGCAGAACACTGATTTCTTTTCCATATGTACTGAAGGTTCAAAATCTAAGACCTCTGTTGGCTGTGCTGCTGTATTTTCTGATTTTGTCATATCTAATGAGATTTCATTTCATTGCAGTAACTATACAACAGAGTTGCATGCAATTTAGCCTGCACTGCTGCATATAAAAGAAAAATTGTACATAAAGTGTCGAATTTATACAAATCATATAGGACATCTTTGTAACACTTGGGATGAAACCAGCAACATCAGCGACGAAAACTAAGAGCTAGATGCATATGATCTAATCGAGTATTTCTCAATTGCCAGGCCACAGCCCAGTACTGGACCATGAGAAGTTCTGGAATTTATCATTTTAGTTTTCTAAGCATTTTTCATGAATAAATATTTTATAGTGAAAATATTCTGAGGAGAATAATATTCGTGATTGTGTCGAAAAGCTCAGATCCAGAACACCTAAATAACATCTGTATAGCAAATGTCAGTGACCAAGCCGAATATTTCTAAACATGGAAGTATTCATGAATTATCGAGAATTTTGAGATATCGAATTCTTTCAACATTCGGGAAAAGGAATACCGCTGTTTATGACTGGCCATAAAAATTGCCTTGCAAGGTTTAACAGCTGCTGTACAAATTTAGGGTCCTTAATTTTGAAATTCAAGTGTTCTGGATCCCTGGCCATATTGGTATTAAGGAAAATGAGACTGTAGTTTCAGCTGCTAGATCAACTCATGCATTTTCCAAGTGCTGTTTCTCATCCCATATACAGAATATAGTCCTTTTATAAGATCAGAGTTAACACAGTGGCAGATATCATGGTAGAAAGCACTGACAAATATATTACATGAGATTGAGCCAATAATTGAGCTTTGGCAGTGAAGTGAATGGAGAAAAAGAAGATAGTTAGTTGTTCTTGTTAGGCTTCACATGGGGACACAGTCATCTTATACATTTGTATCTACTGAAGGCTGATGGACCCACCAATGTGAACTATGCGTCAAGCATCCCATCATTTGTCATGTTCTGGTGGAATGCCAGCACTTCACTTGAGAATGGAATGAAGTTTTTACTACACTGGTTGAGCTATGCACACTCAGTCAGATCTTATCAGACTCAGATAATTTGCACATAGTTTTTATCTTTTTAAAAAGAATTAATATTTGTATATTTGATTATAATTTCTATTTATATGTAGATACTGCCTTTGCTTTACTGAATTTTTAAAATTTATCATTTGCACCTAACATGGTATTTACTATTTTATCTGTTTATTATTTCTTATTGTTTCTAAACATGGAAGTATAACTGTGACCTTTGGTTTGGTGCAGTATGACCTCTGCTGATCTTGCACTAATAAACTCCAAATCAACGAACTATATTACACCAGCTTCAACACCATACACAGTTAGTTATTGCGGTTGGCCCTCAGTATAGTGATAAAATAATAATAAATTTTAGTTTAATCCTTTATCCAAGTGTGAGCAAACAAAGTTTGCACCTGAAAGTATCTTCAGGACTGGGGTAAGGTGGTACAACACCAGGGCACTCCTTGAAAAGGTGGAGCAAGCTACCAACACTCCTATCTCAGTATCTCCCATAATGCAAAACACATCTCCTTGCGGATATGTCTAATGTTATGCATTAAGGGAAGGGCCACAACCCTTGTTCATCCATGTGTGTTATGATGAACTCGAAAGAAAGATCATCGAATCCAAAGAAATTTTACTAGATTCATCACATATTAACAACAGCCTTAGTTTCAATCTCTCTCTGATGCACACATTGCCACTATTCAGTATTGGCACACTAGTGGCAGCTCACGCACATAGCCGACTTTAATTAGAACTGAAGCTCGCATTCCTGTTTTTAAATGTACTTGTCTTTTATACTAGATCTGTTAATGTAATTTTATCATGTCTCTGTCATTTTTTGTATAATTCTTTACCTGTGATACCTGAAGAAGCTGAATCATTCAACGAAACTAGTTGTATCTTAATATTAAACCTTGTTGTTTTTTCATTCTCGGTATATAGTCATTTAAACTAATTTTATTTATATATATATATATATATATATATCCATATGTATAATTCCTCTTTCTTTTCAATTCCTTTGACAAAAATAATGTGATCTAGTGCGATTTCAAAATCTACACTACTGACACATGGTTAAAATTTCATTTGTTATGCTATTATTTCCGAGTACTACCTCATGAAGTCTCATCAATAAACTCATAAGATTGAGACTCTCACTTTTGGTACTAGTCTTATATTCCATTACCTAATTTTCTTATCATGAGAATTGAAACCATAAGAGTGTTAGTCTTATGATTGTGATAATAATAACCAGGAATACTGGATTTTATGACATTGCAATTGTATAGTGTCTTTTTGAAAGTTAGCATACTTTTAAACTTCACTTTATTTATGCACATAATAAATGCAATTTGTTACTAATATTTAAAATTATTAGCTCATTCAATTCTCTTGTCAATCATTAAAAATCTTGGTGTGTAAATATGTGAGCTAATCCAATAATAATGAAATGCTTATGTCTTGCTTGGCATAAGCAAGTGCTACAACATTTCAATGGGTAGTTCATTGCATGATGTGGAAAGTTCATTTAAATTTAGTCACCTTAGTGTCACAGACAAGATAATGAAAAATTTAATTAGAAATCATATCCTGCATATCCTTGATAGAGATTACTTGTTGGGAGTAGCAAACTTTTTTAAGGAGAGATTTGATTATAACAAACCTTATTTATTTATTTATTTATTTATTTATTTTTATGAAGACGTCACACCAGAAATAGGTTAAGCTAAGAGCTGTGGTGTGTTTCTTTGGACTTTTGGAAAGCTTATCTTATAAGATTGTTAGCATATCATATAAGAATCCACTGATTAAAATGTACCAAACTGGTACTGATGATTACCAAATTAATGCCCACACATATCAATAATATGCTATAGATTTTGCAATCTTTTGTGTGGAACTAATATGAAAAAATTAAAAATAAAATAAATAAATAATGTAGGAATTTGGTTAAGTAGAAAACAGTGATTAGTTTTTGAACTGGGATTGGATGCCCTGTGGTACATTGTTATGGCCCTCATTGTTTAATATATTTAAATTGATTTTGGTTAAGATATTAAAAATTAAATTTCTCTCTTTACAGATAATGTGAAGCTGGGTAGAGTGTTATGTTCAGTTGATCTCGGTTCTTTACAGGATGATAAAAAAAGATTGGAAGAGTGGACAGGGAAGTGGGATTTAAAATTTAGTATGAATAAATGTAAGTATTTGTGATTAAGAAAGTAGTATTAAAAATGGATATACACTATCTACCAATAATTGTCTGGACACTTTAGCAATTTACAATTGATACCAGCAGGTGAACCCTAATATTGGGTATGTCCACCTTTGGCTTTGATCACTTCTGGACCCTTTGGGGAAGGCTTTCCACCAGTGTGTGGCAAACATCAGGTTGAATTTGTCTCCATTCCTCCATTAAAGCAGCATTGAGTTTAGCGACAGATCAAAGACTTGCTATTCTGGGCCTCAGTTGGCACTCCAATTCATCCCACAGGTATTCAATCGGTTGAGGTCAGAACTCTGTGCTATCAGGGGTGCACACCCATCTTTTCATACCCCTCCATAACAGCTGCAACTTTGTGGCATGGGGCTTTGTCATCTTGATAGTAGCATAGGTCCGTTCCACAAAACTCCACAGTGTGAGTAGCACATGATTATCCTGAATATCCAGGTACTGAGTTGCCTTTATGGAACAACAGACAATAACCAGTGGATCCACTCCAAACCAGCTGAATGCACCCCACACCATTACTCCTCCCCCACCAAACTTTACTGAGGGTACAACACACTTGGTATCAAGCGTTAAACCAGGCTGCTTCCACAACCACACCCTGTCATCAGACTTGAAACAGGTGAGCTTTGATTCATCACTCCATAGTACTGTTTTCCACTAGTCAATTGTGCAGTTAACATGCTCTTTGCACAAGGCCAGACAAACTGCCTTGTTCGTTGTTGTGATGTTTGGCTTGTGTGCCACTGCTCTTCCATAGAATCCCAAATGGAGTTCTTTTCGTACAGTATTAAAGCTCATCATGGTGTTACTGGAGCTCTGCAACTCATCACAGATGGTCTGTGCCGATTGTAGCTGGTTTTTGCATGCCACCTGTTTTAACACCTTCCTCTCCCTGTCAGTCTTTTTTGGCAGCCGCCCTGGATATTTTCCTGCACTTGTGATGCCAGAATGTCTCTGTTTGTTGATCACATTGCCAACCATTGATTTTGGATGCTCCAGTTGAGTGCCGATGGCATGTATGGACATGCCATCAATGTGACTGCCCATGATGACACTTCTCTCGAAGTCATCGAGTTCATGTCATGTCACCTGTATTCAGCTGATATGATGAAATACTGCTTCCTACTATCTGCACACTGTTTTTTATGTTATTAACAAATCTGGAATGTTCCATAACTTCAAATAACAGTGGTGTCCGGACAATTATTGGTAGATAGTGTTACCAATTATTAGTTGTTAGCGGACAGGTTTTATTATATGAATGTAAAGAGTTTTGTGTTTTTGGTTGATAGAGAATTCAAATTCCAAATTGCACTGGTAAAACAACTAATAAATCTCAACTGATTGTATATTAAAAGAAATTTTGCTGTAGGAGAAAGGAAATCATCATCCCACTAAACAGGTTTTTTTCTACACCTAATATTGGATTATGGCTCAAAATTCACCCAAGTTTTTATTAGATGTTATAATTAATTGCATAGAAGGATTTTTTTTTTATCATGATCACTATGAAATTGATTGATTTATTGTGTAAGATAGATGACAGGAATTTGTTGCACTTAGCTGAAGTAGGTTTTCAAAGAGATGGCAAAGAATAGAAAGTATGTGAAATGACTACAGTAGTGGATTATAGAAGCAGTGAATTTGTATAGCTTTAAGAAGGAAGTGGGTAGTTACAGCTGGAGAATATGTTAATTATAAATTTATGTATGTAGCTACCTAGTTTATACATGATTCATGTCTGTATATGTAAGTAACAAAAAATAATAAAGTTTTATTAAATATTTTAAGAAGTATTTGAGAGAATAAAAGGGAAGGAGAAGATATTTACAAGCCATCCTGTATATGGTGTGATTAATCTCATGCTATGTGTATTTGGTCATCACAGTTATGATTGGCATGATTTTGTTTCCAGTACAGAGTTAATCTTAGGCTTGAGGATTGGTTTTCCTTTGTATGTGCCTGCATTTTCCCTCACAAATATAAAACCAACCCCCAAGCATATTTAGTAGTAATAGTAGTTATATATAGTCTCAAAGTGTAAGACTTTAAAAAACTCTCTCATGAGGTGACACATAGTTTAAATTGTGTGTTTGGAATGCTGCTGAAAGAAAAGTAAGTTTTTCTAATTTTAGTTAATAATATTAAATTGATTTATGGTATTTTTTTTTTTGTTTTATATGCAAGTATGAGAGATTGAGTTATTTAGATATAAGAAAAACTTCTTGTATAATTGTATTGAAGTTGTCAGTAAAGCATCGATGTATGGCAGCCAAGATGTCTTTGTTGGGTGAGTTGATATACGAAAATTGAAAGATTGGTGGAAAGAAAGTATGTTTGGGAGCACATATGTAGTAAGTCTTATGAGAGAGAGAGAGAGTGCCTTTTTTATTTTTTTTTTCAAATGCTGTGTTCATATACGAGGTTGGTTGGTCAACCTATAGTGCATTGGTACCGTGTATGAGTAGTGGGTTGGGAAAGGAGGAACTTATTTACATTTGATTTAAATGACTGTAAATTGTATTCCTTGGGGAATACAGCAGGTGGGAGACTGTTCTGCAGTGCAGAAGTTGCAGGGATGAAGGAGGAGGAAAAGAAACTTGTTCTGTTAGTTTCTAGGTGTACTGTGAAGGGATGTTGAGCAGCAGCTGCATGTGTTACAATGAGCTTAGTACTGAGTGGAGGAATTATTGATGTTATTTCAGATCAGCATTTCCCATTGAAATATTTGTAGAATACACATATTGCAGAAACCATACGTCTGTGTGAAAGTGGGGGGAAGAGTTGGTAAGGGATGGGTCATTACTAAGTCTAATTGCTCTCCTCTGTTCAATACAGAGTCAAGCACTTTGAGAGAGCTTTTAGGTGCCCCACCCCATATGTGGGAGCAGTATTCAATAGCTGGGCAGATTTGTGATTTGTATAATGTTAACAGCTGTTCAGGGGTGAAGTAACATCTTGAGTGAAAGAGAAATCCTAGTTTTTTGAAGCTGAGGATGCAGTGGTTGTGCTGTGTTTATGCCAGGAGAGGTTTTAAGGTGAGGGTAATTCCAAGAAGAGAGATCTCAAATTGTCTGGAAATTGGAGTATCGTCAAAAAAGATACTAGGAAAAATGGTTCTTTTTTATGGGAAATAGTACAGAACTGGGTTTTATTAGCATTGAAATTGATTAGGTTATCTAACCCCATTGTAGGATGGCTTGGAGATCAGAATTAAGGATGGTGGTGGTAGTTGATGTTCTGTAGGTTGAGGTGAGTTGTGTAGGGTAAGGTTTATCAAATGCAAGCGAGGAGTGTAGTATGCTGTTGTCTGCCAAACTGTATTGGGTTGGAGGTCAATTGAGGTAGGTTATTGATAAATAGCAGGAAGAGGACAGAATGTTGTGGAACCCCAGCATTAATTGAATGGTGAGAGGATAGGGAGCCATCCACCATCACACAGAGTGTGTATCCAGACAGAAAGCTGGCAATCCAACTACAGAAGTCCTGAGTCAGCCTGAATGATGGTAGTTTGCGTAGTAAGCCTTTGTGCCAGACCTGGTCAAATCCTTTGGAGATTTCAAGTGCAACCACTTGAGATTCACCAAACTTTTCCATGGCATTTGCCCAGAGATGGGTGTCATATGTGATCAGATTTCCTGTTGATCAGCAGCGACGGAATCCATACTGGAAGTCATTTATTAGGTGGGTGTCTTCAAGGTAATGTAGGAGTTGGGAATTGATGATTTTTTCCATTACTTTTGACAGGACTGAGGTAAGCGAGATAGGGCAGTAGTTCGACGGCAATGACTTGTCACTCTGCTTGGGAATAGGCTGAATATAGGCCAATTTCCAGTTTGTGGGATATATTCCAGTAGAGCAAGAGAGTATATATAGGTGACATAGGATAGGAGTCAGTTCTGGTGCGCAAACTTTCAGGACAATTGGGAGAATGCTATCAGGGCCAGGAGACTTTTTTACGTCTAATTTGGACAGTATTTTTCTGATCTCATCCTGGCAAAAGGATATAAACATTTGGATATAAACTTCACAAACATTTGGTTGGTGAGAACAAAATACTCAATAGTAGATTAGATAACTGATTTATACAGACAAATCAGCCTTGAGAAAACACCTGATTTACAGACAAAAAAATACAAGTGGTGGGCAGTAGATGGCATTAATGTAGGTGATGATGGTAGTAGCAGTTTGCTGTAGTTAGTGGATGGAGTGGTGGTGGTGGAGATGGAGAGTTGTAGAGTAGGTGCCCTCCCTCAATGAGTCATTGGACTCCTTGGACATGTCACATAATAATAATAATAATAATAATATTGACAGAAATCTGTAAAATGTTAATGTTGAAAGCACAGTGGTAGATGGGTAGGAGAACAGTGAGGATCTCAAGAAGGAAATGGTGTGCTTACAGATAGGCCGTAACAAAACAAGGCATGAAATTAAAAGATTTCAGTCAAGATTAGTAGAGCAGAGAAGAGAAAAACAGAATAGGTGTGAGGATAGGAACAAGATCATACAAATAAAACAGAGAAACAGGGAAAGGAGAAATAATTTTAATGGTGATTGTATATTAAGAGGAGCACTTAATAAAAGGGTGATAGAATCTTTTCCTGTTGCAAAAATTAATAATATTAGTACAACAATCAGGATGCAAAAAAAAGTAAGGTGTAATGACAGTGATGACCTCCAGAGGTGAGAGGTATTGTATAAAGAAGGATGTGAAGGGGATATTGAAAGAAGAGATAGAGGGTGAAGATTGTATATCTGCTTCCATTCTGTGAAAGATGCAAATTGAGGAGGAGTCAGTTATAGCAAATGAATCAATGATTAGTTTTAGAGGAAATGATGTGTAGTTTGTTGATGTATAGTCTGAATTTGATGAATGGAATGACTTATAATGCTGATGGACTGCTCTTAAATGGATTCATAATTAGATGTCTAGAGAGAGTTTTGTTCCCTGAAAGTATAAAGTCAGGAAAACTGAAACATTTATGGCAGATGTAGATGAGTATGTGTGCAGGCACCCATGTGACGAGTAAGTGCAAGAATCACCAAAAAATGCTAAATCTAACCTCTCAGAAACAGTATTGATGGGACAGTCAATACAGCATGTTAAGGTGGTTGGGAGCTTAAGGAAATGTTACAGTTCATATATATATATATATATATATGTATAATATGTATTAAAGCTTGAATTATCAAAAATAAGAGGAGGAGTTTTTAGCATTGATAAGTGCAAACTTGCCAAACATTATAGGTCTTAGTGAGACCTGGTTAACAGCAGATGATGTAGTTACAGAGATAGAATGTGCAGTGACAGTGTATATAAGAGATAATTACTTGAAGCAGCATGTGACTCTGGGTATGAAAGTGTTTGATCTGATCATAGAGTTGGAAGATCTGACCATAACTAAGGAGGCCACATTGCTTCTGTTTGAGGAGGGTGAACATGTAGTCTTGATTTGGGTTGCGAAATATGTGGAATGTTCAGTTAAAAAGGAGTACATGTGGAACTACAATGCAGATGATTGTAACAAGCTTCAAAGACAACTTGAAATGCCATGGCATAAAAATCTGTAAAGGCAGGATGTTAGCAGTGCATGGGGAATAGTCAAGGAAGCAAGAAAGGAAGCATTATCAGATTCTATACCCAATGTCAGGACAGTCAATCATGGAAGTTATCTCTCAATATTCAACCCAGGGTTTAAAAATGTTAAAGAAATTTTAATTTATTTATTTATTAAAAGTAGAAATTTTAACATACAAGAGAAGAGTGAGAAAGAGAGAGATAAGTAGTGTCGTTAAACAGGATCTGCATAAAAAAAAAAGACAGTTGTTCAGGCATGTAAGGAGAAGGTGAACAGCACAGCTCACCAATAGTGCAAGGCACAAGCAAGAAAGGTGATCAACATGGTAAGGAAGGCAAAATTAGATTATGCAAAAAAAAAAAAAAAATTATTCAGTCAAGCAAAGGAAATACCAGAAAATTCTTTTATTATGTGGTTAGTATGAGGAACAATGACTGTGGAAGGATAACTTTAATGAATGCTGTGGAAGTGCAGTGACAGAAGGCAAAATAGTTGGGTTACTGAGTTACCACATTGCAGGAGTATGTTAACCAAGAGAGGATATTGTTTTTTTTTACTGGGCCTGATGTGAGAATAGAGGTTGATGAATTACTTAGTACTTAGGAAGTACATAGGACTTGCAGAATCCCAGTGCAAATAAAGTGGTTGGATTAGATGGGATATCAGCTTGCATTTTATGAGAATGTACAAAGGAACTGGCTGTTCCTCTGACCAGGCTGTTTCATTTATATCTTGGTTCTGCTCAAGGTCTCAAAGGAGTTGAAGAAGGGCAGAATTATTCCTTTATATTATTATTATTATTATTATTAAGAGAGACCTCTAGGGAGTAAGAGACATGACGAGGGAGGCCACATACTACATGCACCAACTATCATACTTATTCTTGAATTCATTCACAGTGCTTGCACTCGCAACATTTAATGGCAATCCATTCCAATCACGCACCACCCTATGAGAGACAAATCTAGCCCTCATCCCCTTAGCAGCATTCATTCTCAGCTTTCAAGGATGCTCTCTTGTCCTTCCCCTACCCTCAATAAAGTGAAAAATTCCATCAACTGAAATCCTTTCAGGAGTTTGTAAGTCTCGATCATATCGCCACTCTTTCTCCTGTTTGCTAGTGTCTGCAGTCTCAAATTCTCAATCTATCTTCATAATCAATATTCCATAATCTAGATATCATTTTTAACTCTCCTTTGCACTCTCTCTCTAATATATCAGAATTACAACGGAAACCAGAAGACCAGACCTGTGCAAAATAGTCCAAGTAAGGACTTATGAGATAAGACCTCAAGGTGTTATCTTATAAGACCTTGTGATATCAAGGCCCTGTAAAGAGGCAAAATGATATCCTTATGTTTACATGTGAATGTTCGTTTCAGTATTGCAATTATTTTTCAGTTCTGTTTGCAATCTTTGGTACATTGCCCCTGAACTTCAACTTCTTACCTACTAACACTCCATGATACTTAGCCTCATCAGTTTCTTCTAGCATAATCCCACAAATATAATACAACATTGGATATGTAATCACACCCAAGTGCATGACTTTACATTTACTGACTTTCAACTGACATTCATTTTCTCATGCCCAAAATTCCAGCCTATTCAAATCATTCTAGAAGTACTGCATATCAGCAGCATTCCTGATTACCCTACCTATCTTTGCATCATGAGCAAATAGCTGTGTGTTGCTTGTCAAATCCTTCCCAATATCATTAATGTATAGATTGAATAACAGTGAAACAAGCACTGATCCTAGTGGTACACCACTGGTTACCTTAACTCTTGCAGACTCACATCCCCCATATACCACTTTTTGATATCTGTTTGTCAGCCATTCTGTTATCCATGCTAATAATCTATAATCCAAACCCATATTTCTCCAATTTGTGCAACATAATTAATAAATTACACAATAACCACAGTAATTAACTTTAATGAAATGAAAGTATAGATATTTCATACTGAAAATAACAGTACATCATCAGTGTGTAGAAACAGGCAAGCAAAGGAACTGGATTACAAAGTACATACAGCAGGCGGTGGTTTACTAATTAAAAACTGTTGCCGTGTGCTAGAAATTGGTATTGATAAATAATATTAAAAATATTATTAAACAACTATTTTTGATGGTTACATAAAATAAGAATCTCCCAAACTTTTGGGAGAGACAGACAATCATTCTGATTCAGATTTGGCTGATGTAAAAGGGTTTCACAACTTGCTTTGAAAAGGTGTTCATATTTAAACCTGCATCTATGGAGATGACAAGCTTTATCCTGCTGGATATTTTGTTTAGTGTCAATATGTTGTGCCCGACAAGACTTTTGAGATTCAATATAATATTGATGTTCATTAATTATTTTTTCTACAGAACAGCCTGTTGTCCAAGGTATGTTAGATTACATTCCCACTGTATGTGATAAATGCCAGTTTGTCTTTTGTAGATGGCAACAGATGAGAAATTTTGTTGGTCAGAAAATATATGGGAATGAGATGATACTTCTTCAAAATTCTACCAACTGGTTCCAAGATGCCAGAAATATAAGGGATTGGAACTCTGTGCACATTAGTATGTTCTCAATAGTGCACAATAGTATGTCCTCAGGATTCTTCAACAGACCACTGTTGAAGAATCCTGAGGTGTTGAAATATAGGAGTCAATTATCTGCTGGATTTGATTAGGGTTGTAACCATTAAATTCCAATAACTTTTTGAAAGTGAGAAGATCTTGTAAGCTTGAAGGAGAGGAGCACACCTTTTATGTTCTCTATTAATTAAGGACTTGATAACTCCAATTTTTTGAGTGGTGTGATGAGAAGACTTTTGATGGATGTATATGCCAGTAAAGGTAGCTTTTTGATAAATACTGGTTGATCAATTACCAGAGGCTGTGTGTAAGGCTGATGTCCAAGAAGGGTAAACTACCAGCCTTTTCTTTTTCCATGGTGTGAACTGAATGCATGGGTGAAGGCTATTGATCTGTTGTAGGAAAGTGGTAAGTTCATTTTCAGAATGAGGCCAAATAGCAAAGACGTCATCAACATAATGAAACCAGTAAGACAGTTGGAGATGAGAACAAGGTGCCTTCTAGATGGTTCAAAAAATAGTTTGCCAAAGGTGGAGACAGAGGGCTACCCATGACAGTACCTTCAACTTGTCTATAGGTCTTGTTTTTCCAGCTGAAATATCCTGATTGCATAACAAATTCAAAAATGTTTGCAATATCAGGAGGGTAATCCTCGTATAGTAAATTAACATTGTCAGATAATGGAATGTTGGTAAAGAAGGAAACAGCATCAAAGCTGACTAACAAATCTGACTCTTGTATTTGAATAGCCTTGATTTTTTTCAAGAAAATGTGTGGAATTCTTGATGAATGATCTGAATTGTCCATTGTGGGCAGTTAATAAACATGACAGAAATTTATCAATTCTATAGGTGGGAGAGTCAACACAGTTCATAATGGTCTTACTGGATAACCTTCTTTATGAATTTTTGGGAGGCCATATTAACCAGGAATTCTTCCAAAATGAGTGTGCAACTTGTCCACAGTATTTTGATTCTAGCTAACAACTTCATCAAGCAGCTTATTTAATTTTTTGATTTGCATTTTTGTAGGTTTATAATTAATTTCTAGATAGATAGAGGTGTCCTGTAAAAGGCAGTCTATTTTTCTCTCCATAGTTAGCCTTATTCATTACCACTACCACTTTTCCTTTATCTGCTTTCGAAATAGATATCTGCTATTTTTTCTTAATGAAACTAGCGCCCGGATCTGAGTGCTCAATAAATTACATGGAGGTAATTTGCTTTTAAAAAAGTGAAATATCTGTACTTTCATTTCATTAAAGTTAATTACTGTGTTTATCATGTAAATCAGTGGTCTTCAATGCATGGTTCGCAGGCCACAGGCGGCCTGCGGAGATCTTTGCCGTGGTCTGCCAGCCGTTTTGAAAAAATAACTACTTAACATCAAAATGCGATTAAATAAAAAAATAATTTAATGAAGCGTGTGGGCCACTAAGCTATACTGCGGTATTTGGAATTGTAAGATGCTTTCCAGATTCACAAGGAAAGCTGTGCATTTGATACTTTTCTTAAAATCCTATAAAAATAAATATTAAATAGACATGGTTCTTCAGCCATCTACCAGCTCCAAGCAGTACTCAAGTACTAGTACTAACGTCGCCGGTAGATGGCTGAAGCAATAGTTCGTTCGAGTGTGTTGTCTAGTGCCTTTCTCGATACTTCGTTATTTTCATATAAAACCTATAAATACAAGATCCTCTTGTATTTATAGGTTTGTGAAAGAGTGTCTCATCACTGCTGGGGATATTCTGTGTCCAAATAATAAGGAAGTGTTTAAAAAAATGAGTTTGTCTGGGATAACTGTAGCACGATGTGTTGAAGAACTTACCAATGTCATTGAAGGAACTGCAAAAAAAAGGTCGCCCAAATTTATGTCATATTCACTTGCTTTAGATGAGAGCACAGGTGTGAAGGATACAGCACAACTGACTATCTTTGTCCGTGGCATTGATCAACAAATCAATGTGACAGAACTGCTATCGCTCGTACCTATGAAGGGAACAACGAAAGCCACTGATATTCTTGAAGCCGCCAAGAAAACGATCCAGCGTTTCGACCTCAGTTTAACCAATGTTGAGGGTGTGGTAACTGATGGTGCCCCTGCTATGGTTGGAAAGAATGAAGGGTTTGTTGCGCTGCTACAGAAAGAACCAGAACTAGAAGGAAAACATTTCTGTGCAAAAACTATCAGATTTGAGAATCTCATAAAAGTTATTGTGATTGTCGTCAACATTATTAGGATAAGAGGATTGACTCAGCATCAATTCCAAGAGTTTTTGACCCAAGAGTGTGAAGCAGATCACAGTGATGTGGTTTATTATAGTGATGTGCATTGGTTGAACAGAGGGAAGGTCCTTAAAATAGTCTTTGACTTAAAGGAGCGAAACACAGCAGTTCATGCAAACCAAGGGGAATCCGATTGCAGAATTTAATGATCTGAAGTGGATGATATACTTTGCCCTTCTCACCGACATCTCGTTGCATATGAATGACCTAAATACGTGACTACAATCCAAAGATCAACTGGTGCACACTCTGTTTGATCACATCAGAGCTTTTGTGGCCAAGCTTAAACTTTGGGAGACACAACTCGCAAAAAAAGACTTAACTCATTTTCAGCTTCTCGCTGAGTCGAACTGTTCGTCTCTTGATGAATACGCTACAAAATTAGCCGTGTTGCGAAGCGAGTTCGAGTAGAGATTTAGTGATTTTCGTAACCAACAGTCTTCTTTAGATTTATTTTCAATGCCATTCAGTGTCAATGCCGCCAAAATGTCAGGCTCAGTACAAATGGAGCTGCTTGAACTCAAAACAACTCTTCTTTGAGAGAAAAATTATTCAATGTGCCCTTGCTTACATTTTACAAAGACTACACTTCTGAGGACGCATTCCCTAATCTTCGCTGGCATGCTTTGAAGATATGTGCACTTTGTTAGGAAGCACATACTTATGTGAACAGTTCTTCTCCAGAATGAAGCATGTGAAGTCCAAGACAAGAACTCAGATTACGGACCAACATCTTAAGAATACTCGGCGCATAGCAACTTCCAACATTGATGCCAACATCGACAAGCTGGTCAAGGAAAAACATTGCCAAGTTGCCCATTGACATTGTAAAAAACGAATGTTTTCTTCATTAAATTATCTTTTTTCAAGTATTGATTGTATTTACTTATCATGAACCCGACTCCTACCTATGCTTTGAAAGCTGAGTTTGTTTATTTTTATAGGATTTTATGTAAAGTTTCATATGCACAGCATTCCTTGTGAATCCAGAAAGCTTCTTATAATTCTAAATACCACAGTATAGCTTAGTGGGCCGCAGGCTTCATTTAAATTTTTAATGCGGCCCACATTGTCTGAAAGGTTGAAGATCCCTGGTGTAAATTATTATTTATAATCATGCCATAGGTACCTTTAAAGATTAATTTAGGCAACAGTCTACTATACTGTATTCTGTCAAAAGCCTTATAAAAATCCAAAATTATCATATTGTATCCATTCCGCTTGTCTAGTTCCATGGTAACATTGTTATAGAATATGAGCAAATTGTTAAAACATGACCTTCCCTTAATAAACCCATGTTGCTAATTGCGAAGTAGAGATTCATTGTCAACCCATTTCTGAATGCAAGCCCAACCCAATTTTTCCAAAATTGTCACCATCACTCCTGAGATACTAATTGGTCGATAGTTGGATACATCGGTCTTTGCACCACCCTTATGCAATGGAATTACCATACATTCTTTCCCTTCCTGTGGAATCTTTTCTGTTCTAAGACTCATATTAAACAGCCTGGTTCAGGTTAGAGCTGTTGCACTCAGTTTGTGCAACAGCTCTAATACTTCGCCCTCACATACCTGAATTTCATCATCCATTTTAGAGGTAGTAGTGAGATCAATGTCACATACACCAGGTTGATAGCTTTTAACAAAATGGGCATTCATTAGTTGAACAATCTCTTTTGCATCTGTAACCCTCACTCCATCTGTATTTAGAGGAGTTATTCTTTCTTATGCCTTCTTTCTTTTACATGCAGCATATTGATAGAATTCTTGTGGGTTGTCCTTAGCACGCAGAGCCAGTTTCTTTTCATAATCAGACTTTGCTTTCCGTACAACAGTTGTGACTAGTCTAGCCTGCTGCTTATAACGTTCATAATGGATGTCATCCTTATGCAAACGGTATTCCTTCCACATCGTCTCTTTCTTACAAATCTCTTGCTTAATAAGATTACATCCATTCGACTCCTACTCTGTTTATTCTTCGAACTCTCGGGACACATTCTGATATCGCATCATTTAAGTATTGTTTAAATGCTTCCCATGCAATGTTGATATTCTTCCCATCCATCAATTGGAATTCCCATTCCAATGAACTTAACATACTGTTCAGTTGGTCATAATTGCCTGTTTTGTAGTTCAGCATGTAATCTTTTCTGAGTGGAATATTCATAAACTCAGCCACTTCCCAAGTGAGTACTGCATGATCACTGTCACCAACTGGAGGCAGAATAGTTACATATTTAACTGAAAGGCCCCAATGACACTATAATCAAATCTAACACTCTTTGACCTTGAGTTCCTTCTGTCACATGCTGCTTGAGGAAGTTGTCCCCAACAGCTCAATAAATGCATTTTCATTTTTCTCATGAGATTCTACTGCTACCCAATCAATATTTGGATAATTCAAGTCGCCCATTATGATTACTCTTTTTGCACTGGTCTTGTCTGTTTGTTGATGCATTTCTTCATCACTAGCAACTGATGCACCAGGTTTGTAACAACACCCTCACTATGTAATTGATCTTGTTAGATTTCACTTCACATCAGATGGCTTCAGCGAGTCTGAGGCCATCTGAAGCCACCTCACATCAGATGGCTTCAGACTCACTGCCACATGAAATACTATTAGTAGTAGTACTACAATCACATCTCAACTCTAACTGGATTCAAATCATTCCGATATCATTAGCAGCATGCCCCTTCCTTTCCTATCCTCTCTATCCATCCTAAAATTTGTGTACCCTTTACACTTGATACCAGTTAGTATCATCATCATCATCAAATTCCTGCCATGTACCCTCAAGAGGGTGTACAGGATATGATAGTACTACATGAAAAATTTACATCATTACTAACTTCCTATCTACAATTTTCCTCCAAATCAGTCTGTTACTTGTCAAGACTAGAACATTATCAGATCTTATATATCTATCATCTAAGCACATTGCACCGTATCAATCCACCTATATCTTGGTCTTCCTCTGGGTTGTTTTCTTGCCAACCTGGCAGAGAACACTAGTTTTGCTAATCTTTCCTCGCACATTCTGTTTAAGTGACCACACCACCTGATATTAACTCTGTTAACGCATTCCTGGATGTTGACAATATCAAGTTCTTTCCTAATATCCTTGTTTATAATATGATATTACCATTGATGTCATCTTCATGCCCCTAATCTTTCGCAAGACTCTCATATCTGTGGTCTCAAGTCTTTCGTCAAGTGTTTAACTTCTGACCCCGCTCTCAGATCCATAAGTTAAAACTGGCTTGAGCACTGTCTTGTATAAAGCTAATTTGGTGTTCTGACTAATTTCTCTCTTATTCCATATGAATTTATTCATTTGACTTCCTACCATACCAGCTTTGTTGATTCTGTCGTCTTACCATCTTCACTAAAAATTGGGCATAAGTAGCTGAAATGTTTTACTTGTTCCACAGGTTCTCCTTTCACAATGCAGTTGACATTTTCAACTATTCTGCTTATTTTCCTTGTCTTTCTATTGCTGACCTTCATACCATATCTATTACAACAGTTATTCAATTTAGTCAGGAAATATTGTAGACTTGGGGCAGATTTGTTTAGACGTATAACATCGTCCGCATAAAGCAAAGAGCTGACATTAACATCTCCAATTTTGATATCAGAGGGGATAATGTACATCCTTGTCTAACACCAGATTTAACATTAGACCATCTTCCTCTACTTCCTTCCTTCCTTCAATTCTTAACTGCTGACTTACAACTCAAATACAGACTAAGTATTGCTTGATATAATGCTACATTGACACCATATAACTGTAGCCCATTGAATAGATTCTCTCTTAGCACCTTGTCATATGCCTTTTCCAGATCAACAAAACTTATACACAGGTCTTTGTTATTTTCCCATGATTTCTCCACTGTTTGTCATAAAGTGAAGATCTGATCCTGACAGCCTCTATTTGGCCTGAATCCAGCTTGTTCTTCACCAAGCTTTTCTTCCACAATTCTTCTCAACCGTTTTTCAAGTATAGTGGCATAAATCTTACCAGGAACACTCAGTACTATGCAGTGCAGCCACTATAAGACTTTTATACCACCATACTTCAGCATTTCTGGTCGAATATCATCTACTGCTGCTGCCTTTCCACATTTCAAGCCTTTGATGGCTTTTTCTACTTCAAGTATGGATATGTATTCCTGACTGTATGCCTGTTGAGTGTTTTTTACCACTGTGCTATCACAGCTTGTTTCATTTAGCAATTTCTCGAAGTAATTACTCTATACTTCAAGGATATCTTTTTCTCCCATTTTCATGTCACCTTTATCATCTCAAACTCCTTTTACAGTACTCTTTCCTCCATTTCTAAGCTTCTTCAATAATCTCCAAAATATTTTGCCACCTTCTTGATATTTATTTTCTATATTCTTGCCAAAGTCCTCCTATGACTTTTGTTTAGCTAGTTTTCCACAGTGTTTAGCTTTCTTGCATTTGTCTCTGTATTCTCTAAGAGCATTAGCAGATTTATTTGCCAGGAACTTTTGATATGCTTTCTTCTTTTCCTTCACCGCCTCTTTAACTTCCTGTTTCCACCATTGAGTTCTGATTTTTCTATCCTTGCAGACAACCTCACCACATGCCTCTCTGGCCGAATGAAGCGTGTTTTCTTCAAGGCTTGCCACCGAATCTCCAAGGTATGGTTCCTGTTCTCAAACTCTTTCATTTTTTCTTCAATAATCTTTGTGTATTTTAGTCTACAGTTCACTTCTGAGAGCTGCTCAACTTTTATTCGCTTTAAAACTTTCTTACATGTCATTCTTTTCAATATGAAATTCAATTTTATCCTGCTCGGGACTAAATGGTGATCACTTCCAATTTTTAATCCTCTCTACACTCTAGTGTCCTGCACCAGAGAGAAAACGTCATTATCAACAATAACATAGTCACCGAGACTTTTCTTATTCCCTGTGTCTTCTCTCCATGTGAATTTATGCACGTTTTTATGTTGGAACATTGTGTTATTAATAACCAGTCCATGTCCTGAGCGGAAATCCAACAGGTATTTGCCATTATTATTAGCTTTGCTCTTTTCTCCGAATTTTCCCAAAATATTTTTGTATGTCTGACAATCATTTCCTACTCTTCTATTTAGCTCCCCAACAAGGACCGACTTTTCCTTTTTCATTGTGTCAGTTACTTTCTCTAAAGACTCGAAAAAATCCCTCCACTTCTACCTTTGTAGAACCTTCTGTGGGAGCCGAAGCGCAAATAAGTCTCATTGTCCTGTTCCCATTCTGATATTTGCCCACATCACTCTACTTGAAACTGCCTGCCATTCAAGAAGATTAGCCTCGTATTCAGTGTTGAATACTATGGCCAACTCTTCTTTTCCTTGATTGTCATTGCCTGAATATAACATTTTGTATTTATTGCTCAAAAAGATCTGACCAGTTTTTGTCTTTTTTGTTTCAGTCACTCCTATTATGTTGATCTGGTACTTATCTAATTCCTCCACTAGCTCCATTTCTTTGCCATTCAGGCTTCTTATGTTGATAGTACCGATAATAGTGTGTTTTAGGATTTGTTCTAGTAGCTAACTTTTTGCTGTTTGCCTGGTGAAAACAACGGGGACCTTGTTTATTCTGGCGACGCTCTAGCCGGCATGAAATTTTGTTATGTGTACCATCATTTTGTATTTTGGTTTAAGCCATAAAAACACAATTTTTCGGCTAAATCCCAAATTGCCAGCTTATCCTCATTCGTTCAGTATCCAGGTAGATATGCAATGGGGGTGCACCACAAGAAGGTGAGGATTGGACATTAGGTCAATACCCCTGGTCAATTCTCCGAATTCCTTTAAAGGCTATGTGGAAGTCTCCTCTCAGTTATACAGCGTTGACCCTTAAGCACCCCAGCAGTTAGTATTTATTTATTTATTTTTTTATTCAACTTCATACTGAGAGTGCAGTATTACAATTACAAATCTTACTAGGCTGAAGCCTTTACAAGAGATGACTCGATTCTGGCACGAGGTATCCAAACTCTCATACGTTGATGGCAGCGCCAAGCTGTCGGTGTGTCCTGCAGAAATTTTGACAGAATTTTAAAATCCCCGTATGTCAGTCCTAATAAAGAGAGGTCTTTATAACTAGCTTAGCACCAAAATCCGCAAAAAGAAATAGTTGCACCGGTAAAGTGAGGAGTTACCCCAAACTCCTTTTGTATTAGCCTTATAAGGTCTTGGTTCTGCTTGTAATATTGAACCTTGTTAAGATGGCTAGAGGTGAGTGGGTGCCCAGTACCTAGGCATTAGTAACCGATACTTATTTTTCTTTCTTTATTATCAAATCTGGTTTCGTTATGCCTATCTCTGTACAAAAGTGAGATTCTACCATGGTCTCCCAACCTTTATTTCTTCAATGGTTATTTAATATGGAGACTACTGCATCATGCCTCCATACACAGATTTCATGTGTTCGAAAACGATACTGAGAGATGTGAGATAGGGTTTCACTGTAGCAACAGCCAGCCCTACAGTTAATGTCATCTCTACCCCAGCAAGCTGTACAGCCCCCACATGGGCAGGGCATTAATTCTAGTCCTAATAAGGTATACATACTCATATCCTGGTAGTAATCTGCTCCCATCCCTAGTCCACTGATGTTGAGGGGACACCTTGTAAGATTAACAAAGAGAAGCACCATCGACAGAGCCATGAAGTAGAGATACCCATCTCTTGTGATCTGCCGATGCTGTCAATATCTGGGAGCCCTGGTACTGGGTCCAATCCCTAGTGTGTCTTTAATCATCTTTAATAATAGAACTATGGAAAGCTTCCCTGCAGATGGGCAAAGAGGAAGCCTCAAGCTTTGCTAACTAGATGAAATGCAGCTGTGGAATCAACCAGCAGAGAGATGGAATACAAAGCCCTCTATCCTTCACTCTAACAAAATATGTCACTGGGGTATCTGGAGCCAAGATTTCATCCCAGAGCAAACTGCCTTATCCATCTGGGATAGTACCAAAACATTTGTTCTTCCAAGCACCAAATTGTGGTAATACCTCAGAAGTAAATAGTTAGACAGAATAAACAGCTTCTGCTGTGGCTTAAGAGGAGCTTTCCTTAAAAAGTAAGCCTATCAACAAAGGGTGAAGAGAGAGAGAAGACTTTCCTTTAGGAGAAAATAACCAAGTATCTCCATTCTTCCAGGATGGTAAAAAAATGTAATGACATATTGTGTAGGGAAAACTTAATGTTCTCTACCTTAAGCTTCTTGTCACAGCCTGAAGGGACAAGGGCTAAAGAGCAGGACTTCTCCACATTAATATTAAGGCCTCTGACTTGAAAGAACTCAACTGTCTCTTCAAGGAGTTCCTGCAGGCCTACTCTAGTAGAGGCCACAAGAATGAGGTTGTTGGCAAAGGCCATCACATTAAAAGAGTGTCCACCAATGGATAAAGTGATCCTCCCTTTATCCTGAAAGGGAGCTACTCCGGTAGCTCCCTTTCAGGATAAAGCTCCAATACATATGAAAGAAAGGGGTTTTGGGACATCTGGCAGTAGATAGTACTCTAAGAATAGCAGGAAGGGAGATGCTATCAAAGGCCTTTTGAAGGTCCAGGGATGCCATGTAGAGAGGCTTAAGGCAGTGTCGGGAATCAGAAAGAAGGGAAGAAAGGACATGTATGTTTTCAGCACAGTCATCCGAAGGGATAAAGGCTCTTTGACAGAAGTTACGTTTATTATGTTGTTGCAGTCTCTTAACCAAAACTTTATGGAACTAATGGAGAATCACTGAGGAAACTGTAATTGGTCTGTAGTCTGCTGCTCTAGTGGCTGTGTCCTTCTTTGGAATAAATATAGTTCTGGAACTGTGAAGGTATGGAGGAATTGTTCTGGAAGATAAGAGGTTATCAAGTAGATCTTGCAATATCTGCAAAGGCACCTTCTGTAGCCTAGATACTGGGAATCCATCAGGTCCAGAGGCAGATGAGCTAGATGGGCAAGCTGTTTTAATTTCTTCTCTAGACACTGGATGAAATATTGAAGATACAGGGATAGACCAGAGCACCTGTGGTTGATTTTGATCTGGAAGATGAGATGGAGTAAAGAACACGATTTTCCAAAACTCTATGAAGTCCTCATGCTGTTCTTCAAGAGGAGGAGGGTAGGCACCATCAAGGATGGTTTTGGCACACCTCCCTCTATTCTTCTTGTAGAGAGGGCTTGCATTACTGCATAAGCCCTCTTCCTTTGCTTCCTTCTAGATACATTATTTATGAACTAGGGAGTGAGGCTGATGTTGTACTGGTTGTTGGTTCAAAGTAGAGAATACATCCTGGAGGTACTTGTCAAGACTATGAGAGACATCATGTCCACAAAGGTGGGCATGAATGACTGCTTTGAGAGAGTTATGATTAAGGAGGGAAGGGGAGGGGTTCACAGCTGATGCAAGTTTAGAGACCAGAGGTCTACTCTGTTATTTCTGGAGGTTGAATGGAATAGTGTACCCTTTACACTCGATACCAGTTAGTGTGTGTGATTCTGATAGCTAGGTCTCACTAATGCCTACAATCTGAGGTCCCAACATATTGACTAAGGCAACAAACTCTATCCCTTTGTTTCTGATACTCCTAGCATTTGTGTACAGACATAATAATCTACCTGCACGGTCTTTTGTATACTCTTGTTTGCAGTCTTCATTACACACTTGGAACACTTGCAGGTCTCTATTCTTCTCTGGTGCCTTATATATGTTGACATCTTTGCACACATTTGATGAGTCTGAACTGGACAAACACAAAGTTGCAATCGTTCTCTCGTCATCAACATTTCCATGATCAATCCTATTCCGTCATTAACACAGTTATATAACATTGTTGCTCTTACACTAACATTCTCACCATTACTAACTTTATAATTTAGTTTCTCTGACTCTCTGTGTTAGATCTTATACCATTAATTAGTTTTTCTATACTCTTGATACCAAATGCATTCAGGTGTAGGCCGTCCCTCTTATACAAATCCAATCTCCCCTCAGACTCACTCCACACATCCAAAAACTCTCATCCATTCCTTCTACACTCCCTACACATCAAATTGTTTGCCATCATAGCCCTTCTTCTTAATTCATTTTTATCATATCGAGGTAAAATACTGACGATTTTCACTCTCGTCTCTTCCAACAACCCTTTCATGTTCTCTCTCATACTGAACTTATTGCTAGTTAAGTCATTAGTACCTACTACAATTACTATCTCATTTACTTTTCTTTTCTGTTTTTGAATTGCTTTCTTTATATTTTTAATTTTTGCTCCAGGAAAACTCGAAGTTATAACTTGCTCAACATTAGCATGCTTTATTATTGAGTCACCATACCAAATAACTTATTTCTTTTTACTAACAACGTCACTTACCTGATTTCTGTTATTTCCTGACTTACCTGTTTCTGTGCTTTATTGTTTCTATCACTGTGACTTTCTAAGACTATGGTAGCAAATCATTTACCAGTCAGTTTCTCTGGAGTGGTGGTAAGAGTATTGGAAAAGTTTGTCAATGACAGAATTCAGGAATGAGTAATAAGAATATGATGCTCTGTGGGAGACAGCATGCTTTTTATGAAGAGCTGGTCATCCATTAGTAATTTGCTAACTTTTTATAATAGAGTGATGACTGCATTGGATAAAGGAAATAGCTATATGATAATGCTGGATTTTGCAAAGGCATTTGACAGGATACTAAATAGGATCCTGTTATGCAAATTGTAGCAAATGGGAATGGATGGATGTGAAGCAGGGGATATGAATACAAGGTGGGGCTGATGAAGAGATACCAAAAAGTAGTATATGGAGAAGCAGAATCCAGGAGAAAGCAGGTAACTAGCATTGTGCAAGGCTTTGTGCGTGGACCACTGTTTAATTTGTACATGAATGATATAAAATAATGGAGAGAGGGCGCTAGTGGGTCAGGCGCTACGAACGTGCTTTGAAGAGCTCCTGATTCAGATAAGTTTTACTAGGAATAATTAAGTATATATGCGTAATTGTTTAAGTAAGAGCGGCTGTAAACGTTGTACGCTACCGATAGTATTAGTGTGGGTTTTTTTTTCTTGCTTAAACTAAATACGAAAACATTAATATTAGACCTAGTAACCTGCAGAGAAAAAAAAATGGCGGCTGCATTGTCATTCCATGATTTTAATTTGGATTTCAGTAGGTTCGTTAAGTGTGAGGTCTGTTATATGTATTCCTTCGATTACATAAATGATTTGTGGATGTTTAGTGCGGATGGAAGAAGGGTGTGTGCGAAATGTGACCTGAACGAGGAATTGATGAATGCGAATATGAAGTTGATGACAGAAAGTGCTAGTACCGATTGTGTCGTGAGTGCACGTTTGAAAGAGAATGGCGAGAAAGACAGGCGAAAAAATGTTAAAAAATCAGGAAAAAAGAAAAAGAGCGATTTGACAACCGTAACGGATGTTAAAAGGGACGAAAGTGAGGCGGAAAGAAACGAAATTGAGAGAATGAATGAAAGTAGAAATGGCGTGGTGCAGAAACCGCAAGTAAAAAAAATCGAAAGAATGAATGATAGCGAAAAAAGAATGACTGATGGCGAAAGTTGGACGCATGTTGGAACGAAAGTACTAAACCAAAGAAAGATGAATGACAGTAAAAGTGAAAAGAATGATAGCGAAAGTTGGACGCATGTTAGTCCGAAAGTACGGAAACAAAGAAAGATATGTGAGAGTGAAAGTGAGAAGAATGACAGTGAAAGTTGGACGTATGTTGGACCGAAAGTACGGAAACAAAGAAGGATGAATGAGAGGGAAAGTGAGAAGAGAGGGTCGAGAGTTAGAAAGTTAGAAAGATTTAATGATAGAGTGAATGTGTCGCGAGGTTCAGAAGGTGAATTGGATTGGATGAAGCAAGAAATGAAATGGATGCGGAATGAAATTAAGAGAATGCAGGTCAAAACTATTAAAATAAATCATGATGGCATGAAAGAGTTAACAAAAGATGAGCGAGTGGCGTTGTATGGCGACTCCATTATTAAAGGTGTGCTAGAGGATAAAATGCACAAGGTATGTTTTCCAGGCGGTAAAATGAGTAGAGTGATTGAGGCATTGAACATGAGGCGGGAACGAGCAAAAGAGTTAATTGTATTAATTGGAACAAATGATTTGAGAGAGAACAAAGAGCATGTCAAAATGAATGTCAGGAGACTGCTTGGAAAGATAAAGGAGAATAGTGTGACAGGAAGGGTGGTCAGTGTGTTGCCTAGGTATGATTGTGGTGAAATGAGGCGGAGAGCAAGGATTATGAATGATATTCTGGCTGAAATGTGTGAGGAGATGGGAGTACAGTTTGTTAATGTGTGGAATGAGTTTGAGGGACGAAGTGAGCTGTATGGGAGCGATGGACTGCATTTGAGTGGTTATGGTGTGAGTCGCTTGGAGAGACTGCTGCTGGAAGGTAGAGAAGTGAATAGAGAGAATGAATCAGATCAAGAGGGGAGTGATGTGGAAGAGCAGGAGAGTAAGACAGGAGAGATTGAAGGAGTGGAAATGAATGTGGAAGTGAGTGGTATGAGTATAGATAATGAGAGAATGGGTGTGCAAGAGGAGCAGGGAAACGGGGAGGCTCAGGGTGGACAGGGATACACAGCGTGAGAAAGGTGGATGCTCCAAGAGGAGGTGAGAGAATGTGTAGGCAGGAAAGTAATGGGATGATCAGGGATCAAAAGGAAACAGATGGAATTGCAAAGGGTTCTAAAATGAAGAAGCAGAAAGGGAAATGGCCCCAGTCCAGCATGGAGAGATCACATCGAGTGAGTGGTATCAGTGGAACTAGCTGTAGATCCAGAAATGAGTTGTTGTGTTTGTATACCAATGCTAGAAGTATAAGAAACAAGGCGGATGAAATGGTTGCACTAATTGCGTCTGTGCACTCAGAGATTGTCGGAATAAGTGAGACATGGTTAGATGAGGATGACATCCTGACAGGAATAGAGATGGAAAGGTATGATGTGTTTCGTGAGGATAGAAGGGGTAAAAAGGGAGGGGGAGTGCTATTGATGATAGAGAAAGAGTTATGTCCATACAAGGTAGAGATGCAAGGGGGAAATGGGGCCAGTGGTTTTGAGGCAGTATGGTGTGAGATAGAGGTGAATAGAATCAAATACTTGGTGGGATGTTGTTATAGACCTGGTAATGTGGATGGTGGTGATAGTGAAATGTATAGTCAAATAAGCCAAGCAAATAAGAAAAGGGTGATCATTATGGGTGATTTTAATTATGGCAATATAGACTGGAATGAAGAGATAGCAACTGGAAGTAAAGAAAATGAGTTTCTTGAGTTTTTGAGGGATAACTACCTCAGACAGTATGTAACAGAGGGCACAAGAGGATTAAGGGTCTTGGATTTGGTCATCTCATCGGAGGATGTAATTATCAATGAGGTATCAAATCATCCACCAATTGGTGAAAGTGACCATGAGGTGATTACTTGGGTGGTTGCCAGCAGTGCAAGGACCCCTGTGAAAAAAGGGTATATGTGGAACTACAAGGGGGGTGATTATGAAGAGCTCAGGAGACAGCTTGCAGGTGTAGCATGGAATGAGGAGTTAGCTGGAAAAGAGATCAATGCAGCTTGGGGGATTTTCAAAAAATATTTAGTGGATGCAATGTCTAAATGTATACCACGGGTGAGAAGGTTAAATAAGTTAGGTGTGAGATGGATGAATAAAGAGATTAAGCATGCAATACAGAGAAAAAGGGCATTGTGGAGGCAGCATAAGAGAAGTGGAAGTAACCAATTTCATGAGTTCTACAAAGACCAGGCAAGGAGAGTGACTTGGTTGGTGAGAGTAGCTAAAGAGAGGTATGAACAGCAGTTAGCTAGCTAATGAAGCAAAAAAGAATCCTAGGGAGTTCTTTCGATATGTAGCCAGCAAAAGAAAGAATGATTATGGAAGGATGACATTGATTGGAGGAAATGGTATAAAGACAGCTGTTGCAGAATGTGTGGTGGAGATACTTAATGAGCAGTTCATAAAGATCTTTCAATCTTGTGAATGTGACTTCATGGAGAGATTAAGAGCAGTTGATGATGGGGAGGAGAGACTGACTGTAAGTGAGCAAGAGGTGTTTGGGGAGTTGAGTAAACTAGATGTAAATAAGGCTGTGGGACTTGATAATATATCACCACGTATTCTGAAGGAATGTGCCAGAGAGTTGACACCTGCCTTGACATATTTTTTTAATACGAGTCTTGCACTTGGTCAAGTCCCTAAAGAGTGGAAGGAGGGCAAGATTGTGCCACTTCATAAAGGAGGTGATCGAACTCAAGCATCAAACTATAGGCCTATCTGTGTGTCGGGTGTTGTGGTTAAGTTGTTGGAGAAGCTTGTGAGAGCTAGAATCCAGAGTTGGGTTGACAACAATGGTATAATCTTTGATGGACAGCATGGATTTGCTAAAGGGAGGTCGTGTTTTAGTAATCTACTTACTTATTACAATAAAGTGACTGCTTCCTTGGACAGAGGAGAAGGATACACAGTAATATACTTGGATTTCGCAAAAGCTTTTGATAGAGTGCCTCATGATAAGTTGACAGTCAAACTAGAGCAGATGGGGTTGGATATTAGATTAGTGCATTGGATTGGAGACTGGCTATCTGATAGGTATCAACAAGTTGTGTATGGGGGTGCAATATCCAGGAAAAGGAAAGTCACTAGTGGAGTGCCTCAGGGATCTGTTTTAGGGCCATTACTATTTAACTTGTATATTAATGATATTGGCGAAGATTTGGATGGAGATATTCAGTTGTTTGCAGATGATGCAAAGTTGGGAAGAACCATAAAGAGTAGTGAAGATGTTGTGGCCTTGCAAGAAGACTTGAATAAATTGAGTGATTGGGCAAGCAAATGGGGGTGTGAGTTCAATGTTGCAAAATGTAAGGTTTTAAAATTTGGAAAACAAAGATGGGATGCAGAATTTATGCTTGGTAAGAATATATTGTTGGAAGTAGAGGAAATAAGAGATCTGGGAGTGATAGTGGATAAGGATCTAAAATTTAGGGGTCACATCGCCAAAATTGTGAAGACAACACAAAGACTTCTGGGAATGATGAGGAGGACACTGACGTGTAGAAGTAGGGAGATTCTTGTTCCATTGTATAAGGCTTTGATTAGGCCACACATGGACTATTGTGCCCAGATTTGGTCACCTGGTTTTCAGAAGGATGAGGAGATGTTGGAAAGGGTCCAAAGGCGACTGACTAAGGTAGTTTCTGACCTCTGGAATGTCGAGTATGAGGAAAGATTGAAAAGATGTAATTTGCAGAGACTAGTGGAGAGAAGGAAGAGGGGAGATATGATAGAGACCTACAAGTTGGTAAGGGGTTGCTATAGGATCAATGGTGGAGAAGTTCTACAGCGAATAGTGGGAGATCAGGGGAGAACCAGAGGTCATCCCTGGAAACTGTATAAAGAGGGTGTGAGTAGCGGAGTGAGAGGCAGGTTTTTTTCGTGCAGAGTTGTGAATGATTGGAATGCCTTGCCTGAGAGTGTGGTGTCTGCAAGGAGTTTGAATGTGTTTAAGACCCGGTATGATGAGATGTGTGTGAGATAAAAGGACCTCCTAGATGAGTCTTTGACTCCATGAGGTCTTGTTTAATAATAATAATAATAATAATTGGAAAGGAAATATTCACTTTTTTGCTACTGATGCAAAATTGGATAGTGTAATAGAAGCAAATGTAAAGAGCTTACATGATGATTTAAATGGGCAGAAAGTGACAGGATAATATGGAAGTTTAGAGTTATTCATTTTAGGATAAAAAGTTTACTTGTTGTACATTGATTGAAATGTACTTGAAATTGATAAAGCTAGAGATTTGTGGGCAATAGTATATTAGAAAGTTGAAGTTCAGGGGACATACTGCAGTTGCCAAGATTACTTGGTTATTGAAGAACAAAGGATAGCAGACATAAGGAAGTTACCATTCCTCTTTATAAGACCTTCATATGTCCACATCTGGATTATTCTGAGTAGGTCTGGTTGCCTGAGTTTCTTGTGGATGAGGAAGTGGTGGAGAATATCAAGAGATTAGTGTTCTACGGAATGCTTCCTATGACAATAGATTGAGGCTTTGTGAGTTGTAAAAGTTAGTTGCTTGGAAATAAAGAGGATATAAACATTAATTTACTGAAAGGGTTGATGAACAGGACATATTTCAGCACAGAAGGGACAAAAGAAGAAATCTTCCTTGGAAATTGAGCAAGTGTGTGGTTAGACTCTCAGAAAATGTGGAAAATTAAATATAAATAGAGGAGAGATAGCAAAAGCAGAAATAACTAAGATAATAAAGAAATTCAAAAATGGCAAAGCTGCATGGAAGAAAAACAGTATACAACATTATATATATACACACACACACACACACATACACAGAGATATACTGTATCCCTTTCTAAATGAAATCTGGATGAAGAAAGAATGGCCATATGACTAGAATACCGGATTATTTGTGAAAATACCAAGGAAAGCGATACAACAGAATGCAAAACCTGGAGAGGAATATCTTCTGAGAACACTTTGTAAAATCTTTACTACAATAATATTTGAAAGAATGAAACATGAAATTGACCATAAACTGTGGAAAGAACAAGTAGCTTTCAGACCTAATAGACCATGCATAGACTAAATAATAATGCTGAGAATAATTACTGAGCAATCAATAGAATGGCAGAGTTACCTGTATTTGGGATTCATTGACTTCGAAAAAGAATTCAATAGTATAAACATAGAAGTAATTTGGAAATGTATGACAATTATAAAATCAAGATAATATGCAATGAGAATTTAAGTAAAGAAATAAAAACAACATGAGGTGTAAGGCAAGGGTGCATACTCTTCTCTACAACCTTCGTAATAGTAATAGAATGGGTGATGAGAAATACAATAAATGAAAGCATTAATATGCAATGGGAAATGGACAAATATCAAACGGGGATAGACAAATATTAAATGACTTAGATTTTGCTAGTGACATATATTTCTATCACAAAAGCACCAACATATGCAAAGAAAATTAATAATTTAAACCACACAGCCTCAAAGTGTGGCTTAAAGATAAACAAGAAGAAAACCAAAATAACGAAGATTGATCCCAAACAAAACACTTATTGGAGTGAGCACTAAAGGAAGAACAGACAATGACATTAAAATAGAATACAAAAAAACCCACATTGTGTTTAATACAATGAAATATGTCTGGATAAGAAAAGAAATAAATCTTAAAACAAAAATAAGGCTCTTCAGCACTATTTTGCTATATGGATCTGAAACCTGGAGATTAACCAAAAGGAATTTAAATAAACTGCAGATAGATATCTTAGAATAGATATCTATTCTAATATAAATAAATATTCTAAATAATAGATTAGAAATATATTGGGGATGTATTACTGGTTAAATAGACAAACAATTTCAAACAAGACATGAAATAAAACAAACCAATCTGACAATTAAAAAAAAAATGGAAGTGGATACACAATCAGAAACTCAGTTGAGGGTGTAGCAAAGACAGCCATGGAATGAAATCCACAGGGAAGCAGAAGATGGGAATGCCCTAAGATGAACTGGAGGAGAGAAATCTAAACAGAGATGAAACAGCTGGGAAACTCTGTGAGTTTGCTAACCTTAACACTTTCATTGCCAAGCTGAAAATCGGAATTTCGTGTGGTGGCCAAATTTTTTTTAATTTTTTTATTTAGTTAGCGACGTCCACGCGATAACGATAACGCGTGATCGGCCGTTTGGTGAGAACTCGCATCGCGTGATCGCGCGATATCGTTCATTGCCAAGCTGAAAATTGGAATTTCATGTGGTGGCCAAATTTTTTTTATTTTTTTATTTAGTTAGCGACGTCCACACGATAATGCGTGAGCGGCTGTTTGGTGAGAACTCGCATCGCGTGATATCACGTGATTGGCAATGAACGTGTTAAGAAAGAAGCAATGAACAGAGTCAGATCAAGAGCAGTGATTTAGGCCCTGTGCTCCATGGAGAGTTAATAGGATAAGTGAGTGGTTAGCTAGGGTATGAGGACTAGGTTTTTTGCTTTGTACATGGTGAGTGACTGGAATGAGTCTTCACAGTCAGTTGTGAGGTCATTGGGTTCAAGGATCAGTACAGTAGGTATTGTATGGATAGTTTGGGTCTCCTATGATGTCTTCAAATGCCATAGAGGTACCCATGCAGTTGTAATAGTATAATAATGATGAATTTAAGCAGTTTATAGAGTTCGTGCCATAGCCACCCTAGATAAACTTAAGTTTCCTAGTGGTAGACTGATAATAAAAAATTTAAAGAAGCTTCACTTTCAGGTGTGATAACTGTTACACAAGTCTCTGATCAGGCTAACATTCAATTACATTTCTTATCTTTACTAACCTTAACTTTTAATGGCTGTTAAAAAGAATCAAAGAGAAGATTCACATAAGGATTGCATCAGAATGGTCATAAGAATTTGTTATTTGGTGTAATATTTTATTTTATCTAACAGAAGAGAGCAGAGATTTAAATGAAGTTCATTAATTAATTTTTTTATATATATATTTATCCCACACGTAGGAGGTATAAGATTGTATTGCACATCAATACCGTGTGTGAAGTGCAGATGAGGGTTGAGAAAGAAGATACCTATTAACATTCTTCTTAAAGAGCCATTGGGCTCTGTTCATTACTTCTTTCTTAATCTCATTTTAGGAGTTTCCAAGCTTTTTCATCTCTGTTTCAATTTCTCTCTTCCAGGTCATCCTAGAGCATCCCCTTCTTCTTCTGCTTCCCTGTGAGTTTCATTCCATTTTTGTAGGTTTAAATTGTTGGTAAATGCATCATCAGGCAGGCTGTTTCAGAGGACAGAAATAGATGGAATAAATGAGTAAGAGGAGAAGCAGGTTTGATGAGTTTGGTTGTACTGTAAAGGGATGTTGGATAACAGCTGCTTTTATTTTAACAGGCCTAACAGCAAGTGGAGGAATAATGTTTGCCAATTTACTTGAGCAATAACCACAGAAGTACCTGTAAAAGTGACAGAGCTGAAACATTCAGTTTGTGAGATAGAGGTTGAAGCTAGCCTGTGAGGTAAAGGTCATCTGTGAGCTGAATTGCTATCTTCTGAACAGCATCAAGAATTTTTGGAGAGGTTTTAGGTACACCATTAGCTTCTTGAGGAGAAAAGAATGCCTAGTTTTTTTAGAAACTGAGGAAGCTATTGATTTAACGTGTTTGTGCCAAGAGAGGTTGGAGGTAAATGTCAGTCTAAGGAGAGAGAGATCATCCTGTCTTGTGATGTGTGCATTACCGAGGATGAGGAAAGGTGAGCTGAGATCGTTTTTGTATTAGAAAAGGCAAGACTGCATTTTGGTGGCATTGAAGGGTCTTCATACCATCCTTGCCCCACTGAAGGGTGGTATGGAGATCAGTGTTTAAGGCACTGGTTACAGATGTTGATGTAAGGGATGTCTGGAAACTACATGGTTTGTCAAAGGAGTAAGATGAGTGGAGAGTGCTATCATCTGCAAAGCTATAGACAGCATTTGTAGTGATTGAGAATAGGTCATGTATATATAAGAGAAAGATGATAGGTGAGAGAAATGGAGCCCTGAGGTGCTCCTACATCGCTGCCATCCTCTCTTCGACCAAACTCAAAGAGAGGATGCCATCTACCATGATGACATGCAATGAACAACTGGAGAGAAAGCCAACTATCCATCCATGAGATAGTATAGGCGTCAGCTGAGTATACAAGATTGAAGAAATTATAGAGGACAGTTGTTAGTTCTTTAATACAGCATTTGAGTACAGTACGAGAGATGGCATTAGGACCAGATGACTTTGTATTGTTCATTGTTTAATACTTCTTATATCTTTCTGCTGAAAGACCACAGAAGGCATAAGGTGCTCAGCTGCTCAAATGGAAGGAGGTGGCTTGCCTTCATCGTCTGTCTATGCAGGGGATAGAGGAAAAGAGTTATGTATGCTAGGAGGTCATCTTTTTCTTCAGTGCTGTATCATTGTTGCCATCTGGATTGGAGAGAGAGGTGGGAGCTCAGGTAAGCAGAAGTTGCGTCCAGTGCAAGGGACTAGAAGGCATGGCTACCATTTGGACAAGAGATGAGTTTTCTGCTAGTGGCCTTTATGAAGTTGGATTTAGATTTCCTGATAGTTGATTTACATTTATTGCATAATTTCACATAAGCTGAGTATGAAGATTGGGCTCTTGATGCAAGCCACCTGTAGTAAGCTGAGTTTTTTCTTTGACTGCTTTCATACATCTTCTTGGAAAGTGCACAGAAATTTTGATTGTAATGAGGAATGAATGCATAGCTTAGTTTCATACTATTAACAACACCAAACAAACTATTTTACAGAAAAGATGTTTATTAAATAGCTTATATTTCCCTGAATTTCAAATCAGCATCTTCAGAGCATAAAATAGCATGTTATAGTTTATACACAACAGTGAGTAAGAGAAACAATTAAAATTGTAACAGACAAAAGATGTGAAGTCCCAATCTAATGTTGTAAAAAAAAAAAAAAAAAAAAAAAAAAAAAAAGTATTCCAGCTCCGTTGGAGTCTATCTTAATCCTTTAACTGCTGAGATACTAAATAACCAGTATGACCCTCCTTGCTGAGTTATTTTCACAATTATAAAATATTTTATAATTATATACGATCATGAAAAAATGAACATAAATGTCATTAAAACTCACCATTCATGATGTAGATGTTTGTAGATGATCCAAATTTTCAAAAATTCTAATTTTTAAATATTAATATTCCATGTCAAATAATGTCACACACAACTTCAAGTGAGAAACACCTCCCCCAAAATACTTCAGTACTTTAGTAGTGTGTGGTAATTTTGAAAGCAGGGAAAATAAGGGCTATGCCACATTTGGCACACATATACCAGCTCTCTTTTCTTTTTCCTTGCCTCAATGTGGTATTTGAACACACATGACCAGGGCTGGCGCTACCATTTAGGCAAACTAGGCAACCGCCTAGGCCTCAAAACTTCAAGCTATGCTTTATTCATACTTGACTAAAATATCAAAATTAAATAGTGATATATGATTTAGGTATCGATTCTTTTTCTTTATCCCTCACACATCACACTATTTTACTATTTAACTCTTGGTTCTTTTTTGTTCCTTTCCTAAATGATTTGAACTTACCGCTATTTAAAATTCAGTTAAGATAAATATTTTAAAACGTTAACATTTTAAAATATTAAATTTCGGTATTTTATAACTTTTTTTTTGTAAATGAATTATAATAGAGAATTTTCAAATTAATTAAAAAAGAAAATAAAAAAGCCCTATTAATTTAACCTGAAAGACAATTTTATTTTGTTTAATGTCAATTAGAAACATTTTAATTTATGAAATAAGGGACGCACTTGTAAACTTTACTTAGGGTGCAAAATAACCTGGCACCAACTGTGCACATGACAATGCCTAGTGGGATTTGCTTTCTTGGGTGTGGGTCGCACAGGTATTAGGAAATGTCTTTCCCTCAGTCTGAGAGGTTCGTCACCCTGTGATGTTTGTCCAGATGTAGTGGTCGGTCTTGGCATGTGGGACTTTTGAAAAATTTCTCTGATGAGAATCAATTGAAAATTAGCATGTGTGATATTTTCACCAGTATGTACATTATACAAAATATGTGAATTGAGAACAGTGAGATCCAAGAGATGGAAAAAGAATTTTCTATACCATTTGAAAGCCTTTCGCACATATTCAAGAGAACTGACCATCATGTCTGTCCTGTCCACAGCCGTATGTTTCTATTATAATCCATGACACATTCAGGTTTCATTATTGGTGTTTGTTGTCCTGTCAACTTTCCCTGATTGTTTCATAGAGTCTGTGTGTAGTGTGGTCAACATACACACTTCTCGTTTATCAATCCATTTTACCACCATCATATTATCTGTGAGTCTGGATTCTACCTGTCCTTTGTCTAATTTTTTGTTCAGTTTCGGCAACCCTTTCCTGTTTTTCCTAACAGTTCCACATGCATTGGTACCATTTTTATGTAGCAAGTCATACAGAAGAGGGCCAGAATACCAATTGTCTAACAACAATGCGTGCCCTTTCTGCAAATACTTTGCCACTAGGGTTTGCACCACTGCCCCAGAAATCCCAAATTCACGTTCTGGAATAATGTCTGTAGTTGCCCCTGTGTACACTACAAAATCTAACACATATTCAGTCTCACAGTCGCACAAAACAAAAACTTTGATCCCGAATCTATGTCTTTTCGAAGGAATGTACTCTTTGAACTGGAGGCGGCCCTTGAACAGTATATTTTGAAAAGGGGTAAATACTTCACTGTAGGTTTTTCTCAGATGATCGATAATTGGTTGTAGTTTGTGTAGTCTTTGTCTTGGAACCTGAGTTTCATTGTCATTGAAATGTAAAATACATAAAAGTAAAAGGAATCTGTCCCTAGACATGTGGTCTGTGAACTGTGGAGTAGCTATGAGGGAATCCTTGGACCAATATTCTGCATTGTTAGTTCTTTTACCCTAGCCATAAGCATTATGATTCCAAAAAATATATATAATTCCTTTGGGGTAGTATTTTTCTATTTTTGCAAAACGAGATTGGGGTGCTGGTGGTAGTTTCTGAGTCAAAAATACATAATGTTTATTACTTTCATCAGCAATTTGTTGTATTATATGAAGGGGGGAAAATAGTTTTGAAAAAATCAAAAACAGTTGAACCATCATCTATAATTGCTGAAATACCAGAATTATCATTATTGAATTGGTGAACTGTTGGACAAAAATTTGTATCACACCATTGAAACAATGAAGTGTCAGTACGATTTCTTTTTCGCGG
This sequence comes from Typopeltis vanoorti, assembly GCF_054136105.1. NCBI lineage: Eukaryota > Metazoa > Arthropoda > Arachnida > Uropygi > Thelyphonidae > Typopeltis > Typopeltis vanoorti. The sequence continues at coordinate 104,304,824 of NC_143558.1, forward strand.
ATGCACTGGTGTTGGTGGTTTGTTATCTGAACTTTCACTATCACTATTTTCACTATTTTCTAAAAAATAAATATCATCATTGTCACTGTCACTCAAATCTGATAAATCAGAAGGTAAAGTTTCTAATACTTCTACTAATTCCTCCTCAGTAAGAGAATGCTGCTGTCTGCTCGTCAAAGCCATTTTTACTAACCCTGGAATCACTGCATCACGTGATCGCCTGGCTCCTATTGTCAAGGACTGCTCTGATAACATTGTGCATGGTCTCACAATTTTTTATGAAGATAGTGCCACAAAGCAGACAGAAGCTTGAAAATTAGTTCCTTCTAATCCTGAGAGATGGCACTATAAGCCTGCTCAATTCAAATGCTTTCACAAACTAAATTAAATGAGTATTACACATTGAAAGTTCAAATCGAGTTAACTCGATCGTAGTAAGGTCACCATTTGTTCCGCACTTGAGTTAACTCGACCGTAGCAGTTAAAGGGTTAAAAAAGGACAGTCTACTGAATTTTTGCCAAATTAATACAACTATATTTGTTCAGGTTAGGAGAATTCTTCATAGCCATGGCTGACTCCAAAAATAATATATCTGATCTGTAACGACTTCTAAATAGCACATTAGTTTTCTTCCATCTAATTCTCTGTGAAGGAGTGTCCAAAGCGTGGTCTGCCAGTCTTTACTTGGCAGTGAGGGCTAGATTTTTCTCTCATGGGGTGGTGCATGATTGGAATGGATTACGATTGGATGTGCTGTGTTTAAGCAGTCTGACTGAATTCAAGATTAAGTATGATAGTTGGTGCATGTAGTATGTGGCATCCCTCAATGAGCCAATGAATCCCTGGAGGTCTCTCTTAATAACAATATCATGTTTTGCTACTTGTTAATTCTTTCTGTTTCTGAGAAGTGAAGATAAAGAAGATTAGAAATGGAATCAAGAGTCTAGGTCATTTTAGAAGAGCTTAGGCAAGAGTTAGTAAAAACTAAAAGTGAAATGAAATACCTGGAAGAGGATATTAAACATCCAAAGAAGAGATTGGCTGATGAGAAAGTAGAAGTTATTATTATGAAGAAAGAGTCAAAGGATAGTCGTATATCATTGTATGAAGACTCGATCATTAGAGATGTGATGACTAATAAAGTGCACAAAAGATGCTTTCATGGTGAAATAGTGGGACAACTAACCGATGCGTTGCAGAAAAGGAAAGAGCAGGAATCAGAATTAGTGTTAGTCTTGGGCACATATGACGTAGTTGTGAAAAAAAGGAATGTCGATAAAGATTTGAAGTCTGAGTTGCATTAAGCAAAGGGAGTTCAGTTTTTAAATCTCTGGAGTGAATTTGAAAGAAAGTTGAAATGATTTAAAGTTGCTGGACTGTATTAGAATTGGTTTGATGTTGGCCATTTAGAAAGTCTATTCTTTTCTGAAAAGGCATGGAGTCAAGAAGTAAATGCAGTAAATGAGTAAATTAATTTCACAACTAAATGAATTGTATGACAGGAGGAAGATAGATAGGTTGAAGATGTGGTTGCAGCAGCACAAGGTGATGGAATGCACAAAGGTGAGGATGAGAGAGAGAGAGAGAGAGATAGGAATGGAAATCAGTCAGGGAAATGGGAGTGGTCAGAGACTGAAGAGAGAGAGGTGTGGTATAGTAGCTAGAATAGAGAATGTTGGTGCTGGTAGAATGGCCTCAAAGACACAAGTACTGTTATGTTTGTACCAAATGTAAGGATTATTCGAAATAAGAGAACTGAGTTTGTTGCATTGATTGAGTCATTATGCCCAAAGATAATTGGAATAAGTGAAATTTGGTTCTGTGAGAAGGATGTGATGTTGTGAATAGAAATGGAAGGATATACAATTTTCCCAAAGGATAGGAATGTGAAATGAAAAGGGGAAGTACTGTTAATGATTGAAGAGGAATTATATCACCAAAGTATGATAGTTGATAGTACGTGTGCAGATTTTTAACCTGTGTGGCATGATGCTGTTATAGGGCATGGAATGTAGTGAACACTGAATTGAGAAATGTTTAAACAAATTAGTTGGGTATGTAAAAATAGGGTGATCCAAATAGGAGACTTTTACAGGATTATAGAATGGAAGGAGGAGATAGTGTATAGGAACAAAGAGAGTGAGTTTGTTGAATATCTGAGAGATAACTATCTTAAGCAGCATGTGACTGAAGCAACTAGAGGCTTTAATGCACTTTGGATTTGGTGATAACATCACAAGATGTAGTTGTTAATTAGATGTTGACACTACTGTCAGTTGGTGAGATTGATCATGATGTAGTTGTTTGGGAAGTGGTGAAACAAGAAAAGGTTACTGCCATGAATGTATATATGTGGAACTGTATAATAGGTGATTGATTATATGAAGCTCTGTAGTCAGTTAGCATCAATACGTTGGGTAGATGAGCTGAGCAGAAAATATGTTGACAGTGCATGGAAATTCACAAGGAGTACCTGACACAAGCAATGTATAACTGCATATCAAGGGTTAAGCAAGTAAATAAGTAGGAGTGAAATGGTTGAACAGTGAAATCAAGAAGCTGTGTTAGAAAAGAAAATACTATGGAGGAGCTACAAGAGAGTTGATGGTGATATTCAATCACCATGAAGAGTATAAAGTGCAGGCTAGGAAAGTGATGAACATAAAGAAGAGGTGCAGTATGAGAGAAGATTGGCTGGTCAGGCCAATCTCCTCTCATACTGCAGGTTAACTCAATGGAATTTTTCCACTATATGACAAGCAAGAGAAAGAATAATTATGTCAGGTTGACACTGGTGAATAGTTATGACAGCAGAATAACAGTTGCAAAGGATATTTGAGTAGCTAAAGAGAGGTATGAACAGCAGTTAGCTAATAAAGCCAGAAAGAATCCTAGGGAGTTCTTTCGATATGTAGCCAGCAAAAGAAAGAATGATTATGGAAGGGTGACATTGATTGGAGGAAATGGTATAAAGACAGCTGTTGCAGAATGTGTGGTGGAGATACTTAATGAGCAGTTCATAAAGATCTTTCAATCTTGTGAATGTGGCTTCATGGAGAGATTAAGAGCAGTTGATGATGGGGAGGAGAGACTGACTGTTAGTGAGCAAGAGGTGTTTGGGGAGTTGAGTAAACTAGATATAAATAAGGCTGTGGGACTTGATAATATATCACCGCGTATTATGAAGGAATGTGCCAGAGAGTTGACACCTGCCTTGACATATTTTTTTAATACGAGTCTTGCACTTGGTCAAGTCCCTAAAGAGTGGAAGGAGGGCAAGATTGTGCCACTTCATAAAGGAGGTGATCGAACTCAAGCATCAAACTATAGGCCTATCTGTGTGTCAGGTGTTGTGGTTAAGTTGTTGGAGAAGCTTGTGAGAACTAGGATCCAGAGTTGGGTTGACAACAAAGGTATAATCTTTGATGGACAGCATGGATTTGCTAAAGGGAGGTCATGTTTTAGTAATCTACTTACTTATTACAATAAAGTGACTGCTTCCTTGGACAGAGGAGAAGGATACACAGTAATATACTTGGATTTCGCAAAAGCTTTTGATAGAGTACCTCATGATAAGTTGACAGTCAAACTAGAGCAGATGGGGTTGGATATTAGATTAGTGCATTGGATTGGGGACTGGTATCTGATAGGTATCAACAAGTTGTGTATGGGGGTGCAATATCCAGGAAAAGGAAAGTCACTAGTGGAGGGCCTCAGGGGTCTGTTTTAGGGCCATTACTATTTAACTTGTATATTAATGATATTGGCAAATGTTTGGATGGAGATATTCAGTTGTTTGCAGATGATGCAAAGTTGGGACGAACCATAAAGAGTAGTGAAGATGTTGTGGCCTTGCAAGAAGACTTGAATAAATTGAGTGATTGGGGAAGCAAATGGGGATGTGAGTTCAATGTTGCAAAATGTAAGGTTTTAAAATTTGGAAAACAAAGATGGGATGCAGAATTTATGCTTGGTGAGAATATATTCTTGGAGGTAGAGGAAATAAGAAATCTGGTGGTGATAGTGGATAAGGAACTAAAATTTAGGGGACACATCACCAAAATTGTGAAGACAACACAAAGACTTCTGGGAATGATGCGGAGGACACTGACGTGTAGAAGTAGAGATTCTTGTTCCATTGTGTAAGGCTTTGATTAGGCCACACATGGACTATTGTGCCCAGATTTGGTCACCTCGTTTTCAGAAGGATGAAGAGATGTTGGAAAGGGTCCAAAGGCGACTGACTAAGGTAGTTTCTGACCTCTGGAATGTCGAGTATGAGGAAAGATTGAAAAGATGTAATTTGCAGAGTCTAGTGGAGAGAAGGAAGAGGGGAGATATGATAGAGACCTACAAGTTGGTAAGGGGTTGTTATAGGATCATTGGTGGAGAAGTTCTACAGAGAGTAGTGGGAGATCAGGGGAGAACCAGAGGTCATCCCTGGAAACTGTATAAAGAGGGTGTGAGTAGAGGAGTGAGAGGCAGGTTTTTTTCGTGCAGAGTTGTGAGTGATTGGAATGCCTTGCCTGAGAGTGTGGTGTCTGCAAGGAGTTTGAATGTGTTTAAGACACGGTATGATGAGATGTGTGTGAGATAAAAGGACCTCCTAGATGAGTCTTTGACTCCATGAGGTCTTGTTTAATAATAATAATAATATAGTGGAATTATCGGACAAGCACTTTATCAGTATATATCATACTTGTGTAAATGATGTGGTGCAATATATAAAAGGGAGGCGAGTATCAGGAGAATTGGAAGTGAAAGAATCAGAAGTGTATCAGTTGTTGATTGGGTTAGATGTTAATAAGGCTGTGGGAATAGATGACATATCACCACGTATTCTTAGGAATGTGAACAGCAGTTAGCTATGCCCTGGTTATTTAATGAAAGTCTTGCAGAGGGAAGGATTCCTAAGGAGTGGAAAAAAAGGCAAAATACTATTACTCCATAAGCATGGTTCTGGGACAGAAGTTTCCAATTATAGACCGTCTGTATAACTCCAGTTGTAGTCAAGGTGTTGGAGAGATTGGTTAGGAATAGAATGCAGGATTAGTTTGATGGTCTGCATGGATTTGTAAAAGGTAGGTCTTGTTTTAGCAAATTTCTTGCATTTTATGATAAGATAACGAATGTGTTAGATAAGGAAGAATCATATACAGTACATGCCGACCTGATTGGCCGAGTGGTTAGCATATCCGCTCTCCAGCCAAAAGGCTGCAGGTTTGAATCCCACCATGGGCATGGACGTTTGTGATTGTCTGTGAAAATTGAGTTGTTGCGTTGGGTGGTAGATGGCATTGGTGTAGATGATGGTAGTTGCGGTTGGTGGAGACGGAGCTGTAGAGTAGGTGCGCCATCCCGTGATGAGTCTTTGTACTCCCTGGGAGTGTCATATAATAATAATAATATTCTTGGACATTGCAAAAGCGTTTGATAGATTATCACATGATAAGTTGTGTACAAGCTGCACATTGGGAATATATAGTATATTGGTTAATTGGATCAGAGATTGGCTCTCTGAACAATACCAGCAAGTTGTGTATGATGGAGCAGTGCCTCAAAAATGGATGGTAATGAGTGGCATTCTCCAAGTTTCTGTTCCTGGACCACTGTTGTTTAACTTGTTTATAAATGATGTATCACGAGGAATGACTGCGGATCTTCATTTGTTTGCTGATGATGCAAAGTTGGGGAGAATTATAAGTAGCACTGGTGATGCCATTTTCCTTCAGGAAGATTTGGATAGACTTTTGACTTGCACAAAGGATTGGGGGTTGTAGTTTTAATATTATAAAGTGCCAGGTGTTGCATTTTAGTTTCTGAAATATAAAACTGTGTACAATATTAATGGCACTATGCTGTTAAAACGGATGAGATTTGGTAGTGATGGTTGACTGAAGTTTAGAGAGCATATTGCAAGTGTTGCAAATACTGCACATCGTATTGCTGCTGCTGCGATAAGAAGTAAACATGTAGGGATAAGTAGGTGGATATGCTGCTGTATAAAGCTCTGGTCAGACCATACTTGAACTATTCTTCTTATATTTGGCATCTGATTTTCATTGTGATGTGGAAACATTGGAGTAGTGTTACATCGTTACTTTTTCTATTATTATTCCTGTCGTACCTACCAAGCTTGAAATCTCTAACCTATCTCTCTGGGGCCGCTTCTCCTTTCAGAACTCTGACAAAATTTGTTTGATATAGCTGCACCAGCCAGAGTCCTAGTACAGAAGAATTCTTGTACAAAGAAACCTACCCAGAGTTCAAGTATTATCTAATCTTGTTAAAGTATTAAGTGCCTATAGAAAATTCAACATTGCAGTCTTGGCCTAAAAACTTTCTAAACCTTCTTTAATTTCCCCTTATTCACAGGTTCGAACTTTAGCAAGTGGTAAAATCAGTCTCATGCTCAGACAAACTCAGACTTACATAGAAAAAACATGTTTATTAAATATCAAATTGCATACAAATAAACTTCCACACATCAAAGGTATGTCATATCAAAATTCTAATTCACTAACTAAGCAATAAGGAACATTCTAATTATCAAGTACTCTATTTACATCTCTAGATTAAATAAGTACACATTCATTATAAAACACTAGTTCAAAATTCTAAGTAAAGCTCGCTAACAAAGATCAATTCACATTCAACTGAGTGTTGCATACTCTCACGCTTTCAGACTACTAGTCCAATATGATTAACACGTTTCTGAGCACAAAAGTCACTTAAACGTTCTCTTTCCTTTCAATTAGAAATCTGTTCTTCTCTCTTTGCTCCAATACTTGTTACATGAATAAGGAAATTTCTGTATATTACCAGTGTTCTGAGAGGATATCGTGCTTCTTTCATCCGTCCTTTGTGGTCATATGTCTTTCTGCTTTATCGAGTCGCATCCACGTGGAGGTTATGCTGATCGACAAAAATGGTCATTCCATGTACTTTGCCGTACCGGATCGCTGTCATCATCTCAGCCGTCCTTCAGAGAGAACTTTTCCGCTGTCTCGCATTGGTAAACTCTTACCGATGGCCCTAGTTGATGTCTGCCTTCAGCTCACGTATAGCATGCCTGACTCCTTCAGCTAGCAACCAGGAAGGAGATTACTTCTGGTGCTGTCGATCGGTCAGCACTCTGCTTGTCCAGACGAGAAAACAGAAAAACCGGGAGTCAAAACCCGCATGAACTTGCCTTTTATTCTTCTTTGTAGCGCCCTCTTTTTGTATTGGAGGATCTCTCATTGCGCTCTCCTATTCGTCCCTGTGTGATTGCATCACACTTCTGCTCCTTGAAGAGCACTCTTTTCGCAGAACATGAGTTCAGCTTGCCTTCCATGAATGCTTTCGCTTTTGGGCGTTACGGCATTGTAGGCAGCTAGCTAGCAAGCTTTAGACACCTTTGTTTGCACTTAGACATACATTCTTACATAGAGTATAATTTTGACATCAATAACTTTAAACAATATAATTCTACTTAGACATGAATTTTTCTCCTCTACTTTACTTCTTTCTAAGGTAATTCTAACAGGTTTTTTTTTTTTTTTTTTTTTTTATATTTTGCTTTCTTAACTAATAGTACAAGTATTTTTTAGCTTAGAATTTTGTTTCTTGTTAAATCTTCAATGAATGATTCTTATGTTGAAAGAGTCCTCATTCAAGATCTAACATTAGAATGTCATCACAGTAGCACCTTTTTTTTTTTTTTTTTTTATAAATCATCAATAGCTATGAAATATAAAAGATGTGTATCTAATTATGAACTATATAATAACTCCAAGTAAGTAAATTACCCCCCCCCCCCAATGTAGAAATGCTATATATCTCTAAATATGTTTTGACAGCTTCAAGAAAAAAGGATTCAATATGGGATATCTTTATGAACCTTCCAGAACCAGTGAATCCCTATTTTCTGAGAACTAGATCCTATTTGCCACAGATTTCTTCAGTTGGCAAGTTAAAGGTTATAAAACATACTGAAGAAATAAATGCACTTAAAACAAAAGAAATGGAAATGAATGGGTTTTCCATATCTGATGTTGTGAGTAGAATAGAGCAATCTATTATCAGTGCTGTAAACTTCATTATATTTACTGGTAAGTGGAAAAAAAAAATATCATTAATATTTAATTCTGAATTTTTCATCTTCAGCTATTTTTTGTTATTGAATTATATTATATTTTTGATCAAAATATTAAAATGGTCTTGTTATTATCAGGTTCCCAGCTTAATTTTTTCCATGATGACACATCCATTAATATATTCAGCTAATTGATTATGCATTTTCTGAGCCTTCCAAATTTTATTGAAATAAGTACTAACTGGATCTTTTAAAATAATATTAATGATGCCTCTATCTGTTGATATTTCTGTAATGCACTAAAAAAAAAAAAAATTCTTTTTTTGTGTGGAAAGACTTAGCTTGAATTCCATTCCATTTGCTTTCACAAGTTGTACTTTCATTCCATCCAGCCAAAGCAGAAATTACCTTTGATGATGGTGATGTGATTTTCTGCTTGTGAAAACAGAAACATGTGTCACACTTTTGTCATAATGCTGGTATTTTTCCTCCTCACCCCCCCCCCCCCCTTCACTTAAATAATTATAACTTTAATATCTGTGATGTATGATCTATATTTACAGTGCTTCTTTAATTCTCTTTACAGTTTGTATCAAGTTTAAAATATGAATTTAATACAAATATATATTCTGATTTTATATATACAGTTTGCCTGCTCAAGTATAATTATTCGAGCAGGCAGTAACTACATATTTTGTTGTACATACTGTGATATATTGGCCAAAGCTATCCATTAATAGTTGTTGGAGAACTCTTGAAAAACTCTACTATAAAACTTTGATAAAGCACAAAATTCAAAAGATTAAGCTAACAGAATAGTAGCAAACTTAACACACATCAACTCAGATAAGTACTGAATGACATTATATTTTTTTTTTAAGGTGACAGCAGTATTGGATAAAGGAAATGTCAACACTCTGATACTGCCGGGTTTTGCAAAACCATTTGACAGAATTCCACATGGAAAATTATTACATAAGTTGGAACAATAGGAATGAATATGAGGTTGGTGGCTGACAGACAGACATCAGAGCGTGGTGTATGATGCAGTAGAATCTAGGTGAATTAGGGTGACTGGTGGAGTGCTGCAAGACTCTGTACTAGGACCACTACTCTTTGTACATTAATGATATAGTAGAAGATTGGAGGAAGGGGGGGGGATTTTCAGATGTTTACTGATTCAAAACTTGGGAGAACAATAAAGGTGATATAGATATCTTGCAAGATGATTTATTTATTACATAAATTGGCAGTGTGGGCAGAAGACAATGGTTGTCAATTTAAAATGTAAGGTAATACACTTTGGAATGATAGGATTACATACTTCATATCATAGTGATGGTGCCAGATGACAGGCTGATGAGGCTAGCGATCTTGGGGTGATGGTCGATAGACATTTGAAATTCAGAGAACATATTGCGAGACCTGGCAAAATAGTTCAGAGAATTACTTGGGTGTTGAAGCATACACTGACAAGTAAAGATAGGAAGGTTATTATCCTGCTTTATAAGGCTATGATTCAACCACATGTTGACTACTGGGCAAAGATTTGGTCAGCTGCGTTTCTAGTGGACCGGGAGGTAGTGAAGAGGATTCAGAGATGAGTGATGAATCACTTGACAGGCCTGTGGATCACTTGACAGGTCTTCAATCTATCCTCATGGTTCCCATGAGGATAGATTGAAGGTGAGTGGATTTCAGAGTTTAGCAGACAAACAGAGGAGAGTCTATAAATTGAGGGTTAGTTGTATAAAAAAATGGAACAAACTAGCATAGAAACATAGGAAAATATTAACAGTGTGCCTCTAAAGCTTTTGTTACTATCAGTAATCACTTAATACCTAAAGGCAAAAACCTATATTTTTGATATTAGAAATTAAAAGAGATTAACAGATTTGGAGAAGACCTATTTCCCCATAAATGTGATTGATGAAGTTCATTAGACCTATTCAGATTAGTATGACTTAATAATGTTCTGCAGCATCCTTCATAAGGCAGCTGCATAAGAAATCTATTCTTGTTCTTCCAGAGGATACCTTGTTTAGAGGAGATGGGATGCCACCTTGTCTCTAAGGTGGAGGAGAACTATCCTTCTAATATTGCCATCATCATCAGGACTGTAGCATATTTACAAGGCTGGAATATTGTTTTTGAAATCTTCTTTCTTTCTTGAGGATTGCAATTTTTTCTACTATAATTATGTTAATATAAAGATGAATATTTATAAGAAAAGTTTATTTCCTAAAATGCAAAATGTTATGTTTTCATTGCTTTTTTTTTATATCATCATCATCATCAAATTCCTGCCATGTACCCTCAAGGGGTGTACAGGATATGATAGTATTACATGAAAAATTTACATCGTTACTAACTTCCTATCTACAATTTTCCTCCAGATCAGTGTGTTACTTGTCAAGACTCCAATATTATCAGATCTTATATTTCTGTCGTCTAAGGCACTTTGTACCGTATCAATCCACCTATATCTTGGTCTTTCTGTTGGTTCTTTTCCTGCCAACTTGGCAGAGAACACTTGTTTTGCCAATCTTTCCTTGCCCATTCTGTTTAAATGACCATACCACCTGAGATTAGCTCTACTAACGCATTCCTGGATGCTGACAATGTCAAGTGCTTTCCTAATATCCTCGTTTTTTAATATGATATTGCCATTGATGCCATGTGTTCACGCCTCTAATCTTTCTCAGGACTCTCATATCTGCGGTCTCTAGTCTTTGGTCAAGTGTTTTACTTCTGACCCAGCTCTCAGATCCATAAGTTAAAACTGGTTTGAACATTGTCTTGTATACAGCTAATTAAGTGTTCCGACTAATTTCTCTCTTATTCCATATGAATTTATTCAATTGACTTCTTACTATACCAGCTTTATTGATTCTGTTGTTTATTTCCATATTTAATTTACCATCTTCAGTAAAAATCGTGCCTAAGTAGATGAAATGTTTTACTTGTTCCACAGGTTCTCCGTTCACAATGTAGTTGACATTTTCAATGTTTCTGCCTATTTTCATTCTCTTTGTCTTTTTATTGCAGACCTTCATATCATATCTATTACAACTGTTATTCAATTTAGTCAAGGAATCTTGCAGACTCATAGTGGATTTATTGATAAGTATAACATCGTCCGCATAAAGCAAAGAGGTGACATTAACATCTCCAATTTTGATATCATGTTTAATACCACTTTCCTTCATGATTCATATAATGTACATCCTTGTCTGACACCAGATTTAACATTAAACCATCTTCCTGTACTTCGTTCAATTCTAACTGCTGATTTATAACTCAAATAAAGACTAAGTATTGCTTGATATAATGCTCTGTTGACACCATATAACTGTAGCATATTGAATATCTTCTCTCTTGGTACCTTATCATATGCCTTTTCCAGATTTACAAAACTCAAATAGAGATCTTTGTTATATTCCGATGATTTCTCCACTATTTGTCGTAAAGTGAAGATCCGATCCTGACAGCCTCTATTTGGCCGGAATCCAGCTTGTTCTTCACCAAGCTTTTCTTCTACAATTCTTCTCAACTGTTTCTCAAGTATACTTGCATATATCTTACCAGGAACACTCAGTAGGGATATACCTCTGTAATTCTCGCATTCAGTTTTATTTCCCTTTTTATTTATGGGTACTATTAGAGCTCTACTTCAATCATTGGGAATTTTTCCCTCTGTCCAGGCCTTCTGAACTATGCAGTGCAGCCACTGCAAGACTTTTATACCACCATACTTCAGCATTTCTGGTCGAATATCATCTACTCCTGCTGCCTTTCCACATTTCAAGCCTTTGATTACTTTTTCTACTTCAAGTATGGATATGTATTCCTGACTGAATGCTTGTCGAGCATTTTTTTACCACTGTGCTATCACAGCTTGTTTCATTTAGCAATTTCTCGAAGTAATTTCACCATACTTCAAGGATATCTTTTTCTCCCGTTTTCATGTCACCTTTATCATCTCTAACTCCTTTTACAGTACTCTTTTCTCCATTTCTAAGCTTTTTCAACAACCTTCTAAATATTTTGCCACCTTCTTGATATTTATTTTCTATGTTCTTGCCAAAGTCCTCCTATGACTTTTGTTTAGCTAGTTTTACACAGTGTTTAGCTTTCTTACATTTGTCTCTGTATTCTCTAAGAGCACAAGATGACTTATTTGCCAGGAACTTTTAATATGCCTTCTTCTTTTCCTTCATGGCCTCTTTAACTTCCTGTGTCGACCATGGAGTTCTGATTTTTCTATCCTTGCAGACAACCTCACCACATGCCTCTCTAGCTGAATCAATTATGGTTTTCTTCAAGGCTTGCCACTGAATCTCTTAAGTTTGGTTCCTGTTCTCAAACTCTTTCATTTTTTCTTCAATAATCTTTGTGTATTTTAGTCTATAGTTCACATCTAAGAGCTGCTCAACTTTTATTCTCTTTAAAACTTTCTTATGTGTTATTCTTTTCAAAATGGAATTCAATTTTATACTGCTCAAGATGATCACTTCCAATTTCAAATCCTGTGTACACTCTGGTGTCCTGCACCAGGGAGAAAACATCACTATCAACAATAACATAGTCAACGAGACTTTTCTTATTCCTTGCCTCTTCTCTCCATGTGAAATTGTGCAAATTTTTATGTTGGAACATTGTGTTAGTAATAACCAGTCCATGTCCTGAGCAGAAATCCAACAAATATTTGCCATTATTATTAGCTTTGCTCTTTTCTCCAAATTTTCCCAATATATTTTTGTATGTCTGACACTCATTTCCTACTCTGCTATTTAGATCCCCTGAAATAGAAATCTGATTAGAAATCTGAATGCACACCCCAACTCAACATCACCAGAGTTAAAGATCGGTACTAATCAACATAAGAAGCCTGAATGGCAGAGAAATAGAGCTAGCTGAGGAATTAGATAAGTACCAGATCGACATAATAAGGGTGACTGAAACAAAAAAGACAGAAACTGGTGAGATCTTTCTGAGCAATAAATACAAAATGTTATATTCAAGCAATAACAATCAGGGAAAAGAAGGAGAAGCTATAATATTCAACACTATATATGAGGCTAATCTCCTTAAATGGCAGGCAATATCAACAAGAGTGATGTGGGCAAATATCAGAATTGGGAACTGGACAATGAGACTTATTTGTGCCTATGGTCCCACAGAAGGTTCTACTAAGGTAGAAGTGGAGGAATTTTTAATGCTTTAGAGAAAGCATCTGACAATGAAAAAATAAAGTTTTTTTTATGTTGAAGTTAAAAAAATACAAAGTTTATTGAGAGGAGGGGGAATTTTTGTTTCGAATAGCAAAAACCTGGGCACTAGTTTTGGTCATCATATCCTGTTATCTCTGAGTATTAACTGATGAACAGGATGCTGGCTATAGATATAATTGTTGATTACTAGTTTCCTATCAAAAATTTCAAAATGGTCAGTTATCATCATCATCAAATTCTTGGTATTGTACAAGATAAGGGATTGTACAGGATATTATAATAGTACTACATGAAAAATTTAGACTATACTAACTTGTAACCAACAATTTTCCTCCAAATTAGTCTTCTGAATGCAGCATTATCAGACCTTATATTTCTGTCTTCTAAGAAACTTTTTACTGTATCAATCCACCTAAATTTTGGTCATCCTCTTGGTCTTTTCTCTACCAACCTGGCAATTCTGTTTAAGAGACTGTATAATCTGAGATTAGCTCCACTAACACATTCCTGAAAGTTTATTTTTTCACTTGGTTAGAGTATAATAAAATTAGTTTAATCCTTTATCCAAGTGTGAGCAAACAAAGTTTGCGCCTGAAGTATCTTCAGGACTAGGGTAAAGTGATACAACACCAGGGCAACTCGTTGCAAAGGTGGAGAAAGCTACCAACACTCCTAACTCAGTATCTCCTATAATGCAAAACACATCTCCTTGCGGATATGTCTAATGTTATGCATTAAAGGAAGGGCCACTCCTGAAGATACTTCAGGCGCAAACTTTGTTTGCTCACACTTGGATAAAGGATTAAACTAATTTTATTATACTCTAACCAAGTGAAAAAATAAACTTTCAACATCTTTCTCTAAATCCAGAGTAATTTATTAAAAAAGGGTGACACACCATTTGGCAACTCCTATAGGTAGAGATGACCTGCTAATGCTTCTGCCTGGTATTTCCACTAGGGCCTGGCTCCCACTGAAGAGACCTCAATAAAGGTCGAAACTAGTCTGGGTAGTGGCCCTTCCTTTAATGCATAACATTAGACATATCCGCAAGGAGATGTGTTTTGCATTATAGGAGATACTGAGTTAGGAGTGTTGGTAGCTTTCTCCACCTTTGCAACGAGTTGCCCTGGTGTTGTATCACTTTACCCTAGTCCTGAAGATACTTCAGGCGCAAACTTTGTTTGCTCACACTTGGATAAAGGATTAAACTAATTTTATTATAACACATTCCTGGGTGACAATGGCAGGTTCTTTTCTAATATCCTCATTTCTGATACAATACTGCCATTGATTCTATCTGTTCATTCCTCTAATCTTTATGAGAACTTTCATATCTGTGGTCTCCAGTATTTGATCAAGTGTTTTATATCTAACCCAGCTCTCAGATCCATAAGTTAAAATTTGTTTGAGCATTGTCTTGTATACAGCTGGCTTAGTGTTTTGACTATTTGCTCTTTTATTTCTTATAAATTTATTCATTTGACTTCCTGCCATACCAGCTTTGCAAATTCTGCTGCTCATTTCTAATGTAGTTTGCTAACTTCACTAAAAATTGTGCCTAAATAGCTGAAATGTTTTTACTTTTTCTGTAGGTTCTCCATTCAGGATGGAGTTGATTTCTGCCTATTTTCATTGTTTTTCTCTTTTTATTGCTGATTTTCATACCAAACCTATTACAACAGTTAGATAATTTAGTCATAGAATCTTTCAGCATTGTACTGGGTTTATTTAGAAGCACAATATCATCTGCATAAAGTAAAGAGTTGAGATTAGAATAACCAGTTTTGATATCAGATTTTATTATTATTATTATTACTATTATTATTACTACCCCAAGACCTCACGGAGTCAAAGACTCATCTGGGAGGTCCTTTTATCACACACGCAGCTCATCATACTATGTTTTAAACACATTAAAACTCTTTGCAAATAAAACATTCTCAGGCAAGGCATTCTAATCATTCACAACTCTGCATGAAAAAAACCTGCCTCTCACTCCTCTACTCACACCCTCTTTATACAGTTTCCAGGGATGACCTCTGGTTCTCTCCTGATCTCCCACTATTCTCTGTAAAACTTCTCCAACATTGATCCTATAACAAAACCAACTTGTAGGTCTCTATCATATCTCTCCTCTTCCTCCTGTCCACCAGACTCTATTACATCTTCTCAATCTTTCCTCATACTCGACATTCCAGAAGTCAGAACTTAGTCTTCTTTGGACTCTTTTCAACTTCTCTTCATCCTTCTGAAAACCTGGTGACCAAATCTGGGCACAATAGTCCATGTGTGGCCTAATCAAAGCCTGATACAAAGGAACAAGAATCTCCCTACTTCTACAAGTCAGTGTCCTCCGCATCATTCCCAGAAGCCTTTGTGTTGTCTTCACAATTTTGGTGATGTGTCCCCTAAATTTTAGATCCTTATTCACTATCACCCCCAGATCTCTTATTTCTTCTCCCTCCAACAATATATTCTCACCAAGAAAACCGGATTACCCCTGAAGCTGAAAAATATACAGATGAAAAAAATAAAGCAAGGAAACTCTACTGCTTAAACAGGAATGAAATAAATAAAGATAAACTAGACATTTTAAATAACAAGGTCAATGAACTAATGACCAGAGACAAAGAAAATCAAACAAATAAATACTGCATGGAACTTGAAAATTATAATAAAACTGGGGATACTAGAAACACTTTTCAAATGATAAATTATATCTGTCACCATAAAACAAAAAGAAGGGGAAATATTGTCACACATGACAAAAACGGTAGACAGCTATCAGTAAATTCGAACTTGATGGAAGAATGGAGAAACTACTTTCAAGAATTACAGAATGTGATAATCCCCAACATTCAAGTCAGCTAACGGACTGCATATAACCACCATTCCACCAATAAATTTCAGTGAAGACTTCACTGAAAAGGAACTTAAAATAACAATAGAGCAAGCCAAAGCAGGAATGTCCCCAGGGATTGACAGAATTAGAGCAGAAGCTTTAATGCTGGGTATAATACATATTCCAATCTCCTTGCCATAATGAATCACGCTTTAAACACTGGAATATTACCTCAACAATGGAAACAAGGCCTTATGGTCCCTATACCCAAAAAAGGATAGTCTTAATAGAATGAATAACTACAGAGATATTACTTTGCTATCATCCACAGTTAAAATCTACAATAGGATAATACTCAATAGAATAGAACCTTACTTAACACCACTTTTAAGAAAAAACAAAGCTGGATTTCTAAAAAAAACTATGTACGATAGAACAGATACATTGCATCAGAAGAATCAGAGAAGATTCACGTGATAAAAACTTGCTACTCATTTTAACCTTTATAGACTTCAAAAAAGCAAGGGAGACGATTTCCGTGAAAAAAAGATTTAGTACCAAAATCTAGGTCAAATTTTGGCGCTGGCAGAGTCGAAAACAAGCAGATAATTACATTAAAGGCAGATAAAATGGAATAATAACATTTTGACAGTGTAAGCGACAGCCGCGTCACTCATTCCAGCTGGATGTGTGGCACGTTACAATTATAATAATAATAATAATAATTAAATTAAAACGACAACTTGTGAGAGACACAGAAATTAATGTAGTGATTGAACTCACAGGATATAATGTTTTATTCATCAGAATCAGGGTCCCCTGGACAACATACACGATTTTCAATGTGCTGACCTTTCTTGTGTGCAACAAATTGCATCCTGTGTGCAACATGCTCTACAGCTGTGCATAAGGAGTCGGATTGGATGTTCATAACAGCCCTTTTTATGTTCTCTTTCAAAACATACACAACGGATTTCAAATACCCCTGTAGCCAAAAGTCACATGGAGTGATGTCCGGGGATCAAGGCGGCCATGCCGTCAGAAAGAACTGACTGATAACCCTCTCATTACTGAAATGCTGGTGCAAAAGGTGCTGTACTGAATGTTCAATGTGTGGCCGTGCTCTATCCTGCATAAACATTTATGGAGTCCAAACATCATCTTTCTGCAATGCAGGAATGACAAAATTTTCCAGCATTTATCGATAAATCTCTCCAGTAATGGAGGTTACAGGACCTGTAGGGGTAATACGCTCAAAAAAGTATGGTCCTATTATGAAATCGGCTGTGAAGCCACACTACACGGTTACTTTTGGAGAATGCAATGATACTTGCTGGATCACTTTGGGATGTTCAGATGCCGTTTACTGCAAATATTTGACTGCTTTCAGCTCTGCCAGTGCCAGAATATCCCCTATTGGCGACTTTTGGTACTAAATCTTTTTTTCGCATAATTCATCTCCCCATGCCGTCGAAAGTCTCAATATAAAATGTGATCTCATTCCGTGTATTAGTTTTATACCTCCAAAGAGGGAAAGGTAATTTATGGCCACCTTGTATAAACAAATTGGAAAATTTAGTAGATTTCATAACTTGAAGTAAATAATATAGAAGCGACTTAGTTATAATTGTAATCCTGTATACTTGCAATTCTGTATTAGTATTTTATTTACTAGCAGGTAGAGTCCTGGTATTTGACATAAATAACTTAGCCTGTGTGTTTGAGGTTTGCTCATTAATAGATAATGAACTAACTACAAAGTATGGTTAGTTCCATAATCCTTATAGGAACTTATTGTCCTTTGGGAAAGAGGGGGAGGGGGGGATTATTCACTGCATACCAATTTTAGGAAAAGCATCACTTAAATTCTGAGGATTTGGTATGTTATTGATTTTGAATAAAATATGACTGTGTTGGAAGTAGTCCTTATTTCTTTAGGAGCTACTAGTTCTAAGAGGGGGGGGGGAGTAGAATCTTGTGGATTTATTGGCAATATATATAGATACATAGTCAAAAGTTTGAAGAGTAGAGAGAAGAGGATGAGGCTATTTTAAAATCTTGGACAATACAGCACCTACTTAATCTCAGTAAGAATGATAAAACGATAATCCAATGAAAGCTGTCTTTGCATATCTACTTAAACTTCCTTTCAAACTATTTCACGGTGTGATGTAACATCTTTCCGCTTGATCCTAGGACAGCTTTTGAGAACATCATAAGAGAAGCCTGGATATTATATTGTTAGACAGATTTGTCCTTGAAGTTCTTTTCTCATCTGCTAAAAATGGAATGTCTTCAATACGGTATGTTTCAGGTGCATGTAATGCAGATTTTGTTAGTTTGCTGAGAGCAAGATATCCTTGTGAGAGCAGAAGACAATTTTTCTTGTATTGTCATACTGTTAATAATCCCATTGTACCATAAGTGAAATGGGCTAAAGATTAGATAACCGAGTTTCCTTTGCTGTTAGATCAAATATATTTTTTCAAGCAACCTTGGGCATCCTGTAATCGGTGGTAATCTCATGCTAAGAGATGAAAATGCACCACTTAAATTATCACAAATATTCATGTCACCACAGGATGCAAACTCATCGATTGTTGGTTGGGGAGTTAATATGCTATCCAATTTCCCAGCAAAACACTGTTAGTTATGTTTCTCTAATTCAGTAGAGAATTGTGAATATATTCATATTTGTTTTTGTTAAGATAGTCTGTGGAACTTTCTGAGACATTGCCTGAAATATGGCCATATTACAGAAACGATGTCATTGACATATAATAATAAATCAGATATGAATGGAGAGGCATTATGAGCTGTTTCTTCCATGTAAAAATTCACAAGTGAAGGGGGAAAATCCTAGAGATCACATTTGTGCCTTCTTACTACAGGCAGAAATTATTTAGTCAGAAAAAGTATGCAGACCAAATGATGGGCAAAAAAACAGTTGCAATATCATAGAAGATTTTTTCACTTGGCTATAAACTAAATTAAACTTGCCAAGAAATCCTATTCTTGCTTTATTTTTTATCCAATTGTAAGCAAACAAACTTTGCGAGTGAACTATCTTCACAACTGCTTGCATCTAGGGGCTAATGACTTCACGTTAATTGCATTAGTATCCCATTATACAAAGCACATTAATAACTGTGTGTTATTAACAGGAAGTGCAATATGACATCATGAAAATGACTTTGATGTCATAATGATATTACTATTCCTCCCCCTTTACTTTTAATGGAAGACTTAAACTAGTGCTCTTCAGCCCTTTATTACTAAGCACCCACTTTTGTAACTTTCTTGAGGTTAAAATTTCCTTATCGCCCACTAATATTTAAATTGTAAAAATAAGTTACATATGTGCAAATTCAGGGAAACTAGATTTGTTAGGGGGGGTGGGTAGAGATACAGTCCTTATGGAGGCAGTTGAATGTAAGAATGAATATAATATGCCAGAGCAAATAAGGACAACAAATCAGAGTGGGATAGTTAATATAAGGCATCAAGGTAGGGTTGGGGCTAATGGGGGTCTTAAATTCATGTACACTAATACTAGGAGTATTAGGAACAAGAAGGAAGAGTTTTTGGCCATGGTTGGCACTTCCAGACCACAGGTTATAGGTATTAGTGAAACATGGCTGACTGTAGATGATATAACTAGTGGGATTGAATGTGATGGGTATAGTGTGTTCAGGAATGACAGAGAGAATAAAATGGGGGGAGGAGTATTGTTGATGATAGCTGATGAGCTCCAGCCAAGGAGAATAGAAGTTGAATTGCAGGATAGAGAAAAGAGCACATTTGAGGCCATTTGGTGTGAGATTGTGGCTAGCAGAACTAAATATACAATTGGGTGCTGCTATAGACCAGGTGATGGAAAAGATGGTGGTGACAGTATGCACAAGCAAATAGAAGAAATGGGTGGAAGGAGGGTGATTATTATGGGAGATTTCAACTATGGTCGCATTGATTGGAGTGAGGAGAGGACACATGGGAGGATGGAACTGGATTTTATGCGGTTATTAAGGGATAACTATCTGCGACAGCATGTAATGGAAAATACTAGGGGTCAGAGAGTGCTTGACCTAGTAATTACATCTGAGGATTTGGCTGTAACAAATATGACCACATTGCCACCAATCGGTGAGAGTGATCATAGGGTCTTAACTTGGGAGGTGGCTAAAGGTGTAGAATTTTCAATTAAGACAGGGTACATGTGGAATTATCGGGCGGGAAAGTATGACAAGCTTAGGAGTTTGATTGGTTCAGTGCCATGGCATGTACAACTGCAAGGACTAGAAGTTGATAGTGCATGGGAGGTAGTTAAGAAGTGCTTGCATGAAGCAATGGCTGACTGTATACCTAGAGTCCGAATAATAAATCAAGTAGGGGTTAAATGGATGAATAACACCATTAAGCTTGAGTTGCAAAAAAAGAAACAACTATGGAGGGAATTTAAGGAGAAGGGTGACCGGCAGGCACATGAACGATATAAAGCGCAGGCCAGAAGGGTGACGAGTGTGGTAAGAAAAGCAAAAAAGGATTACGAAAGAACATTGGCCATGCAGGCTAAAGAGAATCCTAAACAGTTTTTTAGATATGTAGCAAGTAAAAGGAAAAATGTACATGGCAGATTGATTTTAAAGAATGCCGATGGTAGGGAGGTAACTGAATCAGTTGAGATAGTTGAGTTACTGAGTGAGCACTTTGCAAAAGTATATCATCAAGGTGGTGACATTGCAGAAACGAATAAACCAGTAGATTATACGGGAATTGTGGTTAATGAAGTGGAGGTGAGTAGTCTATTGCATAACCTCAATGTCAATACATCTGTGGGATTGGATGGTATACCAGCTCGTGTTGTACGAGAAGCAGCTAAAGAATTGTCAGTACCCTTGACCATTTTGTTTAATTTGAGTCTCGGGTCTGGGTTAGTCCCGAGCGGGTGGAAAGAGGGGAAAATAATTCCACTGCATAAAGGTGGTTCCAAGACTGCTGTTGTAAATTACCGACCGATTAGCATATCAGGAATCATTGTAAAGGTCTTAGAGAAAATAGTCAAAAGTAAAATACAAGATTGGATTGAAGAAAATGGGATACTGTATCGGGGACAGCATGGTTTTGTGAAGGGTAGGTCATGCCTCAGTAACTTGCTCACGTATTATAACACAGTGACGGCTGAACTGGATAAGGGTAATGGGTTTACGGTGATTCTACTGGACCTTGCCAAGGCCTTTGACAGGATTCCACATGGAATTCTAATCAGTAAATTGCAGCATATGGGAATGGACATAGGGTTGGGGAGATGGATAGGAGGGTGGTTGACGGAGAGATATCAGAGAGTGGTTTACTCGGGAGTAGAGTCTACAAGACGGCCTGTGACTAGTGGTGTGCCACAAGGATCTGTTCTTGGACCAATGCTGTTTAATTTGTTCATAAATGATATAGGAAATGATCTAAGAGGAACAGTTCATTTGTTTGCGGATGATGCGAAGTTGGGTAGGGCAATAGTGAATGCAGATGACGTCAAAATTTTGCAGGATGATTTGGATAGATTGGAGGTCTGGGCTAAGGAGAATGGATGTCAGTTTAATGTGGCAAAATGTAAGGTTAAGCATTTTGGGGTGAAAAGATTGGAGGCAGTTTACTGCATTGGTGGAACACTGCTCCAGGAAATTGATGAGGCACGAGATTTAGGAGTGTTGGTGGATAGGGAATTGAAATTTAGGGGACACATTGCAAAAGTGACCAAAACAGCTCATCAAATCACTTGGTTGCTGAAGAATACGTTGACAAGCAGAGACAAGCAGGTTATTGTTCCTCTCTATCAAGCCTTGATAAGACCCCATCTAGACTACTGTGCTCAGATTTGGTCACCTAGGTTTCTTCTTGATGGGGAGGATGTGGAGAGGATCGAGAGGCGAGTGACCAAGATGATAGCAGGTCTGTGGAATGAACCATATGAGAACAGGTTGAGGATTTGTGGGTTGCAAAAATTGGTTGATAGGCGGAGGAGGGGAGATATGATTGAGACATTCAAATTACTGAAGGGTTTCTATAAAATTAATTCAGAAGATATTTTTGAGAACAGGGCTGGTTGTGGGAGGACTAGAGGACATCCATGGAAACTGGCAAAAGTGTGGTTAATAAAGGTGTTAGAGCTGGGTTCTTTTCTTTTAGAGTAGTGAATGAGTGGAATGCACTCCCTGAGTCTGTAGTGGATGCTGTGACAGTGAATGAGTTTAAGGCGAGGTATGATAGATACTGTATGAATGTCAGATAGTTGTGTTGAATATGATTTGGGGCCTCCCTCGATAAGTCTAATGACTCCCTGGAGTTGCCCGTAATAATAGTAATAGTAATAATACCCTACATAAAACAAAATTAATTGAAATCACCTTTAATTTAATGAGATCCTTGAACCTGATGCTGAGAAACCAAATGTTGGATATCTTAGTTCGATTTTTGGATATCTGTCCAGGCCCTGTGTACTATGCAGTGCAGCCACTGTAAGACTTCTATACCTCCATACTTGAGCATTTCTGGTCGAATATCATCTACTCCAGCTGCCTTTCCACATTTCAGACTTTTGATGGCGTTTTCTACTTCAAGTACGTATATATTCCTGATTGCATGCCTGGTCAGTGTTTTTTTATCACTATGCTGTTATTACTGCTAGTTTCATTTAGCAATTTTTCAAAGTAATTAATCTATACTTCAATTCAGAAATTCAAATCAGAATTTCTTGCCACCTTCTTGATATTTATTTTATATGTTCTTACAAAAGTCTTCCCATGACTTTTGTTTAGTTAGTTTTACACAGTGTTTACTTTTCTTACATTTTTCTCTGTATTCTCTAAGAGCACAAGCTGACTTATTTGCCAGGAACTTTTGATTTGCTTTCTTCTTTTCCTTCACTGCCTGTTTAACTTCCTGTGTCCACCATGTAGTTCTGATTTTTCTATCCTTGCAGACAACCTTACCACATGCTTCTCTGGCTGAATTAAACAATGTTTTTCTTCAGAGCTTGCCAATGAATCTCCAAGGTTTGATTCCTGTTCTCAAACTCTTTCATTTTTTCTTGAATAATGTTTTTATATTTCAGTCTACAGTTCACATTTGAGAGCTGCTCAACTTTTATTCACTTTAAAACTTTCTTATGTGTTCTTTTCAATATGACATTCAATTTTATCCTGCTCAAGATTAAATGGTGATCACTTCCAATTTTAAATCCTCTCTACACTCTAGTGTCGTGCACCAGAGAGAAAACATCATTATCAACAATAACGTAGTCACTGAGACCTTTCTTATTCCTTGCATCTTCTCTCCATGTGAATTTATGCACGTTTTTATGTTGGATCATGGTGTTAGAATAACCCGCCCATGTCCTGAGCAGAAATCCAACAAGTATTTGCCAATTGTTATTAGCTTTGCTCTTTTCTCCAAATTTTCCCAAAAAGGAAATTTGTATCTGTAATAAGGTTTAAAGTGAAAAACATTTTTTCTTGCAATGTACTGTTTTCATGAAGGTACCATACATATGCCATCAATAAAGCATTATTATCTGATGGCAGATTCATCCAACTGCATGGAAAATGATGAGTTTTGGAGAATAACTCCATTTATTTTCAATATTAGATGCCATTTCTTCAATGCGTCACTTAGGTGGTATTGCATCCTGATATTGAGATGAATTGTTTGATAGAATAGAGGGTATTATCAAAGTTTCTTCAATGTTATGGCTTTTACCACTTTTTGCAATTAATTTTGATATAAGATAAGCTGCAATTAATCCATCTTTGTCCTTTGGATCTTGTTTCTTGAATGATGCAGTTATTGTAGAACAATTTTGAAATCTTTCATACTATTCTTGAAATTATTCAATGGACTTATCTTTATCTTTTGGATGCTTTGTAGCAAGATGTTCTCGCAATTGACTTGGTTTCATTGTTTCATTAGAAAACATCTTGTGGCACAGTAAATACATTGGAAGCTGTTTGTTATATACTATGGTAAATAGCCACGAACATGTTTCAGTGTTTGTTGCACAAATTATTCAAATCACAACACAATAATAATAATATGAAAAAATCAGAAATCTCATCAATGGCAATACCACCCACTAGCAATATATGTTTTGACTGAGTCACAGTGGCTTTGTGCACCAGTGAACCAATATCTTAGTGCATTGAATGTAAACACGTTTTAGCACAATCTTGTTTCATCTATGTTCAATACCTAAACAGACATGTTCACTTCGAGCATTTGACCAGTAGGCATGGCATGATGAATAAAATCATTTTGGATCAGTCTTGTACTATATTATTTGCTGCATCTCACAAATATTTTTTAAACTTTTTATTTATGGTAGTAACTTTTTCTTTTCACATACATTCTCTCATTGAGTTTGTATATTTTGGATGTTTTTAATACAGCATGTAATTATTCTGCCACCCACTTGAAAGCTTAAATTGCTTGCTATTGGGCAGTACTGCCCAGGTTGAAAAGCTCTGATTTATACAGATAACAGTTTATGGGATGCTCCCAAAAGTGACATAAGATGAAGCATATGTTCAACAACAATAACCTTTAATTGTGGAACTGATTACGACCTATTTGATCACTTTTCCGCGATATCCATATTCTCATATGGGCAACCATGATCAGGCTGGAAAATTGAGCAAGCTGACTGGCTCATCTTCTCTATTTTAGCAGAATTTGATTGGTTTCTGTGTTTCCCTAAGCCATGGTGTACTAATGTTCACACATCAGTCCAGAAATCTCTGATGAAAACATGAAACCAGAAGGAATTCTGGATCTAATACACATCATTCATAAAAATGAAGGGCAAATATGTCTCCCACCAGTTCTGCATCCTTAAACATACCTGATGCATGACTGCCAAAACAACATTAGTTGTTGATACTCTCAAGGAAATTTGTGTTAAAACATCAGTAGTATCTTTTAATCCACCCTACTCCCAAATTTGTTTCTTAAAAATGCATATCAGAAAATCGAATTTTGTTTCCCTCAAACAGTACAGCATGCTGTTTAAAAAATAAGAAATGAAAGCTGCTTTGCTTAAATTCCACGCAGATGCAAACATTCATTATAAGATAATGAAACATCTGTCAGTAGCTGCAAAGACTATAACCCACACTCAGCAGAATTTTCTGTAAGAATGTTTTTCTTGATACCTGGAATAACACAATTAGTATTCCCTTTCTTATGCCATGCTAGAGTCCATATCATCAATAAACTATTAACCAATTTCTCTGACCAGTTGCCTGTGCAGGATTCTGTAAAAATAATAATAATAATAAAGATTAATTCTTTTCTTTTATGGAGAGAAACATCCTTTTTCCAGAACATAATCTGTCTTCTGCAAATATCATTCTACAAATGAACATATAGTCCAGCTGCATGCATTAGATATGCTGTCCTAAAATTCAAGCAATTAGTATCAGTTTTCTTTAACATGAAAAAAGCATAAAACAATCCTTGGAGATTTGGAATATTGAAAGACCTGTATAGTTTTGGTCACATCAGGATTCTCCCTCTTTTCATCAAGAACTTTTAATTCAGCTGTATCTTCTGAGCGGCAAGCGCTCTCTCCACAACAGTATACGAAAGAGTCCAGTGGGATTTTATTTTAAGTGTCATGTTTTTTAACTAACAAGTTTATAACCATACAACTTCCTCCAAATCTAATTAATGCCCCTATGCAGGTGACATGACCAACTGCTATCATTTGTGTAACATGAGTGTCATAGATAGACAGTTCCAGCATGCTAATGAACATCTTTCAAGATGGGCTCTTGCAAACGGGTTCAGATTTTTAGAGCCTGCATGGTCTTCATCCTGATCCAGAACTCAGCCTGGGACAAACTTTAATCTCAATTCTACCAGAAGCTTGAGGTTCATATTTCATAAGAAACTCACTTTAATCCCTCATATATCTATTTTCCACATCTTTGGATGTAGACACATGTTCTTTGCTTTCATTGCTGTACAGGACACTAATGAGATCAAACTTGTTTATGGGTCCCACATTTATGCTTCTGTAGAGAGAGTAAGTTCACACATTTCGCATATCCCTATATGTGAGTTGTGTGACACCAGACTAACTATCATATTTTCATTTATATTTTATTATATTTTAATTGACTTCCCTTATTTTTTCAATGAGTGCAGTCATCAGTAGTTTAGCTGCATTCATAACTTGTCTGTCCTTGTACACTTAGGCTGATTTTATTAGATTCATTGAGTGTTATGTCCATTTTTAAAATTTTACAGAACTGTGATAGCTAGACTCTTATCCATCAAGTCATAAAAATTACAACCAGTGCATTGTGAAATTCACTAATTCCTAGTCTGCATTCAGAGGCAAATGATGATTCGATTTGCTGGTGTGATATGAACAGCTGTGTTTATTATATACTACAAAAATAAAATCCCTGGCATTTTATCTCATGTAGCCAACTATTTTTTGCCAATGGTAGGAAAAGCTGTACAACAGCCATCACTCTGTCATACAGCCCTTCAGTTTCTGAATAAAAACTCTTCTACAAGCTCTTAGTTGTTAAGTAGACAGCATACAGGTGTCGATAAATACACTTCCACCATGGTGGAAGTGTATTTATCGACACCCAAATTTTCCATCTCCTGTTGTCTATCAGCAGCACTTTAAAGCTCATAAAATCAAGTACTCTGATTTTCTTCCTGTTTACATCAGCGGCTGTAAATCAGATATTGTAGTGGGATCTTCCGCTGTCTTTTCAGATAGCATATCTCCTCAGATCCCACTAGAATGTAAGAATTTTACTATTGAACTGTACAAAATAGAGCATGCATTGCTATAAAAGGTGCATAATATATTTACCAAGTTGTCTACAATCAAAAAAAAAAAAAAATCTGGAGTTGCAGAAACACCCAGGGTAGCTCTCTTAAATTCAACATGTCTGTTTTCAGTTACAGAAGCGACACTTCGATACACACACATTTTGAATTCCAAGCCACATTGGGATTAAGGGAAACAAGGCTGCAGATACTACAGCTAGATTAGCTTGTTTCATAAGCTTCCACTATCTGCATGTCTCATACACTAGTTACATGTAGATTATCAGATGTAAACTTTTATTCCACTGGCAGTCATCATGGAATAGAGACCAATTACAGGCTTCAATAATAAGCCTAAAATTAAATGGTGGCAGTCTCTAAGATGGGATTATAAAGAAAAAGTTGTTCTAGCTCGGATCCTGATAGGTCATAGTTAGCTTACATTGCCTCCTATTGAGGAAGGAGTTCACACATTTTGCACATCCCTATATGTGTTGTGTGAAACCAAACAAACTATCATATTTTCATTTATATTTTATTATATGTTAATTGACCCTTACTTTTTCAATTAGTGCAGTCATCAGTAGTTTAGCTACATTCATAACTTGTCTGTCCTTGTACACTTAGGCAGATTTTATTAGATTCATTGAGTGTTATTTCCATTTTTAAAATTTTACAGAACATTAATCTTTATCGTTGTTGAAAGTTTTTCACTTGGTTATATTATAAATTAAAGTTACCAAGAAATTATCTACTTGGTTTAATCCATTATGGGATACTGAGGCAAGTGATGAGAACTTATACCACCTTTGTCACGAGTTGCCCCAGTCCTGAAAGATACTTCAGGTGCAAACTCTGTTTGCTTACATTTGGATGATGGATTAAACCAAGTATATGATTTCTTGGTATCTTTAATTTATTAATCTTTATCATTATGTATAAGTTATGCATGTGTTGAATATATTATTTTCATCAGCTTTTTCTATATGTTCTTCTGAATTTTTTGCATTTATTTTTATACACCTTCTACATTAGTTTTTTAACACTGTTCATTTTCGAAATTATGGATTCTATAACCTTTTTAGAATAACTCTTTTTATTATCCCGACATTTCGATCTTCATATCAAGATCATCATCTGGAGCACACATAAATATACAAGACATGCTGCGTTACACTTCAAACTGAAAGCTAGAGAAACAATGATTTGATCACATGCTACTCACTGGCATGACCAAAAAAAATTAAATAATAATAAATTACATCAAACTAGATTTAATTTATGATTAATGAATAAACATTCTTGCTTACAGATAGTTTTCCTTCCAGTAACAGTAATGTCCTATTTCTATTATTACAATTGTTATTTTTGATTTAAAAAATTATTCATAAATTACAACATGAATAAACATTCTTTCTTACAGATTTTTTTTCTTTAACAGTGATATCCTATTTTTTAGTATTAACGTTGTTATTTTAGATTTAGGATCCTGGATTTTCTACAGTCCTATTATATAGTTGTTCTTAGAGAGGAAGGATTCGTGGGATGAATATATGCCTTCCATATGTATGGGATTTTTAGACCAAAATTATTGTTTAGGTTGGGGTGGTTAATAATGATCTCACAGGCTTCCTTAAATTTGCATTCATACCAAGTTTTGGTGTGATGTAGACAACTAGTGCTTTTCCAGTCAATTCTGTGTAAGGTGTTCAGGGCATGATCAGAAAGGCCAGCTTCACCCTAATCATTATATTTGATGTGTTGTTTATGTTCTTTTTGTCTGATCGGAATTGTGCATCCTGTTTCTCCTATATATGATATGTTACAGGTGCAATGAATACAGTATACTCCAAGGTGGGCCAGCAGAGGGAGTGGGTCTTTGGATGAGTTGAATAAGCTTTTTAATTTTGTAGGAGGTTTAAAGGTGGCTTTGAGATTGTATTTTTGTAGTACTCTGTTTATTTTGTCTGATGTCCCTTTAATGTAGGGAATGGTTATAGTTTTATTGTAATCTGGTTTGACTTTGTTTTTTTTATTGCGGTCTTGTAGAGAATTTTGTTAATTAATACTGTTTTGGCTGTATCCATTTTTTTGAAAAGTATTGCTGATCACTTTAAATTCATCTTTCAGTGCCTGTTCACTGGAGCAGATCTCCAGAGCCCTGGTTTTTAGGTATTGATGACACCTAGTTTTTGTGTTGGATGGTGGTAGGAGTTTGTGTATATATTGGCCAGTATGTGTTGGTTTCCAGTAAACAGTGAAAGAAAGATTGCCTGAGGAGAGACGTGTCACAAGTGTATCTAGAAACGGCAGTGTGTTATGTTTTTCAATCTCAATTGCAAACTGTATACGTTTGTGTTGCTTGTTTAGGTGGCTAAGGAATGTGTCTAGTGTCTCGCGACCATGAGACCAGATTGCGAAAACACGGCAACGTATCTAAGTCAGACTTTGGGTTTTAAAGGGGAAGAACCTAAAGCAAGTTGTTCAAAATGTTCCATATAAAAGTTAGAAATGGGGGGGTGGGGATAATGGCGAGCCCATGGCTGTGCCTTCTTTTTGTAGATTGAAAGCATTTTGCCATACAAAATAACCAGAACATAATACATGTGCAAAGAGCCATGTAATATCTGGAGGAAATTTATTCTGTAAAGGAAAGATTGTGTCATTGATTGGGACATTCGTAAAGAGGGCAGAGACATCAAAACTGACTAATAGATCATCTTTTTCTAAGGTAATGTCTTTGATGATATTTATGAAGTGTGTGTTTTTGATATATGAGGGGGGATGACCTACCAACTCCTTGAGTGTTGCCGCAATTTTTTGGCTGAGTGATAAGTCGGGCTATCCTTTCAACTATAGGCCTTAGCGGTGTGTTTTCTTTGTGAATTTTCGGTAGCCCATAAATTCTCGAGGGACGAGCGTAGTGTGGAAATAGTTTTTTGACTGTATCCTCAGGCCATGTGGTAATTGACTTAAATAGATTCCTGTTTTCTTTTTTATTCTATTAGTTGGGTTATAGTTAACTAATTGGTATGTGTTATTGTCCAAGACCAGCAGATTCATTTTTTCCACGTTAGTGGTTCGGTTTGCGATAATGGTGGCACTTCCTTTATCTGCTCTGGTTATTACTTCCGCATGGAGAAAGCACTTCTCCATGCAGAAGTATGTTCATTGCGCTTTGGCTGAGGTGAATTTTCTTTTTAGCCTGTTGCAATTCGGAATGATATTGTTGTCCCTACATTGTTTTAAAAAAGCCAGTCAATTGATCAAATTAAAAACCTGATTCTTCAGCTTACCGTATTGATTGCATTGCTTGTGGGTTGAATCTCCATGAATTATCACATAATCCTTTCTTTTAGTGTTACACGGTGATCAGCATTCATTTTTGAAATTATTAATTCTACTCTTAATACGAAGATCGAAACGTCGGGATAATAAAAAGAGTTATTCTAACACGGTTGTAGAATCCATAATTTTGAAAATGAATGCTGACCACTGTGTAACACTAAAAGAAAGGATTATGATAATTGATGGAGTTTCAACCCACAAACGATGCAATCAATACGGTAAGCTGAAGAATCAGGTTTCTAATTTGATCAATTAACTGGCTTTTTTAAAATGATGTAGGGACAGCAATATCATTCCGAATTGCATCAGGCTAAATAGAAAATTCACCTCAGCAAAAGCGTAATGAATATACTTCCACATGGAGAAAGCACTTTTCAGAGAACAAATCCAAGTTTCCAGGAAGAACTTAGCTGCTACACAAAACCAGCTACAAAAAGAAAAAAAAAGGAACTTTCAAGCTATGTAGACGCAGATATCTTCATGATCCTGGAAAAGATTACTGACAACACGGCAAACCACATTCTCCAAATGAAGAAAGAAAACCTAATTTCCAAATTCCAAAGACTAAAAGATCGAAAGAACCAGCCGACATATTCAAATTTCTCCACAGTGAACAATAACAACCAACCAGAAGCAAGAAACAACAGGAGCCACCAATCACCTACAGGTAACAGTAACATAGTTAACCTATCCAACCACGCTTTAAACAAAGACGAAATCTCGATAATTGACAAAGGTTTAAATTATGCCATAGCACCCAAATCGATAAACAAACTTGAATTTATTTGTAATATTAAGATGCCTAAGATTCATCCCAAATAGCATAGCAGAAAAAATACGTTTAGAAACCGCCAACATTTTAAATCATAACAAAACAATTACAAGCAACCTAACTAAACACGAATTAACAGCGATAAAATCACTAAAGTCAAATCCGAACATCGTAATAACCATAGCAGATAAAGGAAGTGCCACCGTTATCTTAAACCAAACCACTTATATGGAAAAGATGAATCTGCTGGTCTCGGACAATAACACATACCAATTAGTTAACTATAACCCAACAAATAGAATAAAAAAGAAAACAGAGAATCTACTTAAGTCAATTACCACATGGCCTGAAGATACGGTCAAAAAACTATTTCCACACTACGCTCGTCCCTCGAGAATTTATGGGCTACCGAAAATTCACAAAGAAAACACACCGCTAAGGCCTATAGTCGAAGGGATTGATAGCCCAACTTATCACTTAGCCAAAAAATTGCGGCAACACTCAAGGAGTTGGTAGGTCATCCCCCCTCCTATATCAAAAACACACACTTCATAAATATCATCAAAGACATTACCTTAGAAAAAGATGATCTATTAGTCAGTTTTGACGTCTCTGCACTCTTTACGAATGTCCCAATCAATGACACAATCTTTCTTTTATAGAATAAATTTCCTCCAGATATTACATGGCTCTTTGCACATGTATTACGTTCTGGTTATTTTGTATGGCAAAACGCCTTCTGCCTACAAAAAGAAGGCACAGCCATGGGCTTGCCATTATCCCCCCCCCCCCCCATTGCTAACTTTTATATGGAACATTTTGAACAACTTGCTTTAGGTTCTTCCCCTTTAACATTGATGAGTTTTCGCAATCTGATCTCATGGTCGCGAGACACTAGACACATTCCTTAGCCACCTAAACAAGCAACACAAACGTATACAGTTTGCAATTGAGATTGAAAAACATAACACACTGCTGTTTCTAGATACACTTGTGACACGTCTCCCCTCGGGCAATCTTTCCTTCACTGTTTACCAGAAACCGACAACATACTAGCCAATATATACACTATGCCAATTTTTTCACTAGCCAATGATGTCCTATTTTTTAAATACTAAAAAATAGGACATCACCAAATAGGACAAACCAAACCTACACTCATTCATTCATTCCAACCTGACTTATTCCTGATCACACTGTCTTCCAGCCTTTATTCGCACTAAGCTCATTCCTCTTCAGAGAAAATTGCTTACTTTATTATTATTACCATCATCATCATCATCATCAGATCTCCATGTAGTCAAGAGACACATTGCAGCAGGTCCCACTCTTACATGCACAGTTCATCATACCTTGACTTAAATGCATTTGCTGTCTCTGCACTCACTGTAGTTTCAGGCAATGCATTCAAAGCACCACCACAACCACCTTCCATATACATCTCCAGGGATGTCATCTTGTTCTTCCTCCAATCTCCAGTTCTATGAAAAATCTCATCCACATTAATCTATGAATTATCCATTACCAACTTACGTTTCATTCATGTCCCCTTTCCTAATTCTTTCCGATGGTCTCTGCACTTTGCATTCTCTCAAGCTGTTCTCATAGTCTATACACCAGAAACCAACTTAGTCAATCATCTCTGAGCTCTCTCCAACAGCTCATCATTTTGAAAACCAGGGAATCAAATCTGTTCACAGTAATCTATATGTGGTCTGATCAAAGTCCAATGAAATCATAACATGCTTACTTTTACACTATACTGTATATCACAATTTCAGCCCCTTCCAGTGTCACTTGAATAGAAATTAAACAATTATACCCTAAAATCAGACCTGGGAGGCACAAAACTAGAGAGTTAACTATTCAAGCATATCACTCCTCCCATACACAACCTGCTAATACATATCAGACAGGCAATCTCCAATCCAGCACATTAGTCTCCCATCTGTTCCACTTTAATTACCAGCTTGTCACATGGGAATCTATCACAGGTTTTTGCAAAATGTAAATATACTGTACTACTGAATATGCATCCCCCATCCAAAGTATTCATCAGCTTGTTATAATAAGTAAGCAGAATACTAAAACACAATCTTCCTTTAGCAAACCCATGCTGTTCATCAAAGAGAAGTCTGTTGTTATCAATCAAGGTCTTCATTAGCCTCTAATACATTGACCACAATCCAGACAAGCAGATTGGTCTGTAGTCCAAAGCCTTGGTCGTATTACTGTCTTTATGAAACTGAAATGGAATCATAACATGCTTACTTCTACACTGTACTGTATATTACCATTTTAGCCCCTTCCAGTGTCATTTGAATACTAATTCAATACAGTTTTGCCCTCTTTCACTCCTTTGGAACTTGGACACATACAAAGTTAAAGCTGTTGTTCACTCCCTGGAACATTCCCTCAAGACACACAGTGATATACCATTAAGTCCTATGGCTTTATTGGCATGAAGTATACTCATTTCCTCATATCTCCTGCTCAGTCACCATCAGTGGTTCTCATGGCTCATGTTCTACATTATAGTACATTTACAAGGATGGAATATTTTAATGAACTGCTCATTTAACATGTCTAATTTATCCTTCTCAGTGTTTATCATCTTCCTATAATCATCCTTTTATTGGTCACATATGGAAAAAAATCCCTAGGATTTCTTTAATCTTATTTGCTGACTGCTGCTCATACTGCACTTTTGTTACCCTAACCAATCCGGTCACCTTCCTTGCTTGCTCTTTGTACTTCTCATTAAGTGGCATGAGTGGCAATAACTGATTATTACCAATCATCCTGTGCTGCCTCCACAATGCCTTTTTCTTCCGGACTGTATACTTCACTTTTTTTTTTTCAGTCATCCATTTTGCACCCACCTTATTTAATCTCTTGACTTTTGGAATGCATTCTGTCATGGCCTTTGCAGATAGTTTCTAAATAGGATCAAAGTAGCACTGATTTTGTTCCCATCCAATTCCTCATTGCATGATATTCACTGCAAGCTACTCCTGAATTTGTCATAATCACCTGCTGTATAGTTCCACATATAACCTTTCTCACAAAAGTTCTGATATAGCTTGCTACTATCCAAGTGATCACTTCATGGTCACTTTTACCATCTCTGGAAGAAAATGTGACATTTCATTTACAATAATAATTTCTGATGAGATAACAAAATCCAAGACCTTCAAACCTTTGTTTCATACTGCTTATGATCGTTTTCCCTCATTAACTCAAGAAATTCATTCTCTTTGATTCCAGGCCCTGTCTTTTCATTCCAGTGTATATTACCATAATTGAAATCTCCTATAATGATCACCCTTTTCTTCAGTTCCTTCTCTTTCATTCTTTTTACGTGTGTCACTCGCCTCTTCATTCACAAACTCTCCTGCTCTTCCACAACACGTCCTGCTTCCTCAGGTCTTCCATTCACTTTAATCATTACATTCCCTTGCAGCAACAGGTTCTCCATCTCACTCACACCAAGTCTATTTAAACGTAACCTGTCTCTTTTATACAGTCTATCTGCTTCTCAAATTCATCCCACATGTTCACAGAATGAATTCCTTTCTCCTCACACAACTCTGCTAGCATACCGTTCATAATCTTTGCTTGCCTTCTTAACTCATCATTATGATACCTGGGCAACATGCTGACTACCTTACCGCACCATTATCTTTCACTCTCCCTAACGGTCTCCTGACATCAATCCTTACATTCTCCTTGTTACCAGTTAAATCATTTGTGCCAACTACCACTGTCAACTCCTTTGCTTTCTGACCTTTCTTTTCCACTGCTTCACTTACCATGCTCATTCTGTCTACCAGTAAACAAACCTTGTGCACCTTTTCACTTCCCACACTTCTAATCATTAAATCCCCCATACACAGTTGCTCTCAAATAATTCGTTATCTCTTTCAATTCTTTCATCCCATTCTTCTTTACATTTCCTTGAAAATGCATAATTCTCTTCAGTTCATTCTTCATACCTATTCCATCTCTTGCCTCATCTTTACCAACTCCACTTTGAAGTATTTCTTCCATTATTTTATCACTGCCCTTTGTGCCAATTGCATTTTCACTGCCTTGCACGTCCACTCTTATTGCTTGCATTAAGCATATTTAGATATTTGAACTCTCTATGTTTGAACACTTGGAGCACGTTTAACTATTTTTGCATCTTTCAGTACAAGCTTGCAACATTCTTCAAAGTTATGCGTGTTAAACTCGGTATACACCATGAATTTATAGAGAATTATATACTGTATTTCCTAAAGAGTATTAATGAAGAAGTTAGGAAGAAATCGTCTGAAACAATGTCATTAGAGGAAACAAAGAACATTTATTACCCTCATATATGTTTTGTTATCATTGATTCCATGTAAGTGCAATGCAGTGTATGACACCCGACAACGAAGATTGCTTGGAAATGCATGCCTCCCCCCCACGCACAGCTTGGGTTTTACTGCTACTGTAATCTTGGTGTTCATAGCACCACTCAGAAATATCATTGAACTGCTCTTGGTTTTTCATTATCATTTATAATTGTATGAAGCCTTACTATTTTTTGTTGTTTTTTTAGTTATACGTTATACTTTTTTTTTAATTTTTTTTTTTATTTGGAGCATATTATTATTCAATCTTACCCACTGTTTTGTCATAGATCCAGCATGTCATTTGTCACCTAGGCAAAATACTTTCTTGCAGAATCTCCTTCATCTATTAATCCAAGGAAACACAGCAGCTTCTGTAAGTAGGAATTGATATTACAGATTGTTTTATGTGATATGGGAATTGAAATTAATTTATGTGATCTATACAATACAACTACACTAATCTCCACAAGTTTTCTGTTCTGAATGGTTTCTGTTTCTAAATGGTTAACAGTAAAAAAAAAATATATATATATAATAGTAATGTTAAATATGTATTAACATAAAACGTAATTATATTTGTATTTATATGTGTAATTGTTATGCTTTTCCCACCCATTACTGAAGATTGAAATATATAGTACATTAATACTGTGCATGCATGCGGGGGGGGGGCTAAGATTTTGTTAATTTTTATTTTTATTAATTTTGTATGTATTTCCTGCCTAATGTTTTTATTTTTACGTAATCTAGGAATCTAATCTTAATAAATAATATCATTAAAAATATTATTAAACAACTATTTTTGATGGTTACATAAGATAAGAATCTCCCAAACTTTTGAAAGAGAGAGAGACAATTGTTCCATTTCAGATTTGGCTGATGTAAAAGTGCATAGTAACTTTCTTTGAAAAGGCATTTTTTGAATCATCTAGAAGATACCTTGTTCTCATCCATTCATCCCCAACCCTCTCATTTGTTTCATTATGTTGGTGTCTTTGCTATTTGGTGGCCTCATTCTGAAAATGAACTTACCATTTTTCTACAACAGATCAACAGCCTTCATCCATGCATTCAATTCACCATGGGAAAAAAAAAGGCTGGTAATTTACCATTCTTGGACATGCCTTACATGCACAGCCTTCTGTAATTTATCAACCAGTGTTTATCAAAAAGCTACTTTTACTGGCAGATACATCCATCAAAAATCTGCTCATCACACCTCTCAAAAAATGGTTTTATTAAGTCTTTAATTAATAGAGCACATAAAGTGTGCTCTTTTCCTCAAGCTTACAACAAGAACTTCTCACTATCAAAAAGTTAATGGAATTTAATGGTTACAACCCTAATCAAATCCAGCAGATGATTGACTCCTATGTTTCAACACCCCAGAATTCTTCAACAGACCACAGAGTTCCAATCCCTTATATTTCCGGCATCTCGGAACCAGTTGATAGAATTTTGAAGAAGTATCTTCTCATTCCCACATATTTTCCATTCAACAAAATTTCTCATCTTTTGCCATCTACAAAAGACAGACTGGCACATCTATTATTAGCTGGTGTTTACCAGATACAGTGTGAACGTAATCTAACATACTTTGGACAAACAGGCCATCCTGAGAAAAAGGAATTAATGAATATTAATATTATATCGAATACATGAAACCTTAAAAGTCTGGTCTGGCACAACATAGTATTGACACTAAACACAATATCCAGCAGGATAAAGCTCGTCTTCTCCATAGATGCAGGTTTAAATATGAATGCCTTTTCAAAGAAAGTCGCGAAGCTCTTTTACATTGCCCAACTCTGAATTGGAACGATTGTCTCTCTCTCAAAGTTTGGGAGATTCTTATCTTATGTAACCATCAAAAATATTGTTTAATAATATTTTTTATCAATACTAATTTCTAGCACTCGGCAACAGTTTATAATTGGTAAACCACCGACTGCTGTATGTACTTTGTAATCCAGTTCCTTTGATTGCTTGTTTCTACACTGATGATGTACTGTTATTTTCAGTACAAAATATCTGTACTTTCATTTCATTAAATTTAATTACTGTGGTTATTGTGTAATTTATTATTTATAATCTGGGAATCTTTCTGTAGAGACCAAACATCAAACTTGTTCAAGGTACTTCATGCATCCAATAAGCATTGTGGTGATTTCACACTAAGTATAAAATTCATCTCCCACCTAAAGCCAGTCATAAGCACACATGCCCATAGTGGCATTTGAACCCACTGCCTATTAGAGAGTGGATATGCTAACCACTTGGCCAACCAGGCCAGCATGATTTTTGTGTAAAATTCTTCATAATTTTCAAGTTGATTCTGGCTAGTTGTTGGCAATTATTTGTTTTTTAATGATACTTTTAAAAAATGGTTCAACACATATAAGGGAAATTAGAATTTATTAACAACTCCTATATATTATTTGTCCGCATGGGTAGCCTAGTGGCTTTGCGCTTCGCACCCATATGCCTGGGGAAGGAGTGTCCTAGGTTCGATTTCCGTCGATGACGTGAGGAGCTTAGGGATCTTCCTCAGCCAAGTTAGATTGTCTTGGGCGTGGACAGCAGGGTTTCCCCCCCTGCAAGCAGGCAAACTGGCCCTGTGAGCACACACGGATACAGTCATGAACATCGTCCTTAGGGGATGTAGCAGAGGAGTGGCAAACCGGCTGCATTAATACGCCAGTAACCCCCTCATTAGAAGGGGACTCAACCAGTCCTAGACGGATGAGAAGGATAGAATAGCATGATGCATTTATCCTATTTTTTATCATCTCTCTCTCTCTCTGAATGATTATAATGTCACAATGAACTTCATTTAGGGAGAAAGCAAAAGAATTAGTTACAACATTCAAATTATTAACATTAGAATGAGTCATTTTTCATGTATCTCAATTGCAACAACACTATTCAAGTTTATGGAACCAATGCCAGGCACAGCTTTGTAATTCAAAATGAAAATAATAAATTTAGTTTAATCCTTTATCCAAGTGTTAGCAAACAAAGTTTGCACCTGAAAATATCTTCAGGACTGAGGCAAGGTGGTGCATCTGTTGGCAACTCGTAGCAAAGGTGGACCAAGCTCTCATCACTCCTTGTCTCAGCATCTCCCACCATGCAAAGCACAGTCTAACCAAGTGCCAAATAAACTTCCAACATCTTTCTCTAAATCCAGAGTAATTTAACAATAGGTGGTACACCAGTTGGCAACTCGTATAGGTAAATATGACCTCTCCATTGCTTCTGCCTTAGTGTCACCACTTCTGGGTCTGCCTCCCACTGATGAGACCTCAAAGGTCAAAACCGGTCTGGGTAGTGGCCCTTCCCTTAATGCATAACATTATACATGTCTGCAAGGAGATGTGCTTTGAATGGTGGGAGATGCTGAGACAAGGAGTGATGAGAGCTTGGTCCACCTTTGCTACGAGTTGCCAACAGATGCACCACCTTGCCTCAGTCCTGAAGATATTTTCAGGTGCAAACTTTGTTTGCTCACACTTGATAAGGGATTAAACTAAATTTATTATTGTCTAACCAAGTGCAAAATGAACTTCCAACATCAAAATGAAAAGTTATTAATAATGAATAAAATAAAATAATAAAATAAAATAAAACAAAATAAATAATAAAATGAAAGATTTTTTCTTAATATTCCATATTGAGATGAAAAAGTCTTTCATTATATTTAAGAAATTAGTGAATTGGATGATCTCAAGCAATAAGATTGTCACTTTTCCGAAGGGCTCTATTAAAAGTACCCGAGCAGCATCAGGAAGGTTGCTGCTGGTCAGTCTTTTGTCAGATGTAACTTCATCTGCTTATATTGTCCTGACAGAATTCACAAAGGTATTTTGTGTTTTCTTTCTTCTACAAGAATATTTTGAAGGAACCTCCGTAGCTCAGTCAGTATAGAAGAAGCCCTTAGGTCAGAAAGACCTGGGTTCGATTCTCATCAGAGGCGTGAGGAACCTATATTTGGTCCCTTTTGATGAAAGGTGAGTTAGCCAGTCTCATATGGTGGTATGGGGTTTTTGCACCAGGAAACGCTGGTTTGTTCGTCCCCTACAACAGGCCAACCAGCCCCCTGAACACACATACACATCTACAGACATAGGACACACCGGGAAGCATAGGGCTAACCACCTTATCCTTGGGACGGGCATGGTTTGGAAGGACTTAGAATAGGCCAATTGGCCTAATACAAAAAAGGAAGAAGAATAAATAAATAAATAAAATAACTAAAATATTTATGAACAATTTACTGCGATTACTTCCTGTAACCTTGGAGAAGGACATGCAGTCTGTTTGATTATGATTACAGCAATGATGTAGTTTTCTGCTCATTTTAAGGAATAGACATTTGAATTTCAATCTGCTGTAGTGTAACATCTTTGTCTGATCCCCCTTGAACTCTCTTCTAGTCTCGATGGCATGAAAAACAAGGCCTTATGATTCTAAAAACTTATGTAATCTTGGTGTTCTTTGATTGTGTTCTTAGCAGAAAATGGCCAGTCTGTCTAAAATGAAGTTGACATAAACAGTATACTTGATAGACAACAAGTAAGGAAACTAGAAGCTATTTATCTTTAGTAGATAGTAGATAAAAAGATAACTTGCTGGTTTGAAAATAGTATACAGATTGTATTTGTGGAGAAATCCTAGTGAGTGTGGCAGCAAGAAGTAATAGTTACTAGTGTGAAATGAAATGCTAAGCATCTTCTGCCTGTCAGATGTGACTGTCTGATTATTCCTAGATACTATTGCTAGATTTCTTATCAAGCAGTGATGATTTTAACTTTATTTGCAAATTATAGACACATTTCAGGTGAAACTCATATTCTTCATCATACGAGGAATGTAAGCTTTAAAATTAGTAGCTTAACATATTTGTAATACTTTCATTAGATAATAATCTCAGTTAACAGCTACCATGCAGTTCATTTTTAATCAAATTACAGAAAAATTTAGAGGAAGCTTTTAAAATGGGTCTTAAATGTTTTAAAAACTTTAAAATATGTGTGAATACCTTTTACGCACATTTGTTAAGTTCATTTTCAATAACGAAATAACAAGCTATTCTTGATTTCTCTGAGTTTGCTATTGGAAAATGTGTGTTTTCTCTTCCACTCAGATGATATCATCAACTCTGCATTTTTCTCTGGGCATCTAGTTGTTATGTAATGTAAAGTGATTTTATTCAGCAGCCAAGTAATATGCTTATTGAAAGTAGCTTGAACTTATAGTAGTTACATTTTTGCTTTGAAGCCACAATGTTTTTTATCTTATAGATTTTATGCCTGTGATGGACACTGTGTGTACATGTGCTCGCATACATGCATTTGTGTACAGGAGAAAAATAAATTTTTGTGTCACTTAGGAGTGATATTTTTGTACAAAAAATAAAGATTAGTAATAATTGGCTGCAAGACTACTTTTAATCGGTGTTGGTAGGTCATTCCATTCTAAGTGATAATGCAATCGTTCTCTCTCTCTCAGAGTTCTAACTTGGTGTTTACTGTTTTTCTACATAATAAATATAAAACAATTGCATGATGTGAGGCACCATCTGACTGGATTTTGTCTGTATACTAAGTGTTTATGGTCAATCTTTCTGAGCAATTTTCATTGTGAGAACAATGAAAGAGTACTCACTTTCAAAGCCCGATGACATTGTATATTTCAAGTGATTTACATTCTACACAAGAAAGCTGTTAGAGATCAGTCTCTTTTAGATTTCATGCAAGCTGTGATTTAACTGAAACTCTGATTTGATGTTGCAAGTTTAGAGGGGTGGCATGAATTTTCCCATACAGTTATGATGAGTTAAGTTTTTGTAGGATATGCTTCCTTGTATCATCCTCTGCTCTTGTTTTCCCTATGTGTTTTTTTAATTGTTGAGATTTGGTCAACAGTGATATCAAGATATATACTGGATTCTTTCAGTGTAGTAGTGCATCTTTGGTATCTGTGGATTAAATAAAATATCTTCATTAAACTTAATGTAATGTGATGGTGAAGAAAAATTTTATCCTTTAGACCAATCAGCAATTTCCAAGAGTAGTTTTTTTTTTCACCATACCTGTTTCAGAATTATAAGGTGCTGTTCAGTTTTTAGGTGTGTGTGTATGTGAGCAAAATGTTTTAGCACCAGATTAATTTTTGTTTATCTCTCTGTCTGTCTGTCATAATCTCAGGCCATTTACACATTAAAACTACAGAATTATTCAAAGCAGTACATTTTTTCTGACAAATCAAATTAAATGAAATTTGATATTTTGGATGTATATTAAAATATGTTTGCTCTTCTCATTTCTGCTTATAACTGAAAAATTTTTTTTGATAAAAATGGGAATTAATTCAGAATTATAGTAGGAATTGAAAGTTTATTTTTCACTTGGTCAGACTATAATAAGTTTAATTTAATCCTTTATCCAAGTGTGTGCAAACAAAGTTTGTGCCTGAAAGTATCTTCAGGACCAGGGTAAAGGTGTTTTGCATTATGGGAGATACTGAAATAGAGAGTGTTGGTATCTTGCTCCACCTTTGCAAGGAGTTGCCTGGTGTTGTACCACTTTACCTCAGTCTTGAAGATACTTTCAGGCGCAAACTTTGTTTGCACACACTTGGATAAAGGAACTAAATTTATTATAGTAGGAATCATTTGGATGAAATATATTGACTTTAGTTTTGCTTGGACCATTTTCAATGGCAAAATTATGTGTAAAACAAATTGATATGTTTACAGTATATTTACTGTGTTCATTTGTTATGATGATAATGTTGCTGTACATGCACATTATCCCAATTGGCTCTTTGTAAAATACACAGCACATAGTAGATGATTTGTTTCCTCTTTTGGTCCATGTGTATTTTATTCATTGGATGTGGCTAGTTGCTGACTGCTGAAATTTCATATTTGGAACCTTACTAAAATTAGTCCTTCTATCTCACTTTACATTTCAAACCACCCAGACTGTGAAAGTGATTTTTTTCCTTCTAGATGAATTTATTATCCATAACTCTAGTTCATTTCCCTTTTCTGATTTAGCTTACCAAGCTGGAAGAGATGCAGAGGTGTTTGATATAAACAGTGATGTAATGCATATCATCCATCTACCATCTAATCCTCTCTACTGTCTCAACACCCTTTATCTTTACTTCAATATTTCTTGGAGATACACTGTAAAGATCACCTCCTTTCTCCTCATGGTAACGTAGACCATAATTCTGTGCAAATTTCTGCTTCTACAGAATGCACTTTTATTAACCATTTTCACCAGTATGCCTTTTGGCATTAGAGCAGCACTAAACAGGAACACTTGCTTTGAGTGAGTTGCTAAAGTCATCTTGTCCAAAATGGTGTTCACTTCTCATTCCGTTCAAAGTTTCTGCTTATCTGTATTTGACAATATGTATGCCAAGGCAGTATAAGGAGAAAACTTCAGCATGTTGTAAGTGGCATTTGACAAGAACTTTTCACCATTTTTAGTCTATACTTGAAGCATGAAATAAATGCACACAACCAACAACAACAAATCCAAATCTGACTTTGAAAAGCAAATACTGAAAATACACCTTCTGTTTAAATGTCAGTCAGTCATGCCTTCTGGTCTCATTCAGAAGCCATTGGGTGAAGTTTCTTCTCATGCATCCAGACGGCATTTTTGCAAGAATATCTAAATAAAGAGTTAATCTCCTTTGTTATTCTTCAGCTTCTTCTCAAATAATTCAAAGCAAATCATCTTATGCCATATCAAATGCAGCACACTGCATGCTTCCTTTGGTATTTTGGCAGAAAGCTATTAGAAAAATTCATCCTAAATAACTTGGATACCAAAAAGTCATCTGATCCTGATGTTATCTCTTTTACCAGTTGTACTTCAAAGTTGTGCTTCACAACTAACATTTGTTTCTACACTGTTTTACACTTTGTTGGTATCTGCTTCAATACATGGAATCAGCATACATTGAGTTCCATTCCAAATTTTTATTTTATTTTTTTAAAAAAAAGTAGAGATAAGTATGCTGTAAAACTGCTGATCCATTGCCTTCACGTTAGTGCTCCTTAAAACAATGCTGAAGGTCATCAGGATTCAACTTCTTGAATACTTAGAGATCTGCCACTTACCTTGCCAGTCTGCACTTTTTAACTCTGTGCACATGCATCGGAAAAGTTTCGGGAAACATGCACTATGTGCTTGGTATTTACAGCATTTGATGGGGGGGGGCTAGCTTTGAAGCCTGTCCATCCAGTTGGTATTCTTTGGTCTCCTGTTTCACTCTGTAATTGGGTAGGTGGTTTTCTGTTTTGTCTGATCAGTTCATGGTGGATGACTTCTTCGTTTCAAACTTCTCCACCAATTCATGATTAGCCTAGTGCACTGTTCTGTAATCTACTGTTTAAAAAAATAACTATCTCTCACTGGCCTATATCTCTTTCTGTAGTTCTGTTGACAAT
Source organism: Typopeltis vanoorti (assembly GCF_054136105.1). Taxonomy (NCBI): domain Eukaryota; kingdom Metazoa; phylum Arthropoda; class Arachnida; order Uropygi; family Thelyphonidae; genus Typopeltis; species Typopeltis vanoorti. Next base: position 104,348,795 of record NC_143558.1, read on the forward strand.
AGTACAATCCCTCAAATTCAGACTATGTCATTATTTTATTGGATGAGGATAATCTATTCACCTTCATTACTAGCAAAACACATTCATACCTTTTTATTATCCTTGATAATGATGAGCTCTTTCTTCTCAGACTGATATTTACCTTTAACCTTAACTGTGATAAGCTGATCACATCCTAATTGTCTAAAAAATTATATAATAATTATAATAATAATAATAATAATAAATTTTTCTGCCTGGCACACTATATTTCATCTGTGTAGCTTCTACCTCTGTACAAATTTCACAACTGTCCATCCTTAAAACACTATTCTCATGTTTGGGGCTGTCTACCAAAAACTAAGAGATTCTTGATTCTATTTATAGCAAAATTGATCACTTAATCCTCACCTGTTCATTCACATTAAAGCATCATCTGCCAGATAGCCTGTTTGAGCCTTATGTCTTTTATGCATGTACTTTCAGCAGTTCTGCTTCAAACAGGCATTTATACACTCTACACGAGGATTTCTCAACCTTTTTGCCTTTGCGGAACCCTTGAAATAATATCCAGGTTGTAGGGAACCTCTACATAATAATTATTATATATCATTGTTAGTATCTTTCTTTATTATTTATGAACTTAAAGATCATGAGGAAAACAAATAATAAGTGCTATAACTTTATCGTTTATTTGTAATTTTCGAAATAATCAGATAAATCAAAGTAAAATGTCATATAAACAAAAATATATGCCAAAGAATTGTTATTTTTGAAACAAATATGAATAATAAAGTTTAATTTTCTAATGTGAGATGTGCTTGTCTTTTGGTACACAAATACTTAAAATAAATAATAGATAAACAAACATGGATTTCATCTTCAACAGAAAGGAGGCGATTTCTGTCTTTGCTCTTAATACTTGTCAAACAAGAAAAAGCTTGCTCACACATGTAAGATGTTGAAAACTGCAGCAATATACTTATTGCTTTCCTATGAATAGTAGGATACTCTTCTTTAATAGTAATCCAGAACGTGTCCACGGATAGGTCAGTAAATCTCATCTTGAATGTACAACCAGATTGCAGCCCACAAAGTTCTTCCTCTTCTCTTAAGGTCAAGTTCTCAGGATCAGTAGAAGATTCCGAGTATGGATCTCTCACCCAATCATACATTTTTTGTTGGAAGGTACGGAAAATAATGTTCGATTTTTATCATCAGTTCTTCCAAGTGGGTTACAATAAGACTTGAAATTTGATGATATCCTTCTTTACTTTTAAGCCCCACCAGTAATTGGTACATATCAAGATTCCCTTTTGCAACATGATTTTTCCAAAGATTCAGTCTTCTTGTAAATCCAAGAATCTTGTCACTTGAAGTTAATATATTTTATCCAGAGCTCTGTAGTGACTTGTTAGCCTATTTAGAAAAATGTCGGCTAAATAGGCTAGCATCTGCGCCCACTTTTGATCTTGAAAATATATTTGCAGTTCATCTTTTAGCTCAAACACCCTATTTAGAACTTTTCCTTTACTTAGCCACTGGATTTCTGTATAGAGCAAAAGATTTATATGCGCTTTGTCCAGGTTTTCACACAGATTTTTAAACTTTCTGGTGTGAACCAGCCTTTGTTTAATGAAGTTAACCATTTTTGTGGCATCATAAAAAACTTTTTTCAGTTCATCTCCAAGAGATTTTGACATCAACCCTTCTCTGTGAATAAAACAGTGTGTTGAGACAACATCAGCATTTTTTTTCTTTTACATGAGAAACAAAACCACTTATGGAGCCAACCATGGATGGAGCACCATCAGTACAGATGCCAATACAGTTCTTCCAAGAAAGACCTTTTGTTTTCAGATATGAGGATAAAATATTGAATATATATTCCTCTGCTTCTCTTAGGTAATTCTTTACAACAGAGAAAGTTTTCTTGAATTTCACCCTCATTAACAAATCTTACAAAAGCTACAATGTAACAGTTATTGGTAAGATCTGATGACTCATCGACTTGGATGGAAAAACTGCTATTTTTCAGTTTCTCACACAAAACCTCGACGTCATTTGACATGTCATGGATACATCGACTTATCATACTGTTTGAAAATGGAATATTTTCAATTTCTTGTACTGCATCTTGTCCCAGCATTTTACCCACTATAATTTTACATGCTGGCATTATTAGGTTCTCACCAACTGTGTGACTTTTCCTTTTCTGTGCAATAATTTCTGCTACCAAATAACTTGCTTCCTGGGTCTTTTCACTGACACTGAATTTATTCATAAAAACTGCACTCTGTTTCTTTCGAGATTGCAATAGCATTTTAAAATAATCAGCACTTTTATTTTCTATATCATTGTGATTTTTTGTGAAATGTCTTTTCAGTTTTGCTGAGCCATTACCGTATTTGAAAGTTGTTTGCCACAGACAAGACACAGTTGAAGATGACAATCTGGATCACCAATCAATGTAAAGCCCATTGATAAGTAATTTTCATTGGAAATGGAAAATAAAAGTGCTGATTATTTTAAAACACTATTACAATCTCAAAAGAAACAGAGTGCAGTTTTTATGAATAAATTCAGTGTCAGTGAAAAGACTCAGGAAGCAAGTTATTTGGTAGCAGAAATTATTGCACAGAAAAGGAAAAGTCACACAGTTGGTGAGAACCTAATAATGCCAGCATGTAAAATTATAGTGGGTATCATTGTGATTTTTTGTGAAATGTCTTTTCAATTTTGCTGAGCCATTACTGTATTTGAAAGTTGTTTGCCACAGACAAGACACAGTGGAAGAGGACAATCTAGATCACCAGTCAATGTAAAGCCCATTGATAAGTAATTTTCATTGTAAAGATGAACCTTTTTTGTATTTGTGTTTTGAAATTCGGTATGAGATTCTAATTCTTCATCACTAGCCTCCTCAGAATTGTCTGAATTTTTTCTCTTCAAAAATTTCCACATTTTAACAGTTAGAAATTTCTATAAAATAAAAAATGTAAAAAAGATGATAAATCAAAATTAGACTAATAAAACTGAAGCACAAAACATAAATAAAGGAAAACAAAATAAATAAATGGGAAAACGGTGAGAGAAAAAAAACAGAACAACTTCAGTATATGGTGATCGTTGTTTACATCGTGCAAAGCACTATGCAACTTTATTCACCATTCAGAACAAATTATCAATATATTGAATTGAAAGTGTGAATATATTTTCACATAGGTTAGCTAACAGCTGCCATCAAAACTCAAATGAAATTGGTCTTGAAACAATAAAAATACTTAATACATGCGACACTATCATTAAAGGTATTAGTTTTTAAAAAAAATTGGTTAAATTAAAGGGCCAATAAAATTAATTTATAAAACAGATTCAGTTATGTTAGTAATATAATATTTAGTAAATTAATAAAAATATAATAAAAAAAAGTACAATATTGCTCAAACTATCGACTGCAACCTGAAGGAGTAACCTTCCCAAAAATTACAATCACCATAAAATGGAGTTTAGCCGAGAAAACATACAAACTTTTCATATTAATGAGTGAATACGTACCTACACGCTAGAAAACACATAGGATTGATAAGAGCCCGACTGCTCCTGCTCTTCTCATGTTTCTTGCTTGCACTGGCTCATAAGCAACGCTAGCTAGCACTAGAACTAGCTCCTGTTGCTGTAATGATAAGTGGATCACACACCGCATTGCCTCGCATCCTAGTGGGAGTTAATACAACTCATGCGAACTCAGATTTATTCCTTTCAGAGAACATTTATTATTTTCTTCCACTGTTTAAGTTCATTTATTTGCCACTGCTGTTCATTACTATTTCTTCCGGAACTCTTAGCAATGTCTCGCGGAACCCCGGTTGAGAAATGTTGCTGTACACTAGCTGTGTAAATGTGATCGACAACTGTGTGACATCCTTTTGTAGTAAACTACAAACCTACCAGACCTGCACTTCCTTTTCCTATTTCATTCCATTCTGACACTTTTCTTTGTTAAATGTATTCTACATAGCTTTTCAAGAAAAAAATATCAATAGATTCCTTCTTCCTTACCCTTGACTCCACATGACACCAGTGTACTTTGGTTCAGCAACTACTTGTGGAGTTTGATATATAAAAGTAAAACTAATTCCACTCTGATTGGATGGAAGTTATTATAGTTTCATATTTAAGATCTCATCGTCACGTCTCAGTGTTTCATTCTGATCAACTTGCAGAAGCAATATTTTGTGTACCCTATATAAAAATCCAATCACTGCGTCCTCATTCTTACTTTTTACTAAATGGCTTAAGGAAATTACAACGTATACTAGGATATACATTAAAATAAATTTTAATACACTTCCAATATTTTGGCAACGTTACGTTGCCATTTTCACAGGAACTTAAAAACAAGACACGTGCACGCAAGCACAACAAACAGTAAATGAGGATGAAGCAGGAAGCTATTCTTTCTCCTAAAAGTCCTGATGGTGCCCCCTGGAGGGTAATGTTGGTATTCTTGGGCGATTGTGCTGAAGGTTTTCTGATGTAGGTTTTCCCAAATTTGGGGTAGTCTCATGCAACCAAATTTGTTGAGGTTTGGATTGTTTCATAGGGCTGAGGCTGATTCCATGAAAAGCCTTTCATATTTGAATTTACTACGGTGTATTATCGTGGTTTTCTTCCACCGTATTCTATGGCGGGTATCCAGCGCATGGTCTGCAAGACCAGAGTGGCTGTACTGGTGAAACCGGATGTAGTCCTTGTGTTCTGAAATTCTGATATTAGCTATCCTACCTGTTTGGCCAAAGTAGGATAGCTTACAGCTGCAAGGGACCTGGTATACACCAGGTAGGTCTAGGGGAGGAGGTTGGTCTTTAGTAGAGTGGATAAGGGATGCCAATTTTTTATATGATCTGTAACAAGAAGTTAAGTCATGTTTTTTTAGGATTTTTGTAATTTTTTTCCAAGCTGCCATGGATATAGGGTATGGTGATGGATTTAGAGTAATCCTTGTAGTGAGGGGGGAGGGGGGTTGTGGTTTATTGGTTTCAATATTTTTTTTGGGGGGGTTGCCATTGACTGAGAAAATGTTGAGAATGTGGTTTACTTCTGTGGTTAGGGCATTGTCATTTGAACTGATAAGTTTAGCCCTGTTGTGTAGTGTCTTAATGACACCATATTGTTGTGAGGGGGGGGGATTGTTGATGAATGTATCTGCCTGTATGGGTGGGTTTTCTATAGACTGAGAAAACCAAGGTTCCATCAGGCTGGCAGGTGACTTGTGTGTCTAAGAAAGGAAGGCAGTTGTTTTTTTCTTCTTCCAGGGTGAATTTCATTCTGGGATGTTGGTTGTTTATGTGTGTTATGAAGGAGAGGAGTGCATCGGAACCATGTGGCCAAATAGCGAACACATCATCAACATAGCGAAACCATATGGTTGGTTTTTGTGGGGCAGAGGCTAAGGCTTTTTCTTCAAAGGTCTCCATAAAGAAATTGGCCAAGGGTGGGGAGAGTGGTGAACCCATGGCTGTCCCCTCTACTTGTTTGTAGAATTTTCCCTACTAAACGAAATAGCTTGAGTTCATTGTGAACTGAAATAGGGCGGAGATATCGGGAGGAAATTTAGCTTGGATTAGCTCTAAGGATTCTTTGAGTGGGACATTTGTGAATAAGGAGGAGACATCAAAACTGATCAATACGTCAGTGTGTTTGAGTGTAAGGTTTTCTATGCTAGCTTTGAAGTGGGCTGAGTTTTTTTATGTGTGAAGGTGTGTTGCCAGTATAGTGTGTGTATGAGAGCTTTGGCCAAATGTTTAGCTAGTTTGTATGTGGGGGAATCAATGCCATCCACTATGGGACGTAATGGTATTTTCCTGTATTTTTGGGAGTCCATAAATATGGGGGGGGGTAATAGAGTTAAATGGTTTTAATTTTTAATTTGTTAGTGACTTCCACAGGCCAAGAAGTGACCTTCTTAAGCAGCCTGTGGAGTTTTCTAATTTGTGAGTAGGTGGGATTATACTCGATAGGGAGGTAAATAGCCCAATCTAACAATAGAGCATTCAGCTTACCTGTAATCCTTTTGGTTAAGCAGTACTGTGGCGTTCCCTTTATCCGCTTTGATGATTATTATTTCCTTGTTTTTCTTTAGTTTTAGTAGAGATTTAATTTCTTTACTGGGCTTGTTAGTTTTCGGTGGTTTAGCTTTGGTCAGAACACAAGCCACATCCAGTCTAATATCGTTGGCGACGTGGTTTGGAAGGTGTCGTATCCCGCATTCAGTTCGTATCATAATAGTACCAAAAATACATAAGGAAAATGTGCCATTATGTCCCATAGTTGATGGCATTGATTCCCCCACATACAAACTAGCTAAACATTTGGCCAAAGCACTTCAAAGCTAGCATAGAAAACCTTACACTCAAACACACTGACGTATTGATCAGTTTTGATGTCTCCTCCTTATTCACAAATGTCCCACTCAAAGAATCCTTAGAGCTAATCCAAGCTAAATTTCCTCCCAATATCTCCGCCCTATTTCAGTTCACAATGAACTCAAGCTATTTCGTTTAGTAGGGAAAATTCTACAAACAAGTAGATGGGACAGCCATGGGTTCACCACTCTCCCCACCCTTGGCCAATTTCTTTATGGAGACCTTTGAAGAAAAAGCCTTAGCCTCTGCCCCACAAAAACCAACCATATGGCTTCACTATGTTGATGATGTGTTTGCTATTTGGCCACATGGTTCCGATGCACTCCTCTCCTTCGTAACACACTTAAACATTCAACATCCCAGAATCAAATTCACCCTGGAAGAAGAAAAAAACAACTGCCTTCCTTTCTTAGACACACTAGTCACCTGCCAGCCTGATGGAACCTTGGGTTTCTCAGTCTATAGAAAATCCACCCATACAGGCAGATACATTCACCAACAATCTCCCCCCCCCCTCACAACAATATGGTGTCACTACAAAACAGGGCTAAACTTATCAGTTCGAATGACAATGCCTTAACCACAGTAGTAAACCACATTCTCAACACTTTCTCAGCCAGTGGCTACCCCCCCCCCCCCCAAAAAAAAAATCCAAAAAATATTGAAACCAATAGACCACTACTCCCCTCATAACAAGGATTATTCTAAATCCATCACCATACCCTATATCCGAGGCACCTCGGAAAAAATTACAAAAATCCTAAAAAAACATGACTTAACATCTTGTTATAGACCATATAAAAAATTTGCATCCCTTATCTGCTCTACTAAAGATCCCCCCGCCCATAGAGCTACCTGGTGTATACCAGGTCTCTTGCAGCTGTAAGCTGTCCTACTTTGGCCAAACAGGCAGGACAGCTAATATCAGAATGACTACATCCGGTTTCACCAGTACATCCACTCTGGTCTTGCAGACCATGCGCTGGATACCCGCCATAGAATACGGTGGAAGAAACCCACGATAATTCACCGCAGTAAATTCAAATACGAAAGGCTTTACATGGAATCAGCCTCAGCCCTAAGAAACAATCCAAACCATAACAAATTTGATTGAATGAGACTGCCCCAAGTGTGGGAAACCTACATCAGACGACCTTCAGCACAGTTGCCCAAGAATACCAACATTGCCCGCTAGGGGACACCATCAGGACTTTTAGGAGAAAGAATAGCTTCCTGCTTCGTCCTTATTTACTATTTGTTGTGCTTGCGTGCACGTGTCTTGTTTTTAAGTTCCTGTGAAAATGGCAAAGTGACGTTGCCGAAATATTGGAAGTGTATTAAAATTTATTTTAATGTATATGCTAGTATACGTTGTAATTTCCTTGTGCCATTTAGTAAAAATGCATAACCAACGTCTAAGCCTTTCCACGATAATTGCATCCTCATTTCTTTAAAAAAAAGTGTGTAATATAACACTTTATCAAGAAGAAGCTCTTATTGTCTTATGAATTTTGTTTACCTCATATTGAAGAATGTACAAGAGTCTGAAAGTATATACATTGTATTTATTAAATTTATAGGGGGGGGTCTGGTAAGTTCTGATAAATACCTAAAACAAAAATGATATTAAAGCAACTGCTGTAACCAAAGGAAAGAACATACGAAGATATAACCCTACTACTAGTATGTTCTTTCTTGTGGTTATATCAGTTGCTTTACTATCATTTTTCATCATCATCATCATCAAATTCCTGCCATGTACCCTCAAGGGGTGTACAGGATATGATAGTACTACATGAAAAAAATTACATCATTATTAATTTCCTATCTACAATTTTCCTCCAAATCAGTCTGTTACTTGTCAACACTCCAATATTATCAGCTCTTATATTTCTTTCGTCTAAAGCACTTTGTACCGTATCAATCCACCTATATCTTGGTCTTCCTCTCGGTCGTTTTCCTGCCAACCTGGCAGAGAACACTTGTTTTGCTAATCTTTCCTCGCCCATTCTGTTTAAGTGACCATACCACCTGAGATTAGCTCTGCTAACGCATTCCTGGATGCTGCCAATGTCAAGTTCTTTCCTAATATCCTCGTTTTTAATATGATGCTGCCATTGATGCCACCTGTTCACGCCTATAATCTTTCTCAGGACTCTCATATCTGAAGTCTCTAGTCTTTGGTCAAGTGTTTTACTTCTGACCCAGCTCTCAGATCCATAAGTTAAAACTGGTTTGAACACTGTCTTGTATACAGCTAATTTAGTGTTGCGACTAATTTCTCTCTTATTCCATATGAATTTATTCAATTGACTTCCCACCATACCAGCTTTGCTGATTCTGTTGTCTATTTCTATATTTAATTTACCATCTTCAGTAAAAATCGTGCCTAAATAGCTGAAATGTTTTACTTGTTCCACAGGTTCTCCATTCACAACACAGTTGACATTTTCAATGATTCTGCCTATTTTCATTGTCTTTGTCTTTTTATTGCTGACCTTCATACCATATCTATTACAAGAGCTATTCAATTTAGTCAGAGAATCTTGCAGACTTGTAGCGGATTTATTTAGAAGTATAACATCATCCGCATAAAGCAAAGAGCTGACATTAACATCTCCAATTTCGATATCATGTTTAATACCACTTTCCTTCATAATGCGATCCATATAGATAATGAATAACAGAGGGGATAATGTACATCCTTGTCTCACACCAGATTTAACATTAAACCATCTTCCTGTACTTCCTTCGATTGTTACTGCTGACTTACAACTCAAATAAAGACTAAGTATTGCTTGATATAATGTCCCATTGACACCATATAACTGCAGCGTATTGAATAGCTTCTCTCTTGGCACCTTGTCATATGCCTTTTCCAGATCGACAAAACTTAAATACAGATCTTTGTTATATTCCCATACTTTCTCGACTATTTGTCGTAAAGTGAAGATCTGATCCTGACAGCCTCTATTTGGCCTGAATCCAGCTTGTTCTTCACCAAGCTTTTCTTCCACAATTCTTCTCAACCGTTTCTCAAGTATACTTGCATAGATCTTGCCAGGAACACTCAGTAGGGAAATACCTCTGTAATTCTCGCATGCAGTTTTATTTCCCTTTTTATATATGGGTACTATGAGAGCTCTACTCCAATCATCGGGAATTTATCCCTCTGTCCAGACTTTCTGAACTATGCAGTGCAGCCACTGTAAGACTCTTATACCACCATACTTCAGCATTTCTGGTCGAATATCATCTACTCCTGCTGCCTTTCCACATTTCAAGCCTTTGATGGCTTTTTCTACTTCAAGTATGGATATGTATTTCTGACTGCATGCCTGGTCAGTGTTTTTTACCACTGTGCATCACTGCTTGTTTCATTTAGCAGTTTTTCAAAGTAATTACTCCATACTTCAAGGATATCTTTTTCTCCCGTTTTCATGTCACCTTTATCATCTCTAATTCCTTTTATAGCACTCTTTCCTCCATTCTTAAGCTTCTTCAACAACCTCCAGAATATTTTGCCACCTTCTTGATATTTATTTTCTATATTCTTGCCAAAGTCCTCCCATGACTTTTGTTTAGCTAGTTTTACACAGTGTTTAGCATTCTTGCATTTGTCTCTACATTCTCTAAGAGCACAAGCTGACTTATTTGACAGGAACTTTTGGTATGCTTTCTTCTTTTCCTTCACTGCCTCTTTAACCTCCTGTGTCCACCAGGGAGTTCTGATTTTTTTATCCTTACAAACAACCTCACCACATGCCTCTCTGGCAGAATCAATCAATGTTTTCTTCAGAGTTTGCCAATGAATCTCCAAGGTTTGATTCCTGTTCTCAAACTCTTTCATTTTTCCTTCAATAAGCTTTGTGTATTTTAGTCTACAGCTCACATCTGAGAGCTGCTCAACTTTTATTCGCTTTAAAACTTTCTTACATGTTATTCTTTTCAATATGAAATTCAACTTTATCCTGCTCAAGGCTAAATAGTGATCACTTCCAATTTCAATTCCTCTGTACACTCTGGTGTCCTGCACCAGGGAGAAAACATCACTATCAACAATAACATAGTCAATGAGACTTTTCTTATTCATAGCCTCTTCTCTCCATGTAAATTTGTGCACATTTTTATGTTGGAACATGGTGTTAGTAATAACCAGTCCATGTCCTGAGCAGAAATCCAACAGATATTTGCCATTATTATTAGCTTTGCTCTTTTCTCCAAATTTTTCCAAAATATTTTTGTATGTCTCACAATCATTTCCTACTCTGCTATTTAGATCCCCAACAAGGACCAACTTTTCATTTTTCATTGTGTCAGTTGCTTTTTCTAAAGCCTCAAAAAATTCCTCCACTTCTACCTTAGTAGAACCTTCTGTGGGACCATAGGCACAAATAAGTCTCATTGTCCAGTTCCCCATTCTCATATTTGCCCACATTACTCTACTTGAGACTGACTGCCATTCAAGAAGATTAGCCTCGTATTTTGTGTTGAATACTATGGCTAATCCTTCTTTTCCTTGATTGTCATTGCCTGAATATAACATTTTGTATTTATTGCTCAGAAAGATCTCACCAGTTTTGGTCTTTTTTGTTTCAGTCACCCCTATTATGTCGATTTGGTACTTATCTAATTCCTCAGCTAGCTCTATTTCTTTGCCATTCAGGCTTCTTACATTGATAGTACCGATCTTTAACTCTGGTGATGTTGAGTTGGGGTTTATTTTCAGATTTGTTCCAGTAGCTGACTTTTTGCTGTTCGCCCTGGTTCCCTGGCGAAAACAACGGGGGCCTTGTTTAACCGGGCGACGCCCCAGCCGGCATGAAATTTTCTCATGTTGTACCATCATTCTATATTTTGGTTTAACCAATAAGAATACAATTTGGTCGGCTAAATCCCAAATTGCCAGCCCATCCTTGTCCGTTCAGTATCCAAGTAGATACCCAACAGGGTGCACCACGAGAAGGTGAGGATTGGACATTAGGTCAGAAGCCCTGGTCGGTTCTCCGCATTCCTTTAAAGGCTTTGTGGAGGTCTCCTCTCAGTTATACAGCTTTGACCCTTAAGCACCCCCCCCCTATCATTTTTCTCTAGTTGTTTATCAGAAATTTTCAGATCCCACCCCCCTCGTAATACAGAACATATAACTATATTGTTATCATCCTGACTAGCTGATTGAATAACAAAACTGTCACCTTGAAACCAGCAATTTTTTCTAGGTGTTCATTTTCTACATTGTATAGACTTGTCTTGAGAAGACAAGTTTATAATTCAATAATGGAATTTGCCTCTTGTCTTTCATACTGAAATTTTTTAAAATGAAATTCAACTCTCCTATGATTTTTTTATGAATAGCTTGACTCATGTTGAAGATTGTGTATGAGATTGTTATAAAGAATTCATGATATTTTTTCTCAAATTTGCTTAACAATAATACAAAAGCACAGGTGCATCATTTCCAAAGCACTAGAAAAATAATTCACCAGACACTAGCAGAAAAGCCTGTTAAGTAAATGATGTTCCCATGGTCATGTCAGAATGGCATCCATCGTTTTTCTGCTAATATGTTTTGGATTTATATCTCATTGTGACATGGATAATAGATGATTTTCATCATCTACTGTTAGGCTACTGCTATTTTGCTAGTTTCAGTCCTGTAGTTTCTTGAAAATGTGCTGTTTCTTTGCTGAAGTAGGTTCTTGGATTACTCAATCAGCATTATCATATCTACTGTAACAAATGGAATGTAGAGTTCCAACATTTCATAGGTGGGATTTCTATAATTAAATAAAAATAATTTTGTATGCCCCTAGAAAATGTTAGATGCATTAGTTAAAAGTTAATATATACACTCATGTTATTAGAAAGCACCTCACCTTACATAAATATAGTTATTATTAGTTAAAAGGTCATTTTCATTTGTTTATCATTAGATATTTCACTGTATTGCATCATCCATCATTCCCACGGGTTTCTGTATAATGTAATAGTTTTTGCTATTGCATCAGAATTTTTTATGCTATAAATAGACAGAAAGAGCTCGTTTTTGCATTTTCGTGCTGAGTTCACTGTGTCCAGTTACATGCAGTTGACACCTCACAAAAAAGTGTGATTCAAACTTTGAATAGAGAATGCTATTCGTCTCATGAAATAGCTAAAAGGGTATTCAGTAGTCAGTCTACTGTGGTATGTTTGCTGTCAAAAGTGAAGTAAACCACATCTGCTGAAAGGAAGAAAGCCACTGTCTACACCACATATGGGCAACCAACGGGCCGGATCCGGCCCTCTACTTCTTTTGATCTGGCCCTAATCTATTTCAGTGAAGTTTGTCTGATTCATAGTGGGAGAAAACATGATGTGTTCTACTAACTCACATTAAGCTGACATCATATGACTTGCGCAAAACACTATGTTTTCTCCAACCAAGGTGTCTTTCTCACTTTGACTAGCGGTGTGTGTGAACGTGTTACAACATGTCAGTTTCTATGCGATTATCCTTAAGTAATATTAACGTCAATATTGATAGTTTCGTATTTGAAGTAAAAGGCCAATCTTCACATTAAATTGTTATGTCGTTCAGTATATTATGAAATTTATGTAGAGCTTTATACCAAAGCATTATATTATAAATAAATCAAATATGAAATATGAAGTTTATTTAATAATTTGGTCTGGCCCTTGACTCGGAGACAGAATGAAAATTTGGCTCCCGAACTAGGAAAGGTTGCCCCTGCCTGGTCTACGTGCCAGGATTGAGTTCTAAAGTGGCTCTGTCTCATAAATCGCCATGTGTTGTCCAGAGAACTGAAACAAGATTAGGAAGAACAAACAGGAATTGAGACTAGCTCTGTAACTGTCAGAAGAAGACTGATTCAACAGGGACTGATAGCCAGGCACTCTAAAAAGAAGACCCCCCCCCCCTTGTTAACCAAAAAAATTAGATTGAGTTGGTTTAAGTGGTGCAAAGTGCAAGAGAATGGCCCCCCTGATCAGTGGAAAAGAGTAATTTTTTTTGGACAAGTAAAAGTTTAACCTGCAGGGTGCCGACAGCGGACGAACAATTTGAATACGATGAGGGGAAAAATTCAAACCTGACTGTCTGGTGTCAACAGTCAGATAATCTGGAGCTGCATGTCATATCATGTTGTTGGTCACTTGCATTTCACAAAAGGTTCCGTGAATGCACAAGTGACCCAGAAAATTTTAGAAGAATTGCTGTCCACTGTCAGAGACCACTAATACCTTAACAATGAACTGCATCTTTCAGAATGACCTTGTGCCCCTTGTCATAGGGCAAATAGTGTAAGTAATGCTTAATGCTATTATAACCCTATAAGAAGCATAAAATACTTTGGTAGCTCCAAAGTGAAAGGTATAGAACCACGAATTGACAGTTGCATCCAGCAGGAAATTGATTTTGCCAATGCCCAGCTGTAATAAAGGTAAGAGGAACATCCACAAAGTACTAATCAGCAGAAAGTGAATTTTTAGCTTTGAATGTTAGTAAAACTGTGTAGTTGAATTTTGATACTAGTATTTGTTTGTTTCAGTGAAAACATCACTGTCCACTGAATTTTAAAATATTTGCAAATTTGTCAAGTTTATTGTCATATTCTAATTATACCACATCTTGTACTAAAAAGACCAAATATTAATCAAAAATAAAAAAGTTATATTACCTTCATTATTTGTGACGGTTACTGTGTTGTTATCCCTTTTTAAATAGGCATTCAAATTTAAGTACCAATAAAACATGGTTACAGCAGGATGCAGTTTCTATGCACATGAGTATATTTATGTCCATACTGCAGGATAAGAAATAATCACAGCAGTTCATATCTGAATAGTACAATAACTAAACTTAACATTTTTGGAATCTAGGAAAGATTGACTGAAGACCAAATAAGTAAATAAATAAATATATCATAAGACTAAACAAGAGGTATATATAATATAAACTTTTAAATTAATAAATATAAAACTATTTTGTATATAACATCCTTCTAATTAATAAATTACTATCTTTGAGATCCCACTTTTATAATTATGAGAGAACAATTGCTCATACATTTACTCACATGATTACTGAATTGTTTTATAAATTAATGTATAGTGTTATCATGTGACTACCAGACTGAGTATTTTATTTTAATTTTATTTTTAAAACATATCTTATTTTAAACATACTTTATTTGGTCGATTGGTAGAGCCTCTGCTACTAACGGCTCGCAAAAAAGTTAAGCAAGTTTGAACGTGGTTAGTAGTTGGAAGGAGTTCAATCATTTGATGCTGTTGGCACACTCACCCTTGATAAATCTTTGGACTCCCTGGAGGTGTCACATAATAATAATAATAATAATAATATTACAAATATTAAAAATTAAATTAAAATTCGAAGTCAAATTATACTAAAAATTACAGAATAAAGAAGTGAAGAATTCAGAACATGGAAATGGTAATTAAAATAAAACTGTTGCGACAGCGATGAATGATTTTTTTGGAAATTGTAAGATAAGTTAAAATAGGAATATAAAACTTATTACTATTATTATTACGGGTATCTCCATGGAGTCAGTAGACTCATCGCGGAAGACCCAACCTAGCAAAACAATATCTGTCATATCTCTTCTTGCATTCATTTACAGACGAAGAGCTCACAACTAAGTCAGGCAATGAATTCCACTCATTCACCACCCTCCAGGCAAAAACCTTGTTCTGACACCTTTGTTAACCACACTCTTCTTTAATTTCCAGAGATGACCTCTTGTTCTTACATCACTATCACACAGCTGAAACATTTCCCCTGCATCAATCCTATAAAAACCTTTCAGTAATTTGAATGTTTCTATCATATCCCCTCTTCTTCTTCGCCTATCAACCAATCTCTGCAATCCACAAGCTCTCAATCTATCAATGTAGGGAGCATTTTTTATATCACTCGCCAACTTGGTCACTCTTCTCTGAACCCTCTCCATAGCCTCCTCATCTCCACCGAATCCAGGTGACCAGACCTGAGCACAGTAATCCAAATATGGAAGTATCAGTGCTTTATAAAGGGGAATAATAACTTCTTTATCTCTGGATGTCAGTGTGTTCCTCATCAACCAAGTAATCCTATGTGCAATCTTGGACACCTTAGCAATGTGTCCTCCGAACTTCATCTCCCTATCTACCAATACCCCTAAGTCCCTAGCCTCATCAATCTCTTGGAGTACCTTTCCATCGATGTAGTACACAGCTGGCAATCTTTTAATCCCAAAATGCATGACTTTACACTTTTCCACATTGAACTGACATCCATTATCTTTTGCCCATTTTACCAGCTTATTTAAATCCTCCTGCAAACCTTCAACATCAGCTTGATTTTTTATGGCACTACACAACTTTGCATCATCAGTAAACAACTGAATATCTCCCTTTAAGCCATTTCCTATATCATTTATATACAAATTAAACAACATTGGCCCAAGCACAGAGCCCTGAGGCACACCTCTGGTCACCTGCCTCATTCTGGACTCGGCTCCTCCATACACCACCTTATGCTATCTCTCCCTGAGCCATTCTCCTATCCATATCACCAATTTAATATTCCCATCTGCTCCAATTTGTGTAACAGTGTTCTATGGGGGTATCCTGTCAAATGCCTTAGCAAAATCCAGAAGTACCACTGTGTAGCCAGTTCCTTTGTCCAACTCAGATGTTATTCTATTATGAATAGTTAATAGATTGCTAAGGCAGGATCTACCTTTAACAAAACCATGTTGGTCTCTATAGAGTACCTTATCCTGATCCACCCATTCTTGAATTTTGTCTTTAACCAACTTTTCCAATACTTTTACCACTACTCCTGAGATGGTGATTGGTCTGTAATTAAATACCACAGTTTTAGCGCCACCCTTATGCAAAGGAACCACTTGGCCTAACTTCCACTCCCTAAGGACAGTCCCAGAGTTCAAACTTAAATTAAATATCCAAGTAAGAGGGGTT
Organism: Typopeltis vanoorti; assembly: GCF_054136105.1. Lineage (NCBI taxonomy): Eukaryota > Metazoa > Arthropoda > Arachnida > Uropygi > Thelyphonidae > Typopeltis > Typopeltis vanoorti. The sequence goes on from NC_143558.1 coordinate 104,365,189, forward strand.
GACAATTCATTTGCACATTCACGCAACACTCGAGCTGATATTCCATCTAAGCCTACAGCAGTGTTTGCATTTAAATTTTGCAATATATTTAATACCTCTGATTCTTTGGCTTCAATTCTCACATTAGGTATTGCTACAGGTATAGAGATATCCTCACTTGGGTGATAGACTTTTGAAAAGTGATCACTCAGTAACTCGTATATTACATCTGATTTTGTCACCTCAATACCATCAGCACCCACTAAAGTTATCCTTCCGAAGTCATTCTTCCTCTTACTTGCCACATAGCAGAAGAACTCTTTGGGATTACCCTTGATCTCTTTGGCTAAGGTCTTCTCATAATCTGATTTAGCTTTTCTTACTATGCTGGTAACCTTCCTAGCTTGAGCCCTGTACTGCTCATGGGTGTCCTGATCGCCTTTCTCCTTGTAAATTCTCCATAACATTTTCTTTTTTTGCAGATCAAGCTTGATACTACTGCTCATCCTTCTAATGCCTGCCTTGACCTCCTGACCATGGGGACACAATCTGATATTGCTTTCCTCAGATACCCGCTGATTTTATCCCAAGCACTGCTAACATCTTTCCCTTGCAATATGTTCTGCCATGGGATGGCTGCAAGCTCACTCCGAAGCTTGTTATAATTGCCTAACCTGTAGTTCCATATATACCCGTTCTTAACAGAAAAATCCACAGATTTTGCAACCTCCCAAGTCAATACCACATGATCGCTTTCATCAATTGGAGGTAACGAGGACACCTTACTTATGCATATAACTTCTGAACCAATAACCAGGTCCAACACTCTCACACCACGTGTCCCTTCAGTTATGTGCTGTTTCAAGTAATTATCTCGTAGAAGATGTATGAACTCCATTTCCTTTTTGCTACGTGATATTTCCTCCTTCCGATTGATATCACCATAATTAAAATCCCCCATAATAATCACTAAGCCTTTACTCATTGCACTAATTTGCTGATGCATGAATTCAATATCTCCCCCTGTACCCCCTGTAGAGGTTATATTCAAAGTAAAATGTGAAGAAGTTAAAAGGACATAAGAAACCTAAAAATCCTAGTAAAAATATGTGTGTATAATTTTAAATTATTCACACTTAATAACTTATATAGTTAAACTGATACAGGTATCCCTTGCTTAACGCGGTTTTGCTTAATGCAGGATTTGATTAACGTGGCGAGATTAATTGCGACAATCCCTTTATATACGCGGCAAGAATTTTAGTTAACGCATCTTTAAATGTACCAAAATTCCACCAAATATGACATCATTGCTACAACCCATGGACGTCATTTCAACTTTCAAAGCCTATTTTCTTAAAAAGACATTCTCAAAGGCAGTAGAAACAACAGCAGGAAAAAATGCGATTAGGCTCCAAGAATTTTAGAAAAATTTTAACATTAAACACGCAGTTGAAAACATTCATGACTCATGGGAGCAAGTGTCTTCTAGCTGTATGAGAGCTGTTTGGAAAACCTTTTGCAGAATGCGCTAATGACTTAGGTGGTTTTCAAAATCCTGAACAATGTGGTTGAAGAAATTGTTGCAATTGGTGAAGACATTGGTTTTGATGGTGTTGATTCAGAAGATGCTAAATAATTATTGGATTCAAATTCAAAAGATTTCAGTTACAATGATCATCTTGAAATTGAACAACAATGCGCATATAAAGACAATGAACAAATGAAATGTGAAGATGAGGTTCCGAAGGAGATAATTAAAGAACTGGATGCAATATTTCAGTTTAGAATCACTTAAGCAGCAAGTAATGGGTATGGATCCAGATGTTAATCGAAGAATGCTTGTTTACTGTGGTCTAGAGAGTCATTTTGCTTATTATCGTTGAACTTATGCTGATAGGAAAAAACTAAAACTGTTCAAACGACTCTTGATAACCTTTTTTAATAAAAAAATTGCAGTAGCTAATGTAGGTACAAACATTAATTAAACATTTACTTTGCATTCATTTTTTATCCTGAAGGAATACCATATAAAACGAATTATTAATATAGTAATCGATCATGGATGAATTGTAATTTTTACCATTGATTATTATATTTGATTAACACGATATTGATATACGCGGTAATCAAGGGATTAATTAATCACGTTAATCAAGGGATACCTGTATACTTATATAGGTGATAATAACCACAATATAAAATAGGAATAATGAGTTTAAAAGGAAAAAAAAATTAAAGGACATAAGAAACCTAAAATCATAGTAAGTGTGTGTGTGTGCACACACACACACTTGTATAGTTTGTATAAACTATTCTTGTATAGTTAAAAACATACCTAATGTAAAATAGAAATAATGAGCTAAAAACGAAAATTTAAAGAACATTGAAACCTAATAAAATCATAGTAAAAATTATAAGTGTGTACAGTTGAAAAGTGCTGTTAAAAATTATGAGGTGAATACTTCTGGATGACAATTTTCATAAAGGTAGAGAGTTAGTGGCATATCATATATAGTCTGTATCAGTGAGCTTGTAGTGTTGTGATTTGTTGGGAGTTTTCTGTGCATATTTTCATAGTATAAGGAGCTCCATATTAAATAAAAGCTTGCTTATCATTTTATACATCAGCCAAGGCTACACAAACTACAGGTTCAGAACACTACTAAGTTATTATACTAAGTTTTTTCATGTACATTCCTTACCCTACCCCATTTTTTAGCTACACTATTATTATTTTTATTATGTGACACCTCCAATGAGTTTAAAGACTCACCAAGGAAGGGTACCTACTCTACAACTCTCCATCTCCATTACTCAATCCATCAACTACAGCGAACCGCATCATCTATACTAATTATCTTAATCCTAAGTTTCAATATTTATTATTCCCCTCTTCTATTTCTATAGTTACGACTTTGCAACATGCCATAATAGACTGCATCAATGTCATAACTATTATTTTTGAAGAAATTACAATGTATACTTAATATTAATGTGAATAACTTGAATTAATACTTCCAGCATTTCAGCAGAGTCAAATTGCCATCATCAGGTAATATAGAACAATGATATGACAACCAACCTGCAAACTAAAACTGGGTAAATGAGGTTGAAGTCGGGCTTGGAGTTCTAAATGGCACCCTTTAGTGGGTGCTCTTGGTTGTTGGGCTGATGATATGAGAATAAATGCTTCCTAAATTTGGGACAACTTCATGCACCCAAATTTGTTGAGGCTTAGAAATTTCTCACAGCTGAGGCATATTACAGAAATAGCCTCTCATATTTGAATTTGCTGTGGTGGATGTCCACAGCATGGTTAGCAAGTCCAGTGGTTGTAGTGGCAGAACCAGATGCAGTCTGTGTGTTCAGAAATCCTGATATTGGCTGTCCTGCCTATTTGGCTGTAGTAGGGCAGCTTGCAACTACAAGGAACCTTGTAAACATATCTAGGGAATATGGCTGAGGTTTGGTCGACTAGATAAGCAATGCCGATTTTTTGGGGGGTCTGCAAGTGGTTGCAAGGTTGTATTTCTTTAGAATTCTTGATAATTTTAAGGTTGTGCCCCTGATACATGAAATGGTGATAGATTTTGTGTAGTCCCTGTTCTGGTGGGGGGGTCAAAGTTTTGGGGTTTTAATATTTTTGGGTTTGGGTGGGGATTGTATCCATTTGCTAAGAAAGTGATGAAAATTTGTTCGAGTTCAGTAGTTAGGGTTATCAGAACTGATTGATTTTGCATTGTTATATAGGATTTTTATAATCCTATATTGTTGGGAGGGCAGGTTAATGTATCTATCATGTGTGCATTTTCTGTAAACCAAGAAAGTCAGGAATCAATCCATCAGGCTGGTGTGTGATCAGAGCATGTAGGAAGGGAAACTGTTGTTGTTCACCTTTTCTAAGGTGAACTTTATGCTGGGATGTTGATTGTTTAGATGTGGTAATAAAATGTTGAGAGTGTCCGGGCCATGTGGCGAAATGGTGAACACATCATATATGTAGCATAGCCAAACAGTAGATTTATGTAGAAGGGCAGAGTTTAAGGCTTTCTCTTCAAAGGTCTCCACAAAGTATTTTCCTTCTAAGCGAAATGAACTGAGTCCATGGTAAACTGAAACAGTGTGCTGAGATATTAGGAGGAAATATAGCTTGGATAAGGTGTAAGGTGTCTTTAAGTGGGGCATTAAAATAGAGAGGAGACATCAAAACTGACCAATATGTCTGTGTGTTTAAGTACAAGATTTTCTGTACTGGCTTTAAGGTGAGGTGAATTTTTTTTTATTGTGTTAAGGAGTGTTGCCAGCATACTGTGAGAGAACTTTGGCTAATTTGTATGTGTGTGAATCATTACCATTCACAATGGGGTGTAATGACATGTTTTGTTTATGGATTTTTGGTAGTCCATATATCCAGGAGGGTCTAGAGTTATATGGTTTTAGTTGATTGGTTATCTCCACAGGCCAAGAGGTAACCTTTTTTAAAGGAGTCTATGTATTTGTGGGATCGTGGTCTAAAGGAGAGTAGGTAGAGTGAGCTCTAAGCAGGTAGCCAACCAGCATAGCAAGCCATAAATGATTTTGACAATATGATATCCTTGGTGAGAATCTGTTATTTTACTTCTTTTTTGGGACATCAATAAGAATCAATTGTTCTTATTGATTCTGTATCTACCTCTAATACCAACCATTTCTTTCCAGACATAACCCCACTGTTGATAATGTTATCTGTGTATGACAACATTCTCAATATAACCCATAGTGCAGATGTTTTTGAGATATTTTTCTGGCCCATCTGTTTCCCACTATCATCTCTCATTTGAAGTTACTCTGGCCATGTGCTTTGTGTGTGTGTGTGTGTGTGTGTGTGTGTGTGTGTGTGTGTGTGTGTGTGTGTGTGTGTGTGTGTGTGTGTGTGTGTGTGTGTGCATGCACGCATGCATGCACACTCATGTTTGAATGAAGCTTCAATATTCATATCTCGTATTATTAATCTCTTTTCTGATTTCACATATCAAGCTGAAAGGAAAGTCAGATTATTTGCATTAGCCATGATTTAGTATGATTTGTTCACCTGCCAATCAGAATACTAGATAATCCTTGTCATTCTTCCAACCCCCTTTACCAGCTGTTACTTCAAATAAACTGTTGCTTTCCACTTGGCAACCCTAACTATATTCTTATCCATATTTCCTTTTCTACAGGTTGGTCTTCTCCTAGCCAGTCTCAGCCTTATATTCTGTAGTATTGCACTGATGCCAAGCAGGATGAGTTCTGGAATTTCTGTACCTCTTTTCCATGGTGTGATTACTGTTGTCCATGCGGTTAGCCTAGTGGCTATGCGCTTCACAACCATATGACTGGGGAAGGAGTGTCCTAGGTTCGATGAAGTGAGGAGCTCAATGGATCTTCCTCAGCTATAGCCATGTTAGCCCGTCTTGGGCGTGGACAGCAGAGTTTCCCCCCCCAGTTTATCTGGGGTTTTTCATCTCGCAAGCAGCCAAACTGTCCCCATGAACACACACACACACACACACACACACACACACACACACACACACACACACACACACACACACACACACACACACACACACACAGATTGCAGTCATGAATATCGCCCTTAGGGGATGAAGCAGAGGAGTGGTGAACCGGCTGCATTAATACACCAGCAACCCCTCATTAGGAGGTGACTCAACCCATCCTAGGACGGACGAGAGGGATAGAATAGGATTACTGTTTCTGCTCTTCTCATCCAAACACCTCCTCCAACTGAAACCTGAAAATATTATTACTGAAATGAAGGCTTTCATTCCTTACTCTGCAGAAAATCTCCAATTCTCTCTCTCTCTCTCTTTTCCCAGCATTGGTTCTCTTAACAAAATGTCTGAGTAGTCAAAAGATAAAAATTCACCATATATTCATTACCTCTTGCTTTTCAAGTGTAGGAGCCAAATGCAGTAAGCTTATATTCTACTCAAATAGCAGTTAAACTGCGTTCACTCACTAATGCCTTTAGGCTCTGACATTTTGTGTTTCCAATCACATTCGAATTGTGCCATTGTGATTCCACCCAAAATATGGCTGACTTCTGGTCATTATTCTTTTTCTCTTGTATAGAAATTTTCTATTTCTTGATTATCTACTACAGATGTTGAAGCATAGCAAGATATTAATTTCCTTATTGTTATATTATTCTCTAATCCAATTAGTAACACACGTATTCTTGCAGATATGATGTTACAAGAAAGGATCAACTTGGTGAGCTTAGGTTTAACAATAAAGTCCACTCTGCATTGTTTACAACTGTTTGCAGATTCTCCCAGGAGTATCTCTGAGCCATCGTCTACCATCTTGCTGTTAATTCTTTTAATCTTTTTGTTTCATTCACTAGGAGAATATCTAAGTTGATATTGGTTAGTTCTTGGATTAATAAATCTTTTCAGGGTACCAATTGCCAGTTTCAAAGATCTTATAGGCAGATTTCATTTTTGCTTCAATATGTGAGAATAAGATGTCCAAGGCATCAGCAATATTCTTAGCATCCCTGGCCCCACTCAATACCTTGTGGCCCACACCCCCCCTTAGAGAGGTGAGTGTGGGCCACATGAGACTTGGGGTCCGTTTCTGTTGCTGTAATAATGGCATCTTTGTTGTAGTCAGATGTGCACTTCTCCTGACTAAGGTTCTGAAGTGTTCACAAGAGCTCTGTTAGTGTCATTGGTTTCAGGTCTGATGGTGGCTAGGATTCCGAACATTCCAGGATGCACTTCAGAAAAGTAGAGTTGGACTTTCCACCCCATCTAGTGTACGCAAACAAAATTTGTTCTATGAAGTAACTCCACAACTTGGTTACTTGTAAATACAGGCTGATGGCTTCACATTAATTTCCTTAGTATCGCATAATGCAAAGAAAATATCCTTACAAATATGTATAATGTTGTGCATTAAGATTACTACCCAGACTAGTTTCAACCTTTATTGAGGTGTCATCAGTGATAACTAGATCCAGAAGAGATACCAAGTTTGAAGTAATGCAGAAGTCATGTCTTTTCCATATACAAGTAGTCAAAAGGTGTCACACCTTATTAATAAAATACTCTGCATTAGAGATATATGTGTAAAGTTTTTTCACTTGGTTATACTATCAATTAAAGATGCAAAGAAATTATATTCTCAGTTTCATCCTTTATCCAAGTGTAAGCAAACAAAATTTTTAATGTGAAGCAACTTCACAACTGGGCTACTTTTATATAGAGGCTAATGACTTCACACGATATACCATTATACATGTCCATTAGGATATGTGCCTTGCATTATGGGATACTAAGGCAGTGTATATGGAATACTTATTTGCCTCTATAAACAAGTAGCCCAGTCATGAAGTTACTTCATGTGCAAAGTTTGCTCACACTTGGATAAAGGCTGAAACCAAGAATATAATTTACTAGGGGGGGGCTCTTCCCCCCGATGCCTACGGCACCCAACCTTCCGTGTTCTGGACTGGTAGGCCGGTTCTTCTTGAATTCTGATGACTCGAATTTTGAAGACTGACACTCAGGGTAGCTCCTGAGTTTTAAAACGTTTCAAATAACTTGACAAAAACGTTACAGCCTACATCCGTTTTTCAAGCCGAAGTCACATCCGTTTCCAATTTCAGCTTATCATTTTATAGTATAGAGTAGATTAACAGCATTGGTGAAGTATTGCTTATGATAAGTGATGAGTTGTGTCCTCTCATAGTGGATGATTTGATGGAGTGGCACTAATGGTTTTGAGAGCATATGGTGTGAGGAGGAGCTGGGCAGGTTCTGGTGATATTTAGCAGGATATTGCTATAAGTCAGAGAGCATAGAGTGTGAATAGCAAGAAATGTTTAGGCAGTTGAGCTTGGCAATTGCAAAAAGAATGAATGTTATGGGATATTTTAACTTCTCAACATAGGGCAAAAAGGACCGTCAAGTAGATACCAGGAAATATTCCTCACAGAAATCTTCCACTCATTCCTAGATTGATATACTTTGCTTTCAGTTCTGTAAGTGAAGCACCTATCCAAGTTTTTATGTGATCTATCCAGTTTATTCTTAGTCTTCCTCTTTTTTGAGTTCCTGGAATAAGTCCATCATTAGATCAGCTGATATGACCAAACTAGATGAGTTGCTTCCTTTGAATCTTAGTTATTATGTCATCTCTTGCTACCAAAATAACTGATTCTTTATCTTACTTCCAGATTTCTGACATGATCAGTGTATAGTATTTTTCATTGGGGTTGCTGGCATTTCGAGGGTCACTTCCAAGTTTCACTTCCATTTAGAAGTACTGAATTAACTAGTGCCAATATGACATAGTCTGTTTGTAATTGTACGCTGGTTATATGTCAATTGTGGTTTTAGTTTTTGGAGTGCTGTTGTTGCTTTTGCAATTTTTCTTCAAATATCCTGCCCTGCTCTTCTCTCTTTATTAAAGATATTGCTTAGATATTTAAACTGATTACCTTCTTCTTAGGGTGCATCCTTGAGTAGGATTTTTTCAGTTTCTGTCACATCACTTCTTTCTTGATCAACTGCACAGATAGTTCTCATTGTTTTTGATTTGGGAGTACTTATGGTTAAGCCATATTTTCTAAGGTTATGAGCTAACTTTATGGTGATTTTCTGAAGATATGATTTGATTTCCCCTAGTAGATCAGTATCATCAGCAAACTTTCGATGGTTTATTCTTCATCTTCATACTGTCACTCCAATATCACAGTTCTCCAGGGCATCATTTGCAACATATTCATGGAAGCAATTAAGTAATGGTGATAATTTGCACCCCTGTCTCACTTCATGCTCCATTGGAAAGGGATGGCGATTATTCCCTTTCATTTCAGCCACCATTTTAGAAGATGAGTACAGGGATCCATTCAAATGTGGTATTTGTTATCTATTTCATGATGTAGAATTTTTCAAAGAGTATTGCTTTATTATGCTCTACATATTTTTTTCAAACGATAGGAGTGTAACTATATGATTAATTGTACTCCTGTTCTTTCTAAATCCAGCCTGAATGAAGTCTAAAAAATTGGAGGATTCCATTTTTGCTTCAATATGTGAGAATAAGATGTTCAATAGTATTTTGCTTGGATGACCTGATTGTTTTAAAATTATTGCATTTTTTGCTGTTTCCTTTTTTTTTTTTTTTTTTTTTTTTTTTTTTTTTTTTTTTTTGAATGGTAATAGGAATAACTGTGTGTGTCAGTTTTTTCGGCCAGATCTCTGTTCCATCCACACTTACTGGCAAATTTTGAAATGCACTAACATGAGTTCTCCCCTTCCCCTTCTTATTTAAGAAGTTCTGATGGGATATTTTCAATTCCAGCTATTTTCCTGCGTTTGATCTTAAGTTAGCTCTTTGGGACAATTCCCTCTAAATTTGTTTGATCCAAGCTTTCATCATACATTTTCTGTAAAAGTCATAGCATAAGTCAATCTTCACTTTCTTGCTTGCCTAGTTGGCTGAGTGGTTAGCATATCCACTCTCCAGCCAAAAGGCTGCAGGTTCAAATTCCTCCATGGGCATGGATTTTGTGATTATCTGTGAAAATACTAGTGGTGGCGGGCAGTAGATGAAATGGAGAGCTGTAAAGTAGGTGCCCTCCCTCAATGAGTCTTTGGACTCCTTGGAGATGTCACGTAATAATAATAATAATACTTAAATATTGACTTGAATAATCATACCATCTTTTCAATATTTTTTCATGATTAGGAATATTTGTTTACAAACAAATATTCTTGCTCTTACAAACAAAAGACTTTTAATTTCTTAATTATCTGGTATGCAGTTGTATTATTCTCATGAGGATTACACTCAATTTCTTTGCATTCTTTGGATAACTGTATTTTTTGCAAGCTTAATCTCCTTCTTAATCTTTTCAGATAATTATACAGTTCTTTGTTGTTCCCAATGTGCCAAATTGGTTGTGATTTCTGCTGATCATAACATCCAGATTTTTCTTGAATAATCCAAGAATTGTTAATACTACAGTCTCTTCCGAGGAGATATTATCTACAGCAGTATAAATTAGGAAGAGGAAACTGAATGTATTAGTAAGGGAATCAAATTTCTGGAATTCGTGGGAGACATATGTGTTAGGCAATATGTAATAGAAGGAACATGAAGTTCAAGAGTTTTAGATTTGGTCATCGCATCAGAGGAGCTGATTGTCACTGAGATGGCATCCCTAACCCAGTTGGAGAGAATGACTATGTGGTTTTGACTTGGATGATGAATAAATATGCAGGAGTATCAAGGAGAAAAGAATTCATGTAAAATTATATGGCAGGAGGTTATAGTAATCTTAGAAATCATCTAGGACAGTTCCATGGATGGAGGAAGCAGAAGGACGAGAGAGGATCAGTGCATGAGAACTAGTGAAGAAATAGTTATTAGCAGCAATGATAAGTTATATACCTTGAGTAATAAAGAGAACACAATTTGGTGTAAAGTGGATAACTAAAGAAATCAAATAGGTGCTTCATATGAAAAGAGGTTATCGAAAAAAGTATAAGGAGGGGAATGGAGAGCATATGCATGAAGAATATGAGGCTTAGGCCAGGTGAGTGACTAGTGTGGTAAGGAAGGTAAAACTTGAATATGAGAAAACATTGGTGGAAAATCCCAACAAATTCTTTCGTTATGTGGCCAGTAGTATGAGGACCAATGATTGAGGAAAAAATGACATTGTTATACAAAGATGGGAGCAGTATTAATGATGTGGAGGACATATTGGAGTTGTTTAACCCTTTGACATATAAATTATTTTTAAACTCTAAATTCGTTTGAAATTTACCCCAACTTCATAACGTCTGCGATACGTCAAAATCAATTTTGGTGCAATAAACAAAAGACGTGTCACAGACATCTTTGTATGTTAACGGGTTAATGATCACTTTATGGTTTTTCATCCTGGAGAAGTAGGCTTTAATACTAGAGAGATTGGTAGCCCAAGTGTTTTCTAAATGATCTTGTATTGCGCTCCTTTCTTTTAATGTATCTCAAACTTCAATATTTTGCAATCTGAATTAAACTTACAATTCCCTCTCTCACCCTGCAACCCTATTATGAGATACATAACACTAAAAGAAAGGAGAGAGATTGGTAGGGTTTCAAGGTTTAGAAGTGTAGGAGGAGGACATTGTGTTTCAGATGCTGAGTACTCTTGACATCAATAAAGCAGTAGGACTACATGAGATTTTGCCAAGTGTTTTCTAAATGTTCTTGTATTGCTCTCCATAGCACAAGCGACTGTGCTACAGAACACATCTCCATTGACTTTGCTTTTCACTGGGAGTCTTGCTCTGGCAAAGGTGCTGAAAGAGCGGAATGAGAGTAAGATAGTGCCATTACATAATGGTGGTAGTAGAATGAAAGTGTCAGATTAGCCTGGTTTGTGTGAGGGAAAGGCATTTACTGCTGTTTTACAAAACATTTGACAAGGTTTCACATAACAAGCTGATATTTAAGTTATGACACGTGGGTTTAGATATAGTTTAATAAATTGTATTGAGAATCAGAGATATCAGAGAGTTGTATATGAGAGCATGGTATCAGGTAAGCAGAAAGTTCCATGTGGTATTCTACAGGACTGAGTACTGTGATCCGTATTGCTTAGCCTTTATATTAATGACATTGTTAATGGATTGCAGGGTGAGATGGGGAATTGTAAGTTTAATTCAGATTGTAAAATATTGAAGTTTGAGATACATCGATAGGAGGCTGCATACTCTTTCAGAAGAACTGCTGTACTGGAGGAAGTGAAGGGGTAGGCAAGGGACCTTAGTGTTGAAGGTAACCCAGAGGATTGCTATAATACTTAGGAGGACACTGACCAGAACAGCTCTGGTTCCATCATATAAAGCATTGATCAGTTCACATCTGAACTGTTGTGTTCAGATTTGGTCCCTCAGGATTAGAAGATAAATTAACTGTGGAAAGAATGCAGAGTACTTCACAGTGCTTAGTTTCAACATCAATAATATCCCCACTCATTGTCGAATTCATTAATGCACACAGCAACTAATCAATGCTCCCTCACTGTTCATCTCCATAGTTGCAGAACAAATTTCTCCTCTTCTTCGTTCATCCCTTCCACTTCTGCCTTCTAGAACAGTCTGTTATCTGTCGACAGCTGAAGGTAAACGTGAAGGAATGTCTTTTTGCCCATCTACAGTACTAGCATGCTATAGGTTGATCAGTCTCTCGTGGATGGGTTCAGAAAGGGGGGACAAAACACCATATATTTTCCTTTCTTATCTGAAAATTCAACATCTGGCAATCTCCAGTGCCAAGACTACATGATTGCCCTATTCAGAAGCATTTTAACTACCTTCATGCTTCCAACTTCTCTGATCCTATTCACCAGCTTCAGCATGTTTATGCATGATAAGCAGTCTCACCCCCCCCCCACACACACACACCATTACATGCTATCTTTGCAAATTCTCTTAGCAGCTGTATAAATTCTGTTTCCTTCTCTCTTTGTGATCATTCCTTCTTTCAGTCAATATCCCAATAGTTGAAGTCCCTATAATAATTCTCTTGATGTATGAAGCATGTCCAAAATAAGGTCCATTCAGAATTTACCGACAAATAAGATATGGGACAGGGGATGCTGATGTGTGGTAGCATAGAGTGACTCATTAGCTAGCTGTTAACCATTTTACTTTCATCACATTATTGTTAGTTGTCTTCTACGAATAATTTATAATGACTTTTTTTGATAAAAAGTCATGCAGTTTTGTAAGGTTCATGGTGTGATATGGCTTTTGTTGATGGTAAATAATAATGCTACAGAAATTTACCGATGACTGTGTAAGGTTTACGAGTGTAACGTAATGAGTGACAGTAAGGTTATGCAATGGTGTCATTTATTTAAAGAGTGTCCCAATGTTCATGATGAAGAGTGCAGTTGGCTGGTATGTGGTGACAGACAATTTAGTGGAAAGAGTGAACACAAAAATGTGTGAAAATCATTGTTTCACAAATTGTGGAACTTTCTTTTGAATTCCCAGAAGTTTCATGCTCAGACGTGAAATTTTGACAGAAAAGCTGAGGTGTAAGAAATTGTGCTAGATAGTTCCCGAAAATGCTGACCAGTGAACATGAACAGCAACTAGTGGAATCTGCTCAAAAATGTTTGAACCATTATGAAAATGAAAAAGGTGAACTTTTTTCTCATATTCATCATCTCCGCAAGGAAAAAAAATTCAAACAGGCACTGTCGGTCAAAAAAAAAAAAAATGATGGCCACTGTCTTATTGGACTGAATAGGAATCTTGCTTGTCAGTTTTCTTTAGAAATGAACCACAATTAATGCTGATTAGTATTGCGAATCTGAAGAAACTCAGATGAGCACAAAAGATCAGAAATGCTGTCATCAGTGATCATGCTTTTGTATGACAATGCATGAGTTCACTGCAGCTCGAACTGTCCAGCAATTCAGAAGGTTGGACGGGAACTTTTCAACCACCCACCCATCCTACAGCCCCCAATCTCACACCTAGTGACTACCCCTTATTCCTGCATATGAAGCAGTGGCTCCCATCTCAGTACTTTGGAGAAGATGTGTAACTGAAGAACAGTGTGACTCGGTGGTTGAACTCACTGGTGTAAACTTTTTTGATGCAGGTATGAAGCTTGTGCCACGATAACAAAAATGCTTGGAAGTCAATCCAAAAATGCCATCCCCAATAGCAACAACCAATGGTATATTTGGCTTCTGTAGTCATTAATATGTCTCATGTTTTCGGAACATTAAAAAAAATATGGATTATACATAAACCTGCAAAAAACAAAAACAATGATAACCTCAAAATCAGACATTGAATTCTTAAAGATACAAATTGGCAATAAGCAAATTGAGAATGTAAAGAAGTTCACTTATCTAGGAAGCACATTGAGTCAAGATGGTCGTTCAAAAACTGACATTAAATACCGAATTGCTAAGGCAACTGCGGCCCTACAGAAGTTAAAACCATTATGGGGAGATAACAGAATAGCAATCACAACCAGACTAAGACTAATTGACACATTGGTGAATTCTGTCCTTTTGTATGGTTGTGAGGCCTGGACTTTATTGTAGGAAAATGAGAGGAGACTCCTGTCTTTCAAAATGAAAACTTACAGAAGACTTTTGAGAATTCCCTATACCGCTCACGAAACCAATGAAAATGTCCGAAAACTGATTGACTCAATTGATGGGAGAAAAAGGGAAAATATTCTGACAGTCATCAGAAGAAGACAGATGAAATGGTTCGGACATGTGGAGAGGGCTAATGGCATTCCAAAGCAAACCCTAGAAGGAATCGTTCTGGGATCAAGGATTAGGGGCTGACCTCGATTAAAATGGACTGATAACATCAAAAAATGGACAAATTCCTCCCTTTCTCAACTGACATCAAGAACAAGAGACCGAGACGACTGGAGGAGGCTAGCAAAGAGTATCACCTACCAGCCATGAATGACTCAACGGTTCATTTAGGACTATGGGAGAAGAAGAAGTCATTAATATAATCCTGCTACTAATTCTGTTCCCTCTGCTCTCTCTCTCTCTGAAAATATGATGCACATTATCTTTTATCTCTATGACTATCATCCTGTGTCAACCAAATCTCACTAATGCCTGTAAGTTTTTCTCAAGTCAAACTAGCCAGTACTAAAAATACTTCTTCCCTTTATCCTGGATGCTGGTATCATGCATATCACAGTATGCATAGACTGCATTTCCTTCATCCCACAATCTTTCCACACCTTTTATGGACTGTCCGACTCATTTTGAACCTGAGGAATAAATTCAGAATCTTTTGGTCATTCTCTCTTGTATTCCTCTCTTGCATACCTATACAACCTGAACTTGCCTGCATAGACTACTTTCCTTGATTCTTCACTTTTGAATTCTCATGAACAATACTCAAATCCATAAATACACCAACTTCTCATCATTCCTGGAGTACAACCTACATACTGACTAGCTTCAATAATCTCCCTTCTTCTGAACCACTTGCCAGACATTCCTGCATTCACTCCAGTACACGCTGTGTTCATCCTGTGTATAACTTGGCATAACTGTGCTATCTCCCTCATTACAGCCAACTCTTCGTTCTTTACATCCTTCATACCATTCTTTTGATCATCACTTTTACTCTTTCATTCGTGTCACTCTTAATTTCTCGTTTTGTCCTATCAGCCATTACACCATTGCACACATTTTTGCTCCTATCCTCTGTTCCTTCCACCTATCAGTCATTACACCATTGCACACATTTTTGCTCCTATCCTCTGTTCCTTCCACCGTCTCTATCTCGCAACCTGACCTTCTGACCAGGAATATTTAAATATGTAGTATAGCTCATGTAAAATTTCACAGGAACTACTCTTAAAAGCTATGAAAGTTTTACTCCAGTCTAGAAGACTAAATTAAATTTTTCATATATGTATATACCCACTAGGGTGCTTCTTAAAAGAACCAAATTTTAAATGTTTAGAATTTCATATGAGCCACCTGTTTATTGTTTATGCAGTAATGTTCATTGTATATGCAATAATAATAATAAACTGAAAATTTTAAACAGTATGGAGTATACTGAGGAATCATGATGGTTAATTTTTAATAAAACTTCCAATAAAATTTGCTCGTTTTTTATTTTAAAAATCTGCTATAGTGCCCAATGTGAATTTTTAAAATTTTTAGCATTTATTTTTTCAAACAAACATCAACTTCAGTTATAAAGGAAATAACAAAATCAAACTTATTATTCAAACCAATTGATACAAAGATTACAAATCCTTAGATTTACTGGTTTTCTTGCTCTCATTTTAGCATAATTGCTTTCTTGCAGTTAGGATACTTATTTCTGTAGTCACTTATGACCAACAAAAGAAATTGTTTCTGGTCTTTGTTATTTGAGTGTAGTTTGTTGTATGCATCGATCAGAGCCATCTTTCTTTCTGCAATGTTGTTGACAACCCTGTTACATTGAATGATCTTTGTAACTGACTGGAATGACTCATTTTTATTCCAGTGAGCAGCATCCTTGTTCAGGAAATCATTGATAGAGAAGAACCACACAGTGTTTGATGTTACTAAGTCTTCCATTTACATAGAAATGATTACAGCTGGGTCTGCTATGGCTGTAGCTCATTTCATTGGACTGTCTTCTCCAAAATTCTTCAAAGCTTTGACAGTTTTTCTCTTTGTCTCAAAAGAAATTTTGTCATTGGAAATCGCAAATGCAGTCATTTCCTCTGAATGGTACCAGAGGTAGTCTAGGAATTATCCCTCTGCAAACTTTTTTTCTCATGTGCCAACAGGAATTCCTGGTCTTCGGGAATTTTTATCATGTCAAAAGCATTGGCATGGGGTATGTTAGAGAAATCTTTGAGACTTTCTTTCCACTTCTTCATTAAAACCTCCAAATTCTTCATTTTATTCTTGCTCTTTCCAAGATTTTCTTATTCTCTAAATATGTCTAGCTTTGTTCATGATATGCTTTCAACTGTGTAGGTATTCTTGCCTTTTTTAAGATCACCAAAACACCTTGCTTTACCATATTTTTACCTTCAGATGCATTGTTGAGAAACCGTCAAGATATAGTATACCTTATTTAAAGTAGATTTAAGTTTTATAGATTTGGGAAAGGCATAAGATAAGGTGCCAAGAGATAAGCTGGTCAAAATGCTAAAATAATGTAGCATAAATGGGACATTATACAGAAAATATATTGTTTATACTTAAGTTGTAAGACCTTTGAATTCATTTTCAAATTGGAGGTTTGTTTCATATGAAATCAGGTGGAAGACAGAGATTGTACAGTCTACACTGTTCTTGTTCATCTCTATGACAAAAAAAGAAAGCTGCATTAAATGTCATATGAAAGTTGGAGATACTAAATTCACCTCTCTTATTCTGTGCAGATAATGTTATCCTTCTATGTAATCTAATCCATTACAAGTCTTCAGAACTTTTAAATTGCATACAACTGTAAACACAGTAGGATAGGAATCATCAATATAAATAGAAAAATTAACTTGGAGAATAACTATATTCTCAAGGGAGAAACTACAGGATAAGTAAAATGTTTTTAACTATTTAGCCATACAATTTTCAATGAGGATGACAAATTAAGTATTGAAATACAAAAAACATATATAAAAGAATACCCTACCAGAATCCTCATCAACTTGCAACTCCCTTGACTCTTTTTAGCAATCTCCCCTTCCAAATATGCTGTAGATATCAGTCCTCCAACTATGCTGTGGTCGAACAAATTAATCCGAACACTCACATTTTAAAGAAAAATTTCAATTTTCTCAAAAAAAAAAAAAAGTACAAAAATTAAACTCCAACTTTACCTAATAATTTATATGTGCTCCTCTCTTCCTAATAAGTTCATTAATTCGCTTAGGCATGGACTCTACCAATGTAGAACATATTTTTCTTATTTCTGCTTCTTGAAACCATACTTTTATAAAGAATTGAATTAAGTGCTCCATTGTATCACAATTTAATTTTCCAAGTCTCTTTTTCACTATGGCCCATGAATTTTTTATTGGATTAATGTCAGGAGAGTTGCTTGGCTGCTGAAGCAATTGGATGCTGTGATTTTTGAGGAACTCTTTCACTTTTTGAAGTGTGGCATTGAGCGAGATCCTATTAGAAGATGAGGTCTTTGTCTTTCTGGATCTGTAAGACCACTATTTTCTCCAGTATTTTTATGTATTGGTCACTTTTCATCATACCGTCAATAGGAACAACTGATCTTGGACTGTCATGTGTAAAACAACCCGAGAACATCTTTTTAGCTGGCTGTTTAGGAGCTTATTGAAGGTGGACAAGAGGAGTCTTTTCAGCTGCTGATTTGCAAACATATGGTACTCGCTCTCCTTGTACAAAGAAATGGCTGAGAATATGACTGTCTTCTCAATAGTCCAATCTTTGTACACTTTTGCCTACTGTAGCTGCTTTTTCTACATTGCCTTCATCAACTATTGTTTATTTTCTGGTTTATTGGCAATCCTTCCCCCCTGTTTCAACGATCTCCGATGGACTGTCATGTCAGAAACATTAATCTTACTATCTGCCAAATTTCTGTTTAAGTCTACAGCAGACAATCTTGGACTCATTTTGCTTTCCTAACTAGTAAATATAGTTTTCCTTTTTTGTCAGGAGAAAAGATACTGTCTTTTTATTATTATTATCATTATTTCCCAAGACCTCATTGAGTCAAACTTTATCACACACACACATCTCATCATACTGTGTCTTAAACACACTCAAACTCCTTGCAGACACCACACTCTCAGGCAAGGCATTCCAATCATTCACAACTGTGCACGAAAAAACCTGCCTCTCACTCCCCTACCTGCCTCACACCCTCTTTATACAGTTACCAGGGATGACCTCTGGTTCTCCCCTGATCTCCCATTATTCTCTGTAGAACTTCTCCACCATTGATCTTATAACAACCCCTTACCAACTTTTAGGTTTCTATCATATCTCCCCTCTTCCTTTTCTCCACCAGACTCTGCAAATAACATCTTGACTACAACAGGAGTTATACAGACGGTCTATAATTGGAAACTTCTGTCCCAGAACCATGCTTATGGAGTAATAGTATTTTGCCTTTTTTCCACTCCTTAGGAATCCTTCCCTCTGCAAGACTTTCATTAAATAACCAGGGCATAGCTAACTGCTGTTCACATTCCTAAGAATACGTGGTGATATGTCATCTATTCCCACAGCCTTATTAACATCTAACCCAATCAACAACTGATACACTTCTGATTCTTTCACTTCCAATTCTCCTGATACTCGCCTCCCTTCTATATATTGCACCAC
Source organism: Typopeltis vanoorti (assembly GCF_054136105.1). Classification (NCBI taxonomy): domain Eukaryota; kingdom Metazoa; phylum Arthropoda; class Arachnida; order Uropygi; family Thelyphonidae; genus Typopeltis; species Typopeltis vanoorti. The sequence continues at coordinate 104,384,045 of NC_143558.1, forward strand.
ATCATTTACACAAGTATGATATATACTGATAAAGTGCTTGTTCGATAATTCCACTATATTATTATTATTATTATTATTAAACAAGACCTCATGGAGTCAAAGACTCATCTAGGAGGTCCTTTTCTCTCACACACATCTCATCATACCGTGTCTTAAACACATTCAAACTCCTTGCAGACACCACACTCTCAGGCAAGGCATTCCAATCACTCACAACTCTGCACGAAAAAAACCTGCCTCTCACTCCTCTACTCACACCCTCTTTATACAGTTTCCAGGGATGACCTCTGGTTCTCCCCTGATCTCCCACTACTCTCTGTAGAACTTCTCCACCAATGATCCTATAACAACCCCTTACCAACTTGTAGGTCTCTATCATATCTCCCCTCTTCCTTCTCTCCACTAGACTCTGCAAATTACATCTTTTCAATCTTTCCTCATACTCGACATTCCAGAGGTCAGAAACTACCTTAGTCAGTCGCCTTTGGACCCTTTCCAACATCTCTTCATCCTTCTGAAAACCAGGTGACCAAATCTGGGCACAATAGTCCATGTGTGGCCTAATCAAAGCCTTATACAATGGAACAAGAATCTCTCTACTTCTACACGTCAGTGTCCTCCGCATCATTCCCAGAAGTCTTTGTGTTGTCTTCACAATTTTGGTGATGTGTCCCCTAAATTTTAGTTCCTTATCCACTATCACCCCCAGATCTCTTATTTCCTCTACCTCCAAGAATATTTTCTCACCAAGCATAAATTCTGCATCCCATCTTTGTTTTCCAAATTTTAAAACCTTATATTTTGCAACATTGAACTCACATCCCCATTTGCTTCCCCAATCACTCAATTTATTCAAGTCTTCTTGCAAGGCCACAACATCTTCACTACTCTTTATGGTTCGTCCCAACTTTGCATCATCTGCAAACAACTGAATATCTCCATCCAAATCTTCGCCAATATCATTAATATACAAGTTAAATAGTATAATAAATTTAGTTTAATCCTTTATCCAAGTGTTAGCAAACAAAGTTTGCACCTGAAAGTATCTTCAGGACTAGGGTAAGGTGGTACAACACCGGGGACACTCCTTGCAAAGGTGGAGCAAGTTACCAACACTCCTATCTCAGTATCTCCCATAATGCAAAACACATCTTGCAGATATGTCTAATGTTATGCATTAAGGGAAGGGCCACGCTTTTAGGACCATTACTATTTAACTTTTCAAGTTAAATAGTAATGGCCTTAAAACAGACCCCTGAGGCACTCCACTACTGACTTTCCTTTTCCTGGATATCGCACCCCCATACACAACTTGTTGATACCTATCAGATAGCCAGTCTCCAATCCAGTGCACTAATCTAATATCCAACCCCATCTGCTCTAGTTTGACTGTCAACTTATCATGAGGTACTCTATCAAAAGCCTTTGCAAAATCCAAGTATATTACGGTGTATCCTTCTCTCTGTGCAAGGAAGCAGTCACTTTATTGTAATAAGTAAGTAGATTACTAAAATATGACCTCCCTTTAGCAAATCCATGCTGTCCATCAAAGATTATATCATTGTTGTCAACCCAATTCTGGATCCTAGTTCTCACAAGCTTCTCCAACAACTTAACCACAACACCTGACACACAGATAGGCCTATAGTTTGATGCTTGATTTCGATCACCTCCTTTATGAAGTGGCACAATCTTGCCCTCTTTCCACTCTTTAGGAACATGAACAAGTGCAAGACTCGTATTAAAAAAATATGTCAAGGCAGGTATCAACTCTCTGGCGCATTCCTTCAGAATACGCAGTGATATATTATCAAGTCCCACAGCCTTATTTACAACTCCCCAAACACCTCTTGCTCACTTACAGTCAGTCTCTCCTCCCCATCATCAACTGCTCTCAATCTCTCCATGAAGTCACATTCACAAGATTGAAAGATCTTTATGAACTGCTCATTAAGTATCTCCACCACACATTCTGCAACAGCTGTCTTTATACCATTTCCTCCAATCAATGTCATCCTTCCATAATCATTCGTTCTTTTGCTGGCTACATATCGAAAGAACTCCCTAGGATTCTTTTTGGCTTCATTAACTAACTGCTGTTCATACCTCTCTTTAGCTACTCTCAACAACTAAGTCACCCTCCTTGCCTGGTCTTTGTAGACCTCATTAAATTGGTTACTTCCACTTCTCTTATGCTGCCTCCACAATGCCCTTTTTTTCTGTATCGCATGCTTAATCTCTTTATTCATCGATCTCACACCTACCTTATTTAACCTTCTCACCCTTGGAATACATTTAGACATTGCATCTACTAAATAGTTTTTGAAAATTACCCAAGCTGCATTGATCTCTTTTCCAGCTAACTCCTCATTCCATGAGGAGTTAGCTGGAAAAGAGATCAGGAGACCCACAAGCTGTCTCCTGAGCTCATCATAATCACCCACCTTGTAGTTCCACATATACCCTTTTTTCACAGGGGTCCTTGCACTGCTGGCAACCATCCAGGTAATCACCTCATGGTCACTTTCACCAATTGGTGGATGATTTGACACCTCATTTATAATTACATCCTCTGATGAGATGACCAAATCCAAGACCTTTAATCCTCGTGTACCCTCTGTTACATACTGTCTGAGGTAGTTATCCCTCAAAAACTCAAGAAACTCATTTTCTTTACTTCCAGTTGCTATCTCTTCATTCCAGTCTATATTGCCATAATTAAAATCACCCATAATGATCACCCTTTTCTTATTTGCTTGGCTTATTTGACTGTAAATTTCACTATCACCATCATCCATATTACTAGGTCTATAACAACATCCCACCAAGTATTTGATTCTATCCACCTCTATCTCACACCATACTGCCTCAAAACCACTGGCCCTATTTCCCTCTTGCATCTCTAACTTGTATGGACATAACTCTTTCTCTATCATCAATAGCACTCCCCCCTCCTTTTTTACCCCTTCTATCCTCACGAAACATATCATACCCTTCCATCTCTATTCCTGTCAGGATGTCGTCCTCATCTAACCATGTCTCACTTATTCCGACAATCTTTGGGTGAACAGACGCAATTAGTGCAACCATTTCATCTGCCTTGTTTCTTATACTTCTAGCATTGGTATACAAACATGACAGCTCATTTCTGGATCTACAGCTAGTTCCACTGATACCACTCACTCGATGTGATCTCTCCATGCTGGACTGGGGCCATTTCCCTTTCTGCTTCTTCATTTTAGAACCCTTTTCAATTCCAACTGTTTCCTCTTGATCCCTGGTCATCCCATTCCTTTCCTGCCTACACATGCTCTCACTTCCTCTTGGAGCATCCACCTTTCTCACGCTGTGTACCCCTGTCCACCCTGAGTCTCCCCGTTTCCCTGCTCCTCTTGCACACCCATTCTCTCACTTTCTATACTCATACCACTCACTTCCCCATTCATTTCCACTTCTTCAATCTCTCCTGCTCTTCCACATCACTAACCTCTCGATCTGATTCATTCTCTCTATTCACTTCTCTACCTTCCAGCAGCAGTCTCTCCAAGTGACTCACACCATAACCACTCAAATGCAGTCCATCGCTCCCATACAGCTCACTTCGTCCCTCAAACTCATTCCACACATTAACAAACTGTACTCCCATCTCCTCACACATTTCAGCCAGAATATCATTCATAATCCTTGCTCTCCGCCTCATTTCACCACAATCATACCTTGGCAACACACTGACTACCCTTCTTGTCACACTATTCTCTTTTGTCTTTACAAGCAGCCTCCTGACATTCATTCTGACATGCTCTTTGTTCTCTCTCAAATCATTTGTACCAATTAATACAATTAATTCTTTTGCTCGCTCCTGCCTCATATCCAATGCCTCAATCACTCTACTCATTTTACCGCCTGGAAAACATACCTTGTGCATTTTATCCTCTAGCACACCATTAATAATGGAGTCGCCATACAACGCCACTCACTCATCTTTCGTTAACTCTTTCATGCCATCTTCCTATACCTCTTTACAAAATCATATTAACAGTATCCAAACAAACACCACACTCACTGGCAATTTGTCTTTGAATCATGGATGTGTGCTGAGAAAGTACATATTTTTGAATGCTTTTTTGGAGATGTATCCATTTTATAGCTACACAAATGAATAAAATGCTAAGACTGTCAACTTGTTTACACTATTAAAAGCACACAACACAATTAACTGTGAACCAAAACCAGAACTGAAACAAAAACCAAAAACTTTATGAAAATTTGGCTTGTTTGGATTAATTTGTTCACTACTGTATAAGCACCTTGTTCATGGAACAGACTTCACTCAACAATTCTCAGTCATGATTCATATCCATTGGCCCTGCCAGAGTACTAAATGGGATGATCTCTGTGATTTCTACTCCTCTTGTCCATGGTCCATCTACTGCTTCTGTTCTTCCGATCTAAACACCTGCTTAAACTGAATAATAGAAATCATCTTCACAAGTGGCTAAAAACCAAAACTCGAGCTGCACACTCTGCCCATGCTACAGCTGTAAAAAAAAAAAAAAAAAAAAAAAAAAAAAAAACCCAACAAATCAAAATCAGATATTGAACAGGTCAAATATGCACATATGCATACTGTCAAAATTGCAATCAAGCCCTCTGGTTTCTTGCTAAGGCCATTAGGTACAACTTTTGTCAAGCCATGATTCCATCACTCTCATGTTCAGATGGTACAATAGTAACATTGCCAAAAGACAAGACAACTTATTTCCATCACTCTTTTCTTCCAATTCCTGCACTGATGATCAAGACAAATTTCTTCCCCACTTTGCCAAGAACTGCTTACTCGTGCTAGATAAAAATCAGAAAAATCCTTAATAACTTAGATATGAACAAGGTATTTGGTCCTGATGGTATCCCACCTGTTACACTAAGAACTTGTGCTCTGGAATTAACATCTATCATGCATTGCCTTTTCAGTTTATGCTATGGCATGGAAATAGGCTCACATTCAGCCCATTCAAAAGAAAGGTGATAAAAATCAATGAGTAAGCTCCAGTATTACTCTTATTTCTGTTCTCTCTCTCTCTCTCTCAAATACTATGGTGAGAGTTATCAGCTGCCGATTTTTGCACTGCCTTGAGGCCTGTCAACTAATTAGTGATAGCAATATGGATTCCTCCATTTCTGATCCCCAGCTGATCTTCTAGTTATACTGCCAACCTCTGGATTCAAGCCATGGAAAAATTTGGAGAAACTCACGTCATCACTCTCGACATTTCTGAAGCATGTGATTTCATTTGGCATAGGGGCCTGCTCAGGAAACTACCATTGTATGCATAACAAATTTAAGGTATTACAACACAAGAAAACACTAAATAATAAAAAGATGCTTATTGGCTAGCTTATATTTCATTGGATTTCAAACCGACATCCTCAGAGCACAACAACATGTTACAATTTACATGCTACAATGAGTAAGTGAAACATCTCAAATTGTAATGGACAAAGATCTAAGGTATTACTTTGGCACCCTCTATTGTTGTATAAAAAGAAGTTATTATTGTGTAGAAGATGATCTTAAGATGATTGTTTTTCAGGCTTTTTGGCAGATTAATGCAGTCATACTTGTGAAAGTTAGGAAAATGCTTCATGTCTATTGCTCATACCTTACGCAATGGCAGCATCTTACCTTCCTTCCATTCCTTGGGTACCTTTCTCGTAGTCCCACAGCTTTACTAACATCCAGAGTACTCAATATTTGGAACACACTCTCCTCTTGCACCTCTAAACCTCAAACCTGCCCTATCCATCTAGTATTAAAACTTACTCCAACAGGATGAAATACTCCAATAAAGTGTTTAATGAACAACTCCACTATGTCCTCTGCATCAGTCACTCTATTCCCATTTTTATCCCTCAATGTCATTCTTCCACAATCATTTCTCCTCCTACTAGCCACATAGCTAAAAAATTCCCTAGGATTATTTTTGGATCTTAGTACCAGTCTCTTCTCATATTCCAGTTTCACCTTCCTTACCATATTAGTCACTCTCCTGCCCTGAGTCTTAAATTCTTCATGCATCTGCTCTCCATCCCTCTCCTTATATCACTTCCATAACCTCTTTTTCACCTGCAGTTTCTGTTTTATACTGTTTGTCATCCACTTTACACCAAATTGTGTCCTCTTCTTCACTCATGGAATAATGCTTACTATTGCTGCTAATAAATGTTCCTTCACAATTTCCCAAGCACTAATGATATACCTGCCTTGCAATTCTGCCCTCCATGGAACTGCTCTAAGTTGATATCTAAGACTATTATAATCACCTGCCTCATAATTACACATATGTTCCCTTTTCTTTGATACTCCTGCATGTCTATTCATCTTCTAAGTCAAAACCACATAGTCTCTCTCTCTCCAACGGGGGGGATGTGATCTCAGTTATTATCAGCTCCTCTGGTGCTATGATGTTCATTTTCTCAGAGACCCACTGTAGTCTCTCACTCATAGATGTTCAGTTTCCACTTTATGCCTGTTCTAGAGATTTCATGGACAGTAAATGAATGTTGACCTGCAACTGCTTGTTAGAACAGGAAGAGCTAACTAGTTTACATATATAAAGAGTTTAAAGGAATCAGCATAGGCGGCAGAAATATAAACAACTCAAGATATGCAGATGATATGGTGCTGCTGGCTGAAAATATAAAAAGATATTCATAACCTACTGGAAGAGACACTTAAAACTGAGTGAAAAATATGGACTTAATTTCAACTTCAAAAAACCAAAACCATACTGGTAACAAGAGAAAATATCCAGTATAAATATTAAGATTAGAGAAAATACCTTAGATCAAGTAGAGAGTTATATATATTTGGGTCAAATAATTACACAGAATGGAAAGTGTGATAAGGAAATATTAAGAAGAATAGAAATTGCTAGGTCAACCTTCATTAGCATGATTAACATTCTGACCTCAAGGGAAATTCACACAAAAACAAGAATTGGGCTGTCCAAATGCTATGTATGGTCAACACTGCTATATGGAGCAGAAACCTCAAGAATATCAAAATATTGTGAAAATGAACTAAAAGCCTTTGAAATGTGGATCCTCAGAAGAATCCCATGGACTACCAAAAAAACTAATTTAGAGATGACTGGAGGAGATAGGACTCTGTTGAAAACCATTAAGAAAAGGAAAACCACCTACTTTGGTCACATACTAAGGCATGAATCCCTTACAAGAAACACTTCTAGAAGGAATGGTATACAAGGAAAAAGAAGAAGAGAAAGACAAAGAACAGATTAGATGGGAAATATTAAGGACTGGACCTTTTTGTCTTATTAAGAATGTAAAAGAGAAGCTCCTGGTATTCAACCTCCTGGAAGGAAATGACATCTGACAAGAACACACACACACACACACACACGGTGTTTCAGATTAAAGTATCTATGAAAAAATACTCTCAAAGTTGATGGGTACCCTAACCAGATCATGAGATAGAGATTTTGACCAAAAAAAAAAAAAAAAAAGTTCCAAAATAACTGATAGAGAAGATATGGTGCTATGGGCAAGAAAAGATAGTAAATTTTACATACCATATGAGCTGTGAGGCATTATAAATGAAGGAGTGAGACAGAAGCAATCAAATGAATGAAAAACGTCTATGTTGATAGTTTCCACTAGCCTGTGTGAAGTCACTAGGTAGTTTCATTTGTGGGAACATCTGCTAATAAATGCCAGTGGTTAGCGTATCCACTCTCCAGCCAAAAGGTTTTGGGTTCGAATAATCCCGCCACGGGGATGTTTGTGATTGTCTGTAGAAATACTAATACTAGTGGTAGTAGATGGCGTTTTGTGTAGTTGCGGTCAGTTGGTGGATTTTTGAGTGGTGGAGAGAGACAGAGTTGTAGAACAAGTGCCCTCCATTGATGAATTTTTGGACTCCCTGAGGGGTGCAAAGTAATATTATCATCACTTTATCATTTAAAGTTTACAAAGGTTGTTGTCTTGTAAAATCTTTCATGGCTGTTTCTTTTAATATTAATTTCATTTCAATATCCTTATCTTGCATTCTCCTTTCACATGTTTAGCTGAGACAGAGCCATACTTATGCATAGGTGCACAAGGCCCTAGTTGTGGGCCCCAAAAATCAAGGAAATTTAAGGGTCCTAAACAATGAGGTGCCCCCCCCCCCCCCCCGAGCACTCTAGCGTCTCAGGAAGTGTAAGTATGGCCATGGGCTTAGATGTTGGTTAGCATTCACATTGATTGGAATGAAAACAACACAAGGAATGAATTCTCTGCATCATCATCATCATCATGAAATTCCTGACATATACCCTTGGATGGTGTTGAGGATAATTATTATTGTTATCTGAGACCTCCAGAGAGTCAAGGACTCATTGAGGAAGTCTGTAAATTACCCAACCCAGCTATCATACCTTCCCTTAAATTCATTTATACTAGATGCACTCCCTACCCCTAAGGGCAAATTATTCCACTCACTCACTGCTCTCTGGGAGAAAAAGCTAGCTCTTACCCCTTTCTTGACTAAGAACAACCTTAACTTCCCCGTGTTCTCTCCTTGCCTTCCATAGAACGAAAAATTTCATCATTTGAAATGCCATAACACCCATTCAAAAGTTTATAGACAGCTTTCATATCACCCCCTCTTTCTCCTGTTAATTAACCAAAGTCTGCAATCCACATACTCGCAATCTGTACTCATAATCTAAATCCCATAATCCGGATATAAACTTTGTAACTCTTCTTTACACCCTTTCCACAGCTGCTTTATCCCCTTGGAACCCGGGAGACCAAATCTGCGCACAGTAATCCAGGTGTGGTCTTATCAAAGCCTTATTCTTCTTTCGCTACGCATTATTCCCTCTTCCTATGCAGGGTCTGCGTGTTACTTAGATGTGACTTCTTGTTAGTACCACTCCCAACCGACCTGTCACCTAGTCTGCTGCTGGGCTTATCAAAAACTTATAAAGAGGCAAAATTACTTCCTTATCTTTACATGCCAAGGTTCACTTCAGCATTCATGAGTTGTATTTGCAACTTTTGCTATGTGATCTTTGAACTTTATTATGATAGTATTATATGAAAAATGTACACATATACTAACTTTCTATCAACAGTTTTTCCTCCAAATTAATATGTTATCTCTCATGACTCCAACATTATCATATCGTATATTTCTGTCATTTAAGACACTTTTTACTGTATCGATCTGTCTACATCTTGGTTTACTTCTGGGTCGTTTTCCTGCCAACCTGGCAAAGAATACTTCTTTTGCTAATCTTTACTCTCCCATTCTATTTAAGTGACCATACTACCTGAGATTAGCTCTACTGACACATTCCTGAATACTAACAATCGCAAGTTCTTTGCCATTGTTAGTATTTACACAAAAATACAAATAAAGTAAAACAGAAACACGTGGAGAATAGAAGCTGGCACATGGTCAATCATTGTTGAGCAGGTGCACCTGGTGCTTTGGAGAAAAATTAAATCCTGATCAATGAGTGACTTCCAAATGTCACACAAAATCATCTCTTGATTTCTGTTGAGAGTGCCTTATGAATGGATTACCATTGTAGTAGCCTTCTATCAACTCCTTAGAAAAAAGCACACTTTCAAATTTAAAGAAGAATAAAGATATTGTAGTCCTTTATCAGTCCTTAAGATTGATAAAGGCAATTCTTCTATGATCTTGAATACAACTTATTATATCAGTCCATAAGACTGATAAAGGTAATTCTTCTATGATCTTGAATACAACTTGTTATATGTCCAAAATATAATTCTACTTTCTGACACTTATGAGCCTACTTGGACAAACTATGAAGAAACCAATAACATTTTATGCAATACGACTACATGGCCTACAGAACTTAGAAAAAAAAATTGAAATCCATGCATCCCTTAACTCCACATTTATATGGAACACCCAAAGTACTCAAGACTAATATTCCTCTTCAACCGATTGTAAATGGTATTAGCTCGCTTACTTATTTGTTATCAAAACATCTTGCTAATCTTCTAAAGCACATAAAACACAGGAACGCTTACATCAAAAATATGCAACACTTTGTAGAAAAACTAGGAGAAATTTCTCTGTCATCAACAGACATTCTAGCTAGACTGGATATTGCATCATTATTCATAAATGTTCCTGTAGACGAGGTTATGGTACTTATAAATAATCTGTTCCCTCAGAACATCACTCAACTATTTAAACACTGTCTTATCTCAAATTTTTTCCGATGAAATTGGAAAATCTACAAACAACTTCTGGTTCTTGCAATGGGAACCCTCTATCTCCTCCTTGTGTGGACTTAATCATGCAACACTTCGAAAAAGATGTCTTGTTATTTACAAATCCTAAACCACCACTTTCGTGGAGATATATAGACAATATATTCATAATATAAAAACAGAGTTTGGCTGAGTTTACATGAATTTTTGGCATCTATTAACTCCTTCCACCATGAAATCAAATTCTTTAGAACTTGAAAATGAGGGAAAATTATCTTTTCTAGACTTTTAATCACTAAAAAAAAAAAAAAAAAAAAAAAAAAGCACATGGTGGCATTTCTCTTGGAGTTGTTACACTCCAAGAGAAACCCACCTCATGCAAGTTGTTATCTACATTTCCCTTTGTTGCACCATATTTCAGAAAAATTAGGCATTGTACATATGCTGAAAAAGAGGACCATCTCTATTATAAGAGATGAAGGAACACTAACAGAAGAATTACATTTTATTCTCTAACGTCAGCAATGGATGTCTTAAAAAAATAGCACAAAGATTACTATTCTCTAATCCTTCTCCACAACAGATCAATGACATTCATTACAGAACCTCTGTTTCCATCCCTTTTATTGGCGAACTTTCATTAAAAATCGTTAGTCTCATGACATTCAAGTGTCCTTCAAACCCATTATGATGGTACAAAATCTGTTACACTCACCCAAGGAGCATGATCCTTTCAACAAACTTCCTGGTGTTTACAATATTCCATGTTCTTGTGGCCTTAATTACGTAGGGCAAACATCAATAAGTTTAGAAATAAGATAAAAGGGGCATATTGGAGATGTCAAGAAAATAGAGAAGATAGCTCAGGTCTGGCATTCCATTTCTCCCACACTCGCCACAACATTGAATGGGACAAGAGCTCCATCCGTACATAGAAAATCAAAGCGGCTATGATTGTGGCTACAAGGCACTCTCAACAGAAACCAAGGGATGATTTTATGTGACATTTGGAAGTCACTCATTAGATCTTTAAACACATCAGGATTTAATTTTTCTGCAAAGTACCAGAAACATCTGATGAGCAATGATTGACGTGTTTCTGTTTTACGTTCCTTGTATTTTGTGTAACAGTTCCTACACATTCATTGTTTTTAGTTATGTAATGATTCATATTTAACACTTGTTGTATATTTATTTGTGTGTTTATCCTAACCCAGTACGAAGCCACCAACTTAAGTGGTGAAACTAGTAGGTTTATGAGAGAATTATGTTGACCTATAAATCCAGTGTTAGTTTTATTATTATTATTAGGGGTGCTTAAGGGTCAAAGCTGTATAACTGAGAGGAGACTGCCACATAGCCTTTAAAGGCATATGGTGAACCGACCAGGGCTTCTGAACCTAATGTCCAATCCTTACCTTCTCGTGGTGCACCCTGTTAGGTATCTACCTGGATACTGAACGAATGAGAATGGGCTGGCAATTTGGGATTTAGCCGACTAAATTGTATTCTTATTAGATTAAACCACAATATTAAATGATGGTACAACATGATAAAATTTCATGCCGACTGGGGCATCGCCCAGTTGAACAAGGCCCCCATTGTTTTCGCTAGTGAACCAGGGTGAACAGTGAAAAGTAAGCTACTGGAACAAATCCTAAAACACACCCCAACTCAATATCATCAGAATTCAAGATCAGTACTATCAACATAAGAAGCCTGAATGGCAAAGAAATGGAGCTAGCTGAGGAATTAGATAAGTAACAGATCGACGCAATAGGGGCGACTGAAACAGAAAAGAGCAAAACTGGTGAGATCTTCTGAGCAATAAATACTAAATGTTATATTCAGGCAATGACAATCAAGGAAAAGAACGAGATGCCATAGTATTCAGCACTAAATATGAGGCTAATCTTCTTGAATGGCAGGCAATTTCAAGTAGAGTGATGTGGGCAAATATCAGAATGGGGAACTGGACAATGAGACATATTTGTGCCTATGGTCCCACAGAAGGTTCTCATAAGTTAGAAGTGGAGGAAATTTTTGAGGCTTTAGAAAAAGCAACTGACACAATGAAAAATGAAAAGTTGGGGATCTATATAGCAGAGTAGGAAATGATTGTGAGACATACAAAAATATTTTGGGAAAATTTGGAGAAAAGAGCAAAGCTAATAATAATGGCAAATACTTGTTGGATTTCTGCTCAGGACATGGACTGGTTATTACTAACACCATGTTCCAACATAAAAATGTGCACAAATTCACATGGAGCGAAGAAGCAAGGAATAAGAAAAGTCTCATTCACTATATTATTGTTGATAGTGATATTTTCTCTCTGGTGCAGGACACCAGAGTGTACAGAGGATTTGAAATTGGAAGTGATCACCATTTAGTCTTAATCAAGATAAAATTGAATTTCATCTTAAAAAGAAGAACATGTTAGAAAGTTTTAAAATGAATAAAAGTTGAGCAGCTCTCAGATGTGAACTGTAACTAAAATACACAAAGATTATCGAAAAAAAAATGAAAGAGTTTGAGAACAAGAACCAAACCTTGGAGATTCAGTGGAAAGCTCTGAAGAAAACATTGATTGATTCTACCAGAGAGGCATGAGGTGAGGTTGTCTGCAAGGATAGAATAATCAGAACTCCCTGGTGGACACTGGAAGTTAAAGAGGCAGTGAAGGAAAAGAAGAAAGCATATCAAACGTTCCTATCAAATAAGTCAGCTTGTGCTCTTAGAGAACACAGAGACAAATGTGTGAATGCTAAACACTGTGCAAAACTAGCTAAACAAAAGTCAGTGGAAGACTTATATAAAACATAGAAAATAAATATCAAGAAGGTGGCAAGATATTCTGGAGGTTGTTGAAGAAGCTCAGAAATGGAGGAAAAAAGTGCTGAGAAAAAGATATCCTTGAAGTATTGAGTAATTACTTCGGAAAATTGCTAAATGGAACTAGCAGTGATGACAGCACAGTGATAAAAAAACACTGACCAAGCATGCAATCAAGAATACATATCCATACTTGAAGTAGAAAAAGCCATCAGAAGTTGGAAATGTGGAAAGGCAGCAGGAGTAGATGATATTAGACCAGAAATGCTGAAGTATGGAGGTATAAAAGTTTTACAGTGGCTACACTGCATAGTTCAGAGGCCCTGGAAGAGGGACGAATTCCAGATGATTGGAGTAGAGCTCTCATAGTACCCAATATAAAATGGGAAATAAAACTGATTGTGAGAATTACCAAGGTCTCTACTGAGTGTTCCTGTTAAAATTTATGCCGGTATACTTGAGAAACGGTTGAGAAGTATTGTGGAAGAGAAGCTTGGTGAGGAACAAGCTGGATTCAGGCCAAATAGAGGCTGTCAGGATCAGATATTCACTTTACGAGAAATAGTTGAAAAGTCGTAGGAATATAACAAAGATCTGTGTTTAAGTTTTGTAGATCTTGAAAAAGCATATGACAAGGTGCCAAGAGAGAAGTTATTCAAAATGCTACAGTTGTATGGTGTCAGTGGATCATTATATCAAACAATACTTAGTCTTTATTTGAGTTGTAAGTCAGCAGTTACAATTGAAGGAAGTACAGGAAGATGGTTTAATGTTAAATCTGGTGTGAGACAAGGATGTACATTATCCCCTCTGTTATTCATTATCTATATGGATCGCATTATGAAGGAAAGTGGTATTAAACATGATATTGAAATTGGAGATGTTAATGTCAGCTCCTTGCTTTATGCAGATGATGTTATACTTCTAAATAAATCCGCTACAAGTCTGCATGATTCCATGACTAAATTGAATAATTGTTGTGATAGATATGGTATGAAGGTCAGCAATAACAAGACAAAGATAATGAAATTAAGCAGAAGCATTGAAGATATCAGCCATTGTGAATGGAGAACCTATAGAACAAGCAAAACATTTCAGCTACTTAGGCACGATTTTTAGTGAATATGGTAAAATGGAAATAGACAACAGAATCAAAAAAGCTGGTATGGTAGGAAGTCAACTGAATAAATTTATATGGAATAAGAGAAATTAGTCAAAACACTAAATTAGCTGTATACAAGACAGTGTCCAAACCAATTTTAACTTATGGATCTGAGAGCTGGTTCAGAAGTTAAACACTTGACCAAAGACTTGAGACCACAGATATGAGAGTCTTGCGAAAGATTAGGGGCGTGAAGATGGCATCAATGGTAATATCATATTATAAACAAGGATATTAGGAAATAACTTGACATTGTCAGCATCCAGGAATGCATTAGCAGAGCTAATCTCAGGTGGTATGGTCACTTAAAGAGAATGGGAGAGGAAAGATTAGCCAAACAAGTGTTCTCTACTAGGTTAGCAGGAAAACGCCCCAAAGGAAGACCAAGATATAGGTGGATTGATACAGTAAAAAGTGCCTTAGAAAATAGATATATAAATATAAGATCTGTCAATGTTGTAGCTTTGACAGGTAACAGATTGATTTGGCAGAAAATTGTAGGTAGAAAGTTAATAATGATGTAAGTTTTTCATGTAGTACTATCATATCCTGTACACCCTTTGAGGGTAAATGTCAGGAATTTGATGATGATTATTATTATTACTTAAACACCTCAAACTTAGTCACCTCCAGGGAATCCAAAGACTCATTGATGTTGGAAGCCTACTCTGCAACTCTTTGTCTCTACCACTCATCTCTACTACAACAATGTCTACCACCAACCACCACCACTAGTATTTCCATATACAATCATAAATGTTCATGCCCACGGTGGGAATCGAACCCACAGCCTTTTTCGTTGGAGAGCGGATACGCTAACCACTCGGCCAACCAGGCTGGCCATTACATATAAAATTTATATGTAATTTTAACATATAAATTTACTCAGCTGGCTTCCTAACATACCAGTTTTACTAACTCTGTTGTCTATTTCCATATTTAATTTTCCATCTTCACTAAAAATTGTGCCTATATAGCTGAAATATTTTCCTTCTTTTTTAGGTTCACCTTTCAGGATAAGTATAACATCATCTGCATGAAGTAAAGAGCTAAGAGTAAAATCACAAATTTTGATATCAAATTTAATACCACTTTCCTCTATAATGTGATCCATTATAGATTATAAATAACAGTGGAAATAATGTGCAACTACTTTGCACACCTGATTTAACATCAAACCATCTTCCTGTACCACCTTCAGTTCTAACTGCTGACTTACAGCCTAAATGGAGACTCTGTATTGCTCAATATAATATTCCATTTATACCATATAACTGTAGCACTTTGAAGCACTTGTCCCTTAGAACCATGTCATATGCCTTTTCCAGATCTACGAAACTTAAATACAAATCCTTGTTATATTCCCAAGATTTCTTAGCTCTTTGTCTTCAAGTGAAAATTTGATCCTTATAACCTGTGTTTGGTCTGAATCCAGCTTGTTCTTCTCTAAACTTCCCTTCCACAATTGTTCTTAGCCATTTCTCAAGTGTACTTACATAAATCTTACCAGAAACTTAGTAGGAAAATACCTGTAATTTTTCACATTCAGTTTTTTTTTTTTTTTTAATAGATGGGTACTATGAGAGCTCATCCCCAATCACCTGGAATTTAACCCTCTGACCAGGTCTTCTGAAATATACAATGCTGTTGCTACATTCCTGTATCACTTTTATACCTCCATATTTGAGCATTTCTGGTTGAATTTCATCTACTCCAGCTGCTTATTCTTGTTTCAAGTTTTTGATGAATTTTTCTAATTCAAGTATGGATATGTATTCCTGACTGCATTCCTACAGGGAATTTTTCTACCATCATGCTGACGCTGCTTGTTTCATTTGACATTCTTTTAAAATAATTACTCCAGACATCTAGAATATCTTCATCTTCAGTTTTCATATCATGTTTATCATCTCTGATTACTTTTACAGTCCTCTATTGCTAAGTTTTTTCAATAGCCTTGAGTATATTTTGCTACCTTCCTGATATTTATTTTCTGTGTTCTTATCAAAGTCTTCTCATGAGTTTTGTTTAGCTAGTTTTATAGAGTGATTTGCTTTCTTACATTTTTCTCTATATGTTCTTAAGTGTACAAGCTGAGTTACTAGCTAGGAGTTTCGCTGTGCTTTCTTCTTTTCTGTGACTGCCTCATTAACTTCCTGAGTCCACCATGGAGTTTTCTATCCTCTGATCCTTCTGAATTTTCTATCCTTGCAGACAACCTCACCTCACCACAATCAGACACGTCTCTGGTTGAATCAACGTTTTCTTTGGGATTTGCCACTGTATCTCCATGGTTTGATTCGTGTTTTCAAATTCTTTCATTTTTTGTTCAATGATGTTTGCATATTTGAGTCTACAGTTTACCTCTGAAAGCTGCTCACCTTTGATCATTTTAAAACTTTCTTACACACTCTTCTTTTCAGTATGAAACTCAGTTTTATCCTGTTCAAAATTCCTATTTCACATCCTCTGTATACTCTTACATCCTGAACCGGTGGCGCGGAATCATCGCTATAACATAGTCACTGAGACTTTTCTTATTTCTTCCATCTTCCCTCCATGTGAATTTGTGCACTTTTTTTATGTTGGAATATGGTGTTAGCAATAACTAATCCATGTCCTGAAGAAAAATCCAACAGGGATTTAGCATTTAGCTTTGTGCTTTTCTCCAAATTTTCCCAAAGCATTTCTGTATGCCTGGTAATCATTTGCTACTCTGCTATCTAGATCTCCAACAAGGATCAGCTTGTTCTTTTTTCATTGATCCAGCTGCCTTCTCTGATGCCTTAAAAAAATGTATTCTTTTTCTTCCTTAGCAGAACCTTCTGTGGGACAACAGGCACAAATAAATCACATTGTCCAGTTCCCCATATCACTACTTGATATTGCATGCTATTCAAGAAGATTATTCTCACATCTAATGTTTAATACTGTAGTTAATCTTTCTTTTCCCTGATTGTTATTGCTTGAATATAACATTTTGTATTTTTTGTTTAGAAAGATCTTACCTATTTTGATTTTTTCTTACGTTGATGGTGCTAATATTGAACTCTGCTGATGTTGAGTTGGGATGTGTTCTGGGATTTGCTCTAGATGTTGACTTTGCACTGTTTGCCCTGGTTCTCTGATGAAAATAATGCAGGCCTTGTTTAACCAGACAATGCCCCAGCCAGCATGAATTTCTATCATGTTGTACCATCATTTTTACATTGTGGTTTAAGCCAGTAAGTAACAATCAGGGAAAAGAAAGATTAACTACAGTATTAAACATTAGATGTGAGAATAATCTTCTTGAATAGCATGCAATATCAAGTAATGATATGGGCAAATGTCAGAATGGGGAACTGGACAATGTGATTTATTTGTGCCTGTTGTCCCACAGAAGGTTCTGCTAAGGAAGAAAAAGAATGAATTTTTTTAAGGCATCAGAGAAGGCAGCTGGATCAATGAAAAAAGAACAAGCTGATCCTTGTTGGAGATCTAAATAGCAGAGTAGCAAATGATTACCAGGCATATAGAAATGCTTTGGGAAAATTTGGGCAGATAAATCCCAAATTGTGCCATCCCATCCACATTTGTTCATTATTCAGGTAGATACCTAACTGGGTGCACCACAAGGTGAGGATTGGACATTAAGTCAGAAGCCTTAGTCAGTTTTTCATGTTCCTTAAAAGTCTACATGGAGGTCTCCTCCCAGTTATACAACCTTTGTTTGTCCCTGAAGCATCCCTCTATCTAAGTGCCAGAAATTGCTGTGAGCAGTGCAAAATGACTTATAATAGACCCAGTGGTATTTGTTAGTTATTTTGCAAAAAAAAAAAGAAAAAAAAAGTGCTTTATAATTTATGCAAGAAATTATATATGTTCTACAACAACATTAGTGAAAATCAAACTCTTGTTGAAGCTACTAAAAAGTACACAGTAATGGAAGCTCTAGTTGAGGCCTTGTATCATGAAACACATGAGGCACATTTTTCGCTCTCCAAATATTTCATTTGATTTGGGCATGTCTTCAAATTGAAAATTGTCATTGCAATTTCAGTAATCACTGCTGTCAAAATCTCTATCACTTTAATCATACACTTATTGTCACTCACATCCTCAACACTTAATATTTTTTTATATTTTACTCAGATATACCATAAAAAGTGCAGAACAAACAGCTATTTATTGCTAGTCACCTTGCAGTCAATACCTGGCAGCAACCACATCTTTGTCATTGTTTGAATAACTAAAATTTTCAGATTGTTTTAAAAAAAAAATGACATGGTCATATTAAAATGCTCAAATTAAGTGGATATTGAATCCAACATTATTTCCAAGACGAATAGAGAAATTACAAGAGTTTCGTGCCGAATATAGAAACTGTAAAAGTTTCAGCAGATCCAAGCGTAAGCAAACCTTTCATGACAGGGGAAACTTGTAGTAAAGGTGGAATAAGCTCTGATCACTATCCTTAGTATTTCCTATAATGTAAAACACATCTCCTAGCTGACATGTGTGATATTATACATTACAGGGGAGGGGGGGGTCACCATACATGTCTGCTAGGAGATGTGCTTTACGTTATGGGAAATACTAAGGATAGTAATCAGAGCTCACTCCACCTTTACTACGAGTTGCCCCTGTCATGAAAGGTTTGCTTACGCTTGGATCTGCTGAAACTTTTATAGTTTCTATTTGGCACGAAACTCTTGTAGTTTCTCTATTTGGCTTAGAAATAATGTTGGATTCAATATCCACTTAATTTGAATAATTTTTGCATTGCTGAAGTGAAGCTTTTTTGCTCTTTATTTCAGTATATCAAAATGCATTACAAAGACTTTCAAGAATGTTCCAACTAGCATCTTGAAATCTTTATCATCTAAAAATGGCCTGCCTGGTTGGCCGCATGGCTAGTATATCTGCTCTCTAGCCAAAAGGCTGCAGGTTTGAATCTCACCAAGGCATGGATGCTTGTGATTGTCTATGATGACTAGTGGATGTCCAGTAGATGGCATTGGTGTGTAGATAATGTGGTTCGCTGCAGTTGGTGGATTGAGTGGTGGAGATGGAGTTGTAGAGTAGGTGCCTGCCCTCGATGAGTCCAAGGACTCCTTGGAGGTGTCACATAATAATAATAATAATAATAAAGAAATGTGATGACTTCAACATTGGAGTTATGGTACATAATTAGTTAACCACTGTACCAGCTTTGACATATATATATGAGGATTATAATAAATTTAGTTTAATCCTTTATCCAAGTGTAAGCAAACAAAGTTTGACCTGAAAATATCTTCAGGACTGAGGTAAGGTGGTGCAAACCAGGCAACTCCGAGCAAAAGTGGACCAAGCTCTCATCGCCCTTTTCTCAGTATCTCCCATGTTGCAACTTGTATAGGTAAATATGACCTCTCCTATTGCTTCTGCCTTAGTATCTCTATGTTTGGGTCTGCCTCCCACTGACAAGAC
This sequence comes from Typopeltis vanoorti, assembly GCF_054136105.1. Taxonomy (NCBI): domain Eukaryota; kingdom Metazoa; phylum Arthropoda; class Arachnida; order Uropygi; family Thelyphonidae; genus Typopeltis; species Typopeltis vanoorti. The sequence goes on from NC_143558.1 coordinate 104,403,756, forward strand.
CTCAATAAAGGTCGAAACTGGTCTGGGTAGTGGCCCTTCCCTTAATGCATAGCCATATACATGTCTGCAAGGAGATGTGCTTTGCATTATTGGAGATACCGAGACAAGGAGTGATGAGAGCTTGGTCCACCTTTGCTCGGAGTTGCCTGGTGTTGCACTACCTTTCCTCAGTTCTGAAGATATTTTTAAGCACAAACTTTGTTTGCTCACACTTGGATAAAGAATTAAACTAAATTTATTATAGTCTAACCAAGTGCAAAATATACTTCCAATATATTATATGAGGATTGTTGAAAAGTTTGGTAAAAAAATAAATTAAACACATTTTTTTTGGAAAAAATCACCTTTATTTCTCAACATAGTCTCCATTGAGGTCTACACATTTGGTCCAGTGAGTTTCCAATTTTTTCATCCCATCTGAAAAGTAGGATTTGTCACATTGTGCAAAATAGTCATTGACTGCCTTGATGACATCCTCGTTCGAAGAAAATTTTTTCCTACTGAGCCAAATTTTCAAGTTTGGGAACAAGAAGAAGTCACACAGAGCCAAGTCCAGAGAATACGGTGGATGTGGAACCAATTCGCACCTCAATTCATGCAATTGCGATGCCCGATGGGACGGTGCAATGTCTTGATGAAAGAGCACTTTTTTTGTGCACCAATTTTGTCCATTTTTTCTTCAATTCTTCTTTTAAAACGGTCCAACAATCATGCATAATAGACTCATGTTATTTTCTTACCCTTTTCCAAAGAGTCTATCATGATAATTCCTTAGGAATCCCAAAAAAACAGTGGCCATCACCTTCCCAGCTGACAAAACGGTCTTCTCTTTTTTCGGTGCTTTTTCACCGGGCATTGTCCACTGTTTTTGCATCACGAATTGATGCAAAAAAATCCTGCGAATTGCAATTAAACATGACAAACACGGTATTGAAATGTCTTTTCGCATGCGTTTTTGATCGACAGTCAACAATCGTGACACCCATCAGCTTTTTCATATGCAATTTTTCGTGCAGGATATTATACACCCATTCAGTTGAGATGCCTACAATCTCAGCAATCTCACGCACTTTCACTCGGCGATCTTCCATAACGATACTATGAATTTTGTTAATCATTTTCTTCGTAGAGACCTCAGTCGGGTGTCCGGATCACGCTTCATCTTCGATGGACTTACGACCTTTAAAGTCATTTATCCAAAAATAAATAGTCTTTAATGCCGGTGCAGAGTCCCTATGAACTGCATCTAATTCTGCTTTGATCTGCACGGCCATCCACTTCTTCAAATAAAAGTGTTTTATCTGCTGCACAAAAGTTGTTTTTATCCAGTTTATGAAAAATCTGAACATGATCATTTTAAATGTTTGCCAAACCAGAACTACGTGTCACACGTGGCTAAAATTTTGCCAGGGGGTCATGAAAAAGATGATACATGCTGACACTGGTGTATGAATGAATGAATTGTTTCGCCATCTATGGAACATTTTCCAAACTTTTCAAACAGCCCTCGTATATTTTCATAATTATATGGATTCAAAGTGTCCATAGAAATCAGTATAGCCTTTGGATATTATAGAAATAATATGGATATGAAGCATATTTTTTATATGTTTTATCAACATTTGCTATTTTGTGTTTAAGAGCAACAGTTCATTGCTTACAGTATTTCATGTACATCACAGAAAGACATATTTTGGGATGGGTGGACAAAATAAATTGTAACAGAGAAGAAACACAAAATAAAGTGAAACTTAGTAGACTAAACTGTAGAGTTATAGACAAGTGATGAGTGCTAGCAGGAAGCATGGGTTGTAACTTGGTATGCTTAAAAATTACTGTTTCCCATATTTAGGGAAGTTCAACGCATTCATACTTACTTAAATTAAGTTGGTATTATTATTATTATTACAAGAGACCTCCAGAGAGTCGGGGACTCATCGAGGGAGGTCACATATCCCTCACATCATTCTTACAATCTCTTCAATTCATTCACACTATTTGCATTCACGACCTCCAGGAGAAAGCCATTCCATCACTCTCTGAGAGAAAATCTTGCTCTTACCCCTTTCTTGATGCATTCATTCTCTGTGAATGCTTTCCCTGGAGAATGAATGAATGAATTTAACTTCCGTGGATGCCTTTTTGTCCTCTCCTTGCTCTCCATAAAATGAAAAATTTCATCTCCTTGTATCCTATTTCTGATCCTTACAGAAATTTGTAGGTCTCTATCATATCACTCCTGTTTTTTCTCTGTGCTGGCATCTACAATCCACAAATTCTCAAAAAACTCTCTTTACTCCTAATCTACATTCCATATTTACATCCCTCTCTGTATCTACATCACCTTGGAAACCAGGAGACCAGATCTGTACATAATAGTGCAAGTGAAGACATATCAAAGCCTTGTAAAGAGGCAAAATGATTTCTTATCCTTACCTGTTATGGTTTCTTTCAGCATTGCAGTTATCCTCATAGTTGTATTTGCAATCTTTGTTATATGATCCCTGAATTTCAACTTCCTGTCAAGTAAAACTCTGAGATCCTTATCTTGGTCAAGCATAATTCCACCAATATAATATGCCCTTGGTTATCTCATTATCACCAGCTTATTTAAATCATTCTTTAAGTACTGCATATGATTTGCATTCCTGATTACCCCAACTATCTTTGCATTATCAGCTCATAGTTGTATGTCGTCTGTTAAATCCTTCCCAGTATAATTAATGTAAAAATTGACAAACAGTAGACCAAGGACTTATCCTTGGTTATACTATTGGTTACCTTAAATCTTTTCAACTTTCAACCCCCATACAACACTTTTTGATATCTGTCACTCAGCCGTCTTCTCATCCAAACTAGTAATTTATAATCCAACCCTATATCATCCATCTTATTCAACAGCATTCCATGCCAAATCCTGTCAAATGCTTTACCAGATTCCAAAAATGCCATGTATGTGCATTTCCATTATCTAACTCAACCATGAGATTATTATAAAATCTGAGCAAGTTCCTTCAAACATGACCTTCCTTTAATAAAGTCATGCTCTTTGTTTGCAAATTATGGAATCTCTGTAAGCTCATTTCTGTATGCAGTACCTTACCAAGTTTTACATTAATTATACTGGGAAGGATTTAGCAGAGGAAATCTTAACCATCACTCCAAAAGTACTGATAAGTCCATAGTTAGGCACATCAGTTTTTGCACTACCCTTGTGCAAAGGGCTTATTATATATTCTTCCCACTCCTGTGAAATCTCTGCAGTGTGGAGACTCAAATTATACAGCAATGTCAAAGGAACAGCCAGTTTAGCTGAAAACACTTTTTGCATCCATCCCAATATCCCATCAGTCCTACTACCAAAGTCATATTCGGTTCGTGCAAACAGCACTAGTATCTTCTCCTCCTTACAAACACCTCAGTTTCTTCTGCTACTGCAGAGTTAGTGTTAAGCTCAGTGTTGCTTACATTCGGTTGATAACTTTTAGCAAAATGGGCGCTCATTAGTTGAATGATATCTTTTGCATCTGCCACCTTTATACCATCCACACTGACCAGAGTTATTTTTTCACATTCATTATTTTATTTTACTTGTAACATAATGATATAATTCTTTTGCATTGTCTTTAGCTTGCAGAACCAGTTCCTTTCCATTGTCTCACTTAGCTTTCCATACAATGGCTATAATTCTTCTGGCAGGCACCTTATAATTTTCATAGCTGACATCATTATTATGTATGTAGTAATTCCTTCCACATCATCTTTTTCTTAAGAATCTTAAGTATTTTTTAAATACTTCTCATGTGTTACCATTATCCTTTCCATCTAGTAATAACCGATACGATGGGAACCTAATGTTCTCCTCAATTCATCATCATTTACTGCTTTGAAGTTCATCATGTAACCATTTTCTAAATGGAATATTCATACACTTAGCTACTTTCCAGATCAGGACAGAATGATCACTATTACCAACTGCAGGTATTTTACCGAAACCTATCCCTCCATCCTTTGACACAGTTAAGTCTAATATTCTTTACTTATGAATACTTAACGAAGTGGTTACACAACAGCTTATTAAATTCAACTTAATTCGTTTCATGATATTTCACTTACGCAATTAGTGATTGGGTAATGATTGATTTCGAGATTGAGAACTGCGAGAGGATGCATTGTGTGTGTGGTGCCAAAAGATAAGTCGTTTTTTATATCATAAGCTACATCAGGATACATATGATAAAGTACAACATAACTGCTTTTGTCAACTTTTGACCTTGGCTTGATCTCTAGTAAGGGGATCGGTAATGATTAAATACTTAACTATATTGCATATCAGTAAAATTACATTAGTGGCAGTTTGCTAGCATTTAATTTCCAGTAATCTTGTTATTTTTAAGTTCTTTATTATGATTTGAAGATCACTGGTTTAGTATCAGTTTCTATTCCTGATTTTTGTATCTGATATACATATAGGTTATTTATGCTTGGAAAATTGTTACAGTTGTTTTTGAAGATGCTACACACACACACACACACACACACACACACACACACACTGCAGATGAGCCATCTAAATATCTTTCAGACTTTTAATCCATCTTTCTTGTTAAGTCAAGCTTACTGTAACAAGAAAGATGCATCAAGCTTAAAAGAAACTTCACTTTAGCCAAAGAACTCTGTATTTATACCTCTATAGAAAAGCCTTGTTCTGAGAATAAATCTAGGAATCAGGCTCTTTTCCAAAATCAGGTTTTAAAGCTACCAGATCCATTGAGTTGCTTAAATACAGATATTTGCAACATTCTCAAAAAGATCATCGACAGCTCTTCAACAACATCTTTGATAAAAAGAAAGAGGAACTTGTAGCCAAGTTCCAAAGAATTAAACAAAACAAGTTGGAAATTAACAGGCAACTAGAAGCAATGCCACTGGGAACAATAACCACAAAGCAGCAGTGTGAGGGAGTAGCCAACCAACAGCATACAACAGCCTTGTCAACCTTTTGAGTCACACCCTAAACAGTAGAAAACTCTCCCTTTTTAAGGAGAGTTTTGTGCAATTGCTCCAAGGTCAGTCAGTAAACTATATTTTATTTATCACATTCAAAGAAGTCTATATATAGCCAAAAAACTACATTTGGGAACATCTAATATCCAAAGTAACAATAAACCACTAAGGAACAATGTTACTAAAGCAGAAATAACAGCTGTTAAATCCTAGAAAACAGAAGATATCATTATTTTCAAAGTAATATTGCACCAGTCAACGTGTGTCTGGAGTAAACTAGGGGGAACTTGTAGCCAAATTCCAAAGAATTAAACAAAACAAGTTGGAAATTAACAGACAACTAGAAGTGTGGTCTGATGAAAGTCTTATACAACGGAATTATGACTCTTTTATCTCTGCAGGTCAGTGTTCTTCTCATTATTGCAGCAATCCCCTGTGTTACCTTCACTACCTTTGCAATATGTCCCCTAAATTTCAGGTTTCTATCAATCATCAACCCCAGATCTCTTGTCTCCCCTAACATCCTCCAGTATAGCTCCTCCAATAGAGTATTCAGCGTCCCACCGATGTGTCCCAAACCTCAAGACCTTACATTTTGTTGCATTAAACCGACAACCCCCATTTATTTGCCCATCTGTCTAGCTTATTCAAATCCTCTTGCAGGGCTACCACATCTACATTATTACTAATAACCCTTCCCAGCTTTGCATCATCTGCAAACAACTGAATATCCCCTTGCAATCCACTGACAATGTCATTGATATAAAGGTTAAAAAATATAGGTCTCAATACTGAGCCCTGTGGGACCCCCCCCCCCTTGTAACCCTGTGTCTCCTTGAAACTGCCCCACCATACACAACTTTCTAATACCTATCGGACAGCCAATCCTGAATCCAGTTGACTAACCCGACATCCAGACCCATCTGCTGCAACTTAAATATCAGCTTATCATGTGGACCCCCTGTCAAATGTCTTTGCCAAGTTTAAGAAAATGGCAGTATATGCCTTTTCCTCATCTACTGCTCTTGTAACTTTATTATAAAAGGCTAGCATATTACTTAAACAAGAGCACCCCTTCGCAAATCCATGTTGACTCTAACAGATAACATTAACCTCATCTGCCCAATGCTGTATACGAGTGGTTCTTCCGTGTGTTCTGCAGAAGGTGAATAGGTGTTTCGCGAGAAGTTCTGGACTTTGTCATTTTTAAATTAATTTGTCAGCACAAATTAATTTAATGATGGTTTAATTGATGTTTAATTAATTATTAATTAATAAATAATTATTAATTATTGATTAATACTAAAAAATCTGCTAAATTACTAATTAATTATTAATGTAGACATTATAAAATAACCAAGGTGTTCCATGAAAATTTCAAGATTTATGAAGTGTTCCATAGTCGAAAAAAGTTTGAGAAACACTGCTGTATACGGTCCCTCACTAATTTCTCCAAGATCTTAGCAACTACTGATGGCACACAAACTGGCCTTTAATTAGACACTTCCAGGCTGCTACCACGCTTATGCAGTAGCACTATCTTACCTTCCTTCCTTCCATTCCCTGGGCACCTTTCCAGTAGCCAGACTTTCTAGAAAAGCCAGGTCAAAGGAGCTGTCAGTTCTTTAGCACATTCTCTCAAAACTCGTGGTGAAATACCATCCAGTCCCAGAGCTTTACTGACATCCAGAGTACTCAGTATTTGGAACACACTCTCCTCCTGCACCTCTAAATTCGAACCTGCCCAATCCCTCTAGTATTAAAGTTTACTCCTCCAGTATGAAATACTCCAATATAGTGTTCATTGAACAATCCCACTATGTCCTCTGCATCAGTCACTCTTTTCCCATTTTTATCCCACAATGTTTCTCCTCCTACTGGTCACATAGCTAAAAAATTCCCTAGGATTTTCTTTGGATCTTAGGGCCAATCTCTTCTGATATTCCCGTTTTGCCTTCCTTACCATACTTGTCACTCTGCTGGCCTGTGTCTTATATTCTTCATGCATCTTCTCCTCACCTGTCTCCTTATATCTCTTCCATAGCCTCTTTTTTGCATGCAGTTCCTGTTGAATATTATTTGTCATCCACTTTACTCCAAATTGTGTCCTCTTCTTCACTCGTGGAATACAGCTTACTATTGTTGCTAACAAATATTCCTTCACAATTTCCCAAGCACTAATGATATCCTGTCCTTTCAATTCCTCCCTCCATGAAACTTCCCCAAGTTGATGTCTAAGACTATTATAATCACCTGCCTTATAATTCCCATACGTTCCTGTCTGTTTGATACTCCTGCATGTCTATTCATCTTCCAAGTCAAAACCATATGGTCACTCTCTCCAACTGGTAGGAGAGATGTTATCTCAGTTATTATCAAATTTTCTGATGCTATGACCAAATCCAAAACTCTTGAACCTCTTGTTCCCTCTATTACATGTTGCCATTTGTCCCTCAAGAATTCTAGAAATTCCATTCCCTTATTGCTACATGCATCTTCCTTTCCCCAATTTATACTGCTATAGTTAAAATCTACCATAACAATCATTCTTCTTGCACTTGCCAAGCTCAACTGTGTAAACATCTCCTGGTCCTCACCCTCTGTGCTCCTGGGTCTGTAGCAACACCCCACTAAATATCCTGTCTTGCCCACCTCTACCTCACACCATATGCTTTCAAAATCATTAGTGTCACCGTCTTCCAAAGCCTCCACTCTTAGAGGACATAAGTCGTTACTTATCATAAGCAGTATACTCCACCACCATGCTTTCCCCTCCTATCCTGCCGAAAAATGCTATACCCTGCTAATTCTATTCCTGTTATTATATCTTCTTCTCTCAACCACGTCTCAGTGACTCCAATAATCTTTGGCCAGGCTGATGCTATCAGGCCACCAATTCCTCTCCTTTATTCCAGATATTCCTGGCATTAGTAGAAAGCATAAAAATGCCATTGTTTCTATACCCAGCATTATCCCCTCTAGACTCCAGAGGGCTCAGCATTACCTGATGCCATCCCCCTTCTCCCAAGTACCTATTTCCACAAGAGGCACTCCTGCTACCATCCACCCTGGAACACACTGACTCGTTCAAAACAGCAATCTCTCCAGATGCCTACCTCATTCAAATGCAAGCGGTCTCTCGAATACAATTCCTCTCTGTCCTCAAATGCCCTCCAAACATCCACATATTCCAATCCTCTCTTCTGATACATTCTAGCTATTATGTTATTCAATATTACTGCTCTTCTGCTCAGCTCGTCACAATCATACCTAGGCAACACACACACTATCTTTCCTCTCTGCATCTTCTGTTGTACAACCTCAAGCAAGAATCTCATATCTCACACTGCCCAATTTACATTACCTCTCAAGTCATTTGTTCCTATCATCACAATCATCTCATCCACCCTTTCACCCCTCTTAATTGCCATAGCCACACTTTCTATTGTTCCTCCTGGCAAACACTCCTCACGCATCCTATCTTGAATACCATGGATCATTGAGTTCCCATACATAGTACCTCTTACCATCCTGTTCCTTAATTGCTTACATGCGTCCCTGACTCTCTCCTCTAACACTTTTTCTCTGTGCTCCCCTACTTACATGCCTTCCTGACATCACTCTGTCCCTGGTTCCTGAACTCCCTTGCATTCCTCTCATTCCCTCTCTCCTACTGTTTCCATTCTCTCATCCTCTATCATTCCCATAACTCTCTCTCATTCCCTCCCTTCCACTGTTCCTATTCTCTCCTCTTCTATCATTCCCATATCCTTCTCTCATTCCCTCTCTTCCATTTATCCTATTCTCTCCTCTGCTATCATTCACATAACTCTCTCTCATTCCCTCTCTTCTACTGTTCCTATTTTCGTCTCTTCCATTCGCCTAATCTCATCTTTCACACTTCTCATCTCATTCCCTAGACATTCGCCTGCTCTTTCAGCTCGTCTATCTCTCTCTCTGCAAGTCTGCCACTGTTATTTGCAATTCATCCTCCCAATTGAGACCATCAATTGGGAGGATGAACTTATTTTATTCATATTTCTCTCTCCCTCTATCATACCACTCATCTGTCTACGTGAAGAATCTCCCATCTCTGACTCAACGAGATCAGTTATAGTCTCAACAAGGTCAGAACTCACCAAGTTCCTCTCGTTGCCTGCATTTTGCACATATACGTATTCCCCCGCCCCTTCTCTCACCTGCCACGTATACAACCGCTGGGATGCATACATTCCGCCAGTCCCACATGCTACAAAATCCCGTATGATATCATACAAAATGGAGTCCTTAAATGGGGGAGGAATTGGTGATACGCCATTTGCAATTTCAACTGCTGCTGCCACCATTATTCAAAATAGTATCGCTAATTAGTGTCAAAAGTAGTGTCGCAACTAAACGCTAAATAAGTATAAGGGAGTATAAGTAAAAGTACAAACAATTACAAACAAAACATTTAAGTATACTAAATATAAATAAAATAAAACAAAATAATGAAAACTTATGTTATCTTCATCTTGTCTTCCACCATTATGCATCCGATTCTGACCCTATCTTCTCGGTAACCAAAATTCACAATATAGCGACAACAACTAACTTCAAAAACAACCATTGAATGATGCTCATATTCCAGAAAACAACAAATGGCTACAAAAACGTAGAAAAACAGACTATTCACCGATTAAAAAAGTACTTTTTTCAGCATAGCTCAAATTCCCCGCCACGTCGTTGCATGTGCAGTCTAATCAAAGCCTTATACATGGAATCATCATAACATCCTTACTTCTACACATTAGTATACAACTCATCATTGGCATAATCTGCTGCTCCCCTGTCAATTTCATTGAAATGTCTAAAATATTTGGTACCTATCCACCCCAGATCCCTTATTTCCTTCTTGAGTGCATAGCTCATCTTTGAATACTGCTGTACTTTGATTTTTCTATAATTATTTTATTTAGAATAGAATTACAAGAGAAAGTTGGTAAAGAGATGTGGAAATAGTACTAAATTCTGGCTATAAGAGCATTTAGGAAATGAAGTAGAGGAATTTAGCTGAATAGATCACATGAAATCTTAAGACTTTTTTCACTTTATGAATCCAATATCAATGTTTCTTCTCAGTTCTTCAATAATCCACATTAACATTATTACATAGTAGGTTTAAACAACCTATCTCATATTTGGGATCACAGTTTAAAAAAAAAAAATTACTTTTTTTTTTCTTAACAGATTGTGAGTGAAGGTGAAACCAGTTTATGGACAGCTATAATGTGTTCTATGAAAGATACTCTTAGGATTCAGGTAGGTGATTTGTTCATACATATTACCATTTCTAATGCAGTATTAAAGTATTGTTACTGACAGTAAATGAGTTATGATAATTAGAAATCCTATTATTCAAACATTACATGATGTTGAATTGCTTAGAGGTTCTGTAATAATCATTTCCCAGAAATACTAGTAGTTCCTGAAATATGAGAAGGATGTCATTATAAAGTATTTGTACATGATCTCAAGTATAACATTTAATATTTTCAGTTTCAATTATTAGAGTTTCAAGTGTGCTTTGGCAATATGAATTGTGAAGGACCATGATTGCAAATGAGTCATTTCAAAGAGCAAGAGGAATGGTGTTGGTTTATATCTTTGGAGTGAATTTGATGGACAAAAGGACTTGTGAATGACTGATGTATTACATTTGAATGGATTTGTAGTCAGATATTTGTAGAAAGTGTTATTTATTGATAAGTTGGAAGTGCAAAATCAGGAAAGTAAAATTATTAGGGAGTAGATGAAGGCAAGTGTGCATCCACACGCTCCGGAAGCAAATGACTATGAGAATGGGAATGATCAAGCTCTAGTGAATGCAGTTTCTCAGGTTTTGAATCTGAATGAGTTGTTCATTAAAGCATGTGGATATATTTGCAGAGCAAGGTGATATTGCATTTTATACATATTAATGCAAAGGCAACAGGAATATGGATGAGGAATTTTTGGATGATATAGGAATGAGCTTTAAGAAATACTGCAGTTTTGCAGGAGAAAATAGAAGGAACAGGAGGAGGAGTGGTATTACTAATAATAGGTGATGAACTGCAGCCAACAAAAGTAGGAGGAATTCAGTTTTTTTACACCCCTCCCCCCACACACAAGAGGTAAAAGTTCCTGTAGTACAGTGCCTGGTGTTTGGGTGTAGGTGCCAGTTCAGTGGAGAAGTATCCATTGAAGTAAATGTAAAAATGACATTGATTTAAAACACATTGTCTATGGGATTGTGATTAAAGGGAACTAGTGAGAGAAGGATCAACTAATCAGCCATATCCTAAACATGAGAACAAGATTCTAAGGATAGGTGGATTTGGAATTTGTACACAGTGTGTAGCTAGATTGGCAAAAAGTAGCATCTTTGAGTGGAAAAAGTATAACTAGGTTTTTAGAAGCAGAGGAAGCTATCAATGTTAGGAAAGGTTAGAGAAAAATGTCAGTCCATGCAGAGAGATTTGATCTTGTCTAGTGATTTTTGTATTATGGAAGGTAAAGTGTTTCAAATCCTTTGTAAAAGGAAGAAAGAATACAGTTTGCAGCATTATTGCTAACTCTTATCTATTACTCATTGAAGAAAGGTATGAAAGTTAACGTTTAAGTAGTGGTTATAGACAATCTTGAAACTTGAGATGTGTGAGCATTGCAAGGTCTTTCGAATATATGAAGAATAGAGTGCACTGTCATCAGCAAAATTGTGGATAGTTATATCACTAATGTATAGTGGTGTGTGTGTGTGTGGGGGGGGAATCAGCAATAGAAGAAAACCTCAAAACACTCCCACATTAATAGAGAAATTGAAAAGAGAGGGTGCACACCACTGTGATATGCAGTAAATCACCAGAGAGAAAGCTGACTTGCCAATCACAGAGAGTGCATTATAGACCAAAAAATGGCTTGCTGAGCAGTCCTTATTGCTCTTGATATTGGGGATGGTCTGGATGGTAATATCACATTATTATTGCTGATGATGAAGTTAAGAAGAGTGACAAGAAACAGCTGATACAGAATCTCTTCAGATTTCTCAGCTTGAACAGCCTACTCAAGTCACCCTGCATGAATTATATGGGCAAATTGCATTAATGTTAGTATTTCCGAGTGTAATGTTATATGTTTGGAACCAAGAATATTATAAGCTGAGTATTATATTAAAGGGAATTTGTTGCAAGAAGTCAATAAAACTAGAGACTTGCAGGTTATAGTGGACATTGTTAAAGTTTAGGAGTAATGTTACTAAGATAAACTTTAGGGGGCATGTTTCTAAGGTAATCAAAGTATCTTGGCATATAACTGCAATGTTGATTGGAGCATTTATAAGATAAAGGGAAGTTATTCTTCCAATTCACAAGGTTTTCATTAAACTTGAATTACTACTGTTCACTGATAAGGTCACCTGGATTCCAGGGAGATGAGGGATATTGTTAAAAGGATCTAGCAGTGGGTTATAAATATGATGTTGAGCCTATGGAATTGACCTCTGAAAACAGGCTGAAATAATATGATCTTCAAAGCTTCAGAAACAGATGGAGGAAAGGTGATATAATTGAAACATAAAAGAGGTATCCTACAGTGTAGATGCAAAGGGAAATTTCAGTTTATGGCAGGTGGGGGGGGGGTTAGAACTCTGTATCAGCCCTGGAAGCAGAGTAAGTATGTGGCAATAAAGAACATAAGGACTGATGACTACTTTTCAGTTACTGTCATTAGGTATTACAAATGTGTCTTCTGTAATGTGTTTAAGCACAGTGAAATGTTTGATTATTTAGGTTGGAGTAACAAAACGGGACTTATCCTTGATGAATATGTATAATAATAGTAATAATTTACTTTTTATAATATTCATATCTCCAGTCATGACCAGATTTTTTTTTGTGGTTTGACTTATATATCTAGCCTTTCCTGTTATGAACACATCACATCCATAGCCTCCAAAAACTATCCTCTTTTATTCAAAACAGAATGTCTTTCTTGTAAAACTTCTAAAATTATATAAATCCTAAATTGTTCCAACATTTAAAATATTGTCTTGCTTTTGGGACAGTGCACCAAAAACCTCTCTAAGACTGTTTGGTGCTATCCAGAAAAGGTAATCTCTTTAATAGATGATCTCTCTCTCCCTCTCTCTTTCTTTCTTGCCTCCATTTTCATAAACACCTTCAACAAACAGAATACTAACATACCTATACTTTCTTCTAAACATCTAAAATCATTCATTTCAGTAAAATTATGGAGACAACAATGTTAGGATTGGTTACTTTAATTTCCCGATGTTTCGACCCTCATATTAAGGTTGTCATCTGGAGTATACACAGATATATATATATATACAGGGTGTTCGGGATAAATTTGACATATTTATAATTAATTATATTTTTCCGTAAGTTACATGTATTAACACACACTTCTCTTCATTTAAAAGTTTGGACCCTTCTTCATTCATATACAAGATGTCAGAAAGGATGGATAGCTGGAACCCACCTGAATCATGGAAGAGAATAACTTGTATCATGATGATTCGTGCCCGCCATCAAAATAAGGATATTACGACTGCTGCCCAATGCTCCCTGAATACAGTAAAAACAATCAGGCATGAACTAGAGACTTGCAATGGTGACTACGAGGATGTAGCAAGAAGAAAGATCCCTAGCAGACGATCTGATTGCGTTCGTACAGCAGAATTCCTCGCAAATCTGCAGGAACAGGTGTTGAAGAACCCTGGCATTGGAATTCGGGCTTTGTTCGTGGAGTTGCTAACTGTAGTCAAGCCCTGGATAACAAGGGTAGCCAATGGTAGGCCGTATGTATGGCAGCAGGATTCGGCCCCTTGCCACACCTCTGGGAAAAGTCAAAAATGGTTGTCTGAAAATTTCTACGACTTCACCAGTCCAAATGTTTGGCCTCCAAACTCCCCAGACCTTAACCCCATGGATTATTTTGTATGGGGCGCAGTTGAAAAAGACACCAATCGCACTTCCAGTAATACAAAAGCCCAGTTAATGGATAAAATTAAAACAGTTTTTGCGGCCCTTCCCAGGGAGACTGTAGCATCAGCTTGTTCGAGGTTCCGAAGCAGAATTGAAGCTGTGATCGATGCTAATGGTGGTTATTTTGAGTAAATCTTGTTGATAGTATTGTAATTAACTCTGCCTGTAATGTTTTTTTGTCAATTCATTAAATTTAATAGATACAAAGACGATTTTCTTTTTCCTTACGAAACTGTCAAATTTATCCCGAACACCCTGTATATATATATATACAAAGACAATCTATATTACATTTCAAGAAGTATGCCAAAGTGACAATGAATTGATCAACGATTATTCTATTGGCCTGCACTCTAGTGGTAAAAATAGCTACATCAAAGCTATATTCTGTTTCTAACATCATCAGAGAACAAATTCATAAACTGTAGATAGTTTTAATACAGCAAAAGTGGTGGCCTGATCCATAATTTGACAACTGTAATATAACAACATGAGTGTTGTTATATTACAGTTAAGATCCTAGTTTACTTACAGCCCTAATTATAATTAACTCTTAGACCAAAAGGTTATGTGGGTAGAATATGTGCCATCCATATTCTTGGGAATTTTAGACCACCGTTAAAAGTGGTCTAATTAATAAGTCGATAAGAATTTCACAGGCCTCCTTAAATTTACACTTATATCATATTTTGGTGTGATGTAAATAACAGGTTCCTTTCCCATCCTATAGAGTATTCAAGGCATAATCAGAAAGGCCAAATATACCATAGTTATTAAATTTAATGTGCTATTTATGTTCCTTTTTTCGCATAGGAATTGTGCATCCTGTTTCACCTATATACGGAAAATTATAGGTGCACTAAATCTGGTATACTCCAGGGTGCACCAGCAGAGGAAGTGGATCCTTTGATGGGTTGAATAAGATCTTTAATTTTGCAGGGGTTTAAAGGTGGCATTAAGGTTGTATTTCTGTAGTATCCTGTTTATTTTGTCTGATATCCCTTGAATGACACCTAGTTTTTGTGTTGGATGGTGATAAGACATTACTTGTATATATTGGCTAGTGTAGGCTTTTGGTAAACAGTGAAGGAAAGACTGCCGGAAGGAAGACATGTGACAAGTGTGAACTTTGGGTTTTAAAGTAATGGAATCTAGAGCACGTTGCTCAAAAGCTTCCATATAAAAGTTAGAATTGGGGGGGGGGGGATAACCTTAATATGAAGGTCAAAATGTCAGGAAATTAAAGTAATTATTCCTATTTCTCAATTATATGTGCATAAATCTTGCCAGGAACACTCAGTAGGGAAATACCTCTGCAATTCTCACATTCAGTTTTATTTCACTTTTTGTATGTGCTATCCCTACTCCAATCATCTAGAATTCATCCCTCTGTCCAATGCTCTGTTGCACTGCAAGACTTTTTATACCTCCATACTTGAGCATTTCTGGTTGAATATCATCTACTCCTGTTGCCTTTCCACATTTCAGGCTTTTGATGGCTTTTTCTACTTCAAGTGTGCATGCCTGTTGAGTGTTTTTTACCAGTGTGCTGTCACTGCTTGTTTCATTTAGAGCAGTTTTTCAAAGCAATTACTCCATACATCAAGGATACATCGCACTCCATACATCAAGGGAAATACCTCTGCAATTCTCACATTCACTTTTATTTTACTTTTTGTATGTGCTATCCCTACTCCAGTCATCTGGAATTCATCCCTCTGTCCAGGCTTTCTGAACTATGCAGTGCAACCACTGCAAGACTTTTATACCTCCATACGCGAGCATTTCTGGTTGAATATCATCTACTCCTGTTGCCTTTCCACATTTCAGGCTTTTGATGGCTTTTTCTACTTCAAGTGTGGATATGTATTCCTGACTGCATTCCTGTTGAGTGTTTTTTACCAGTGTGCTGTCACTGCTTGTTTCATTAGAGCAGTTTTTCAAAGCAGTTACTCCATACATCAAGGATATATTTTTCTCTAGTTTTCATTTTACCTTTATCATCTCTAATTCCTTTTACAGCACTCTTCCCTCCATTTCTGAGCTATTTCAACAGCCTCCAGAATAAATTGCAACCTTCTTGATATTTATTTTCTATGTTGTTACTAAAGTCTGCCCATGACTTTTGTTTAGCTAGTTCTACACAGTATTTAGCTTTCTTACATTTGTCTCTGTATTCTCTAAGAACACCAGCGACTTATTCACCAGAAACCTTCGATATGCTTTCTTATTTTCCTTCACTGCCTCTTTAACTTCCTTTGTCCACCATGGAGTTCTGATTTTTCTATCCTTGCAGACAACCTCGCCACATGCCTCTGTGGCTGAATCAATCAGTGTTTTCTTCAAGGCTTGCCACTGAATCTCCAAGGTTTGCTTTCTGTTCTCAAACTCTTTCATTTTTTCTTCAATAATCTTTGTGTATTTTAGTCTACAGTTCACATCTGAGAGCTGCTCAACTTTTATTTGCTTTAAGACTTTCTTACATGTTCTTCTTTTCGATATGAAATTCAGTTTTATCCTCCTCAAGACTAAATGGTGATCACTTCCAATTTCAAATCCTCTTTACACTCTAGTGTTCTGCACCAGTGAAAAAACATCACTATCAATAATAGCATAGTCATTGAGACTTTTCTTATTACTTGCCTCTTCTCTCCATGTGAATTTGTGCACATTTTTATATTGGAGCATTGTGTTAGTAATAACCAGTCCATGTCCTGAGCAGAAATCCAACAGGTATTTGCCATTATTATTAGCTTTGCTCTTTTCTCCAAATTTTCTCAAATTTTTTTTCTATGTCCGACAATTATTTCCTACTCTGCTATTTAGATCCCCAACAAGGACCAACTTTTCCTTTTTCATTGTGTCATTTGCTTTTTCTAAAGCCTCAAAAAATTCCTTCACTTCTACTTTAGTAGAACCTTCTGTGAGACCATAGGCAAAAATAAATCTCATTGTCCAGTTCCACATTCTGATATTTGCCCACATCACTCTTGTTGATATTGCCTGCCATTTAAGGAGATTAGCCTCATATTTAGTGTTGAATATTATAGCTTCTCCTTCTTTTCCCTGATTGTTATTGCTTGAATATAACATTTTGTATTTATTGCTTAGAAAGATCTCACAAGTTTTGGTCTGTTTTTGTTTCAGTCACCCCTATTATGTCGATCTGGTATTTATCCAGTTCTTCTACTAGTGCTATTTCTTTGCCATTCAGGCTTCTTATGTTGATAGTACCAAACCTTAACTCTGGTGATATTGAGTTGGGGTGTGTTTCAGGATTTGTTCCACTACCTGATGTTTTGATGTTTGCCCTGTTGAAAACAACAGGGGCCTTGTTTAACTATGCGACGACCCTGCCCCCATGAAATTCTGTCATGTTGTACCATCATTTTATTTGTGGTTTAAGTGAATAATAATAGAATTTGTTTTGGCTAAATCCCATATTGTCAGCCCAACCTCTTTCATTCAGTATTCAGATAGATAACTAACAGGGTGTGCACCACAAGAAGGTGAGGATTGGACATTAGATCAGAAGACATGATTGGTTCTCTGCATTCCTTTAAAGGCTATGTGGAGGTCTCCTCTCAGTTATACGGATTTGATCTTGTTCTCTAATAGGGATGTTACAGTCATGAAAGTGTTCTTGTAGTCCTGCCCATAAAGACCTGATTGTAAAACCTGTGTAGGTGACATCACAGTCTTTTTGGCAAGGAAATTTGTTAACTACGTTGTGCTGTTCTAATATTTCTTTGTATTTTTCTTTGTAATTTTTCTTCTCTAAATGAAAGTAAGCTATATAGCCATAAAAAATAATGGTTTATTTTAGAAGAGTAACATGGGAATTTTCCCAGAAATAATACCTATTTAGAACTGAGGCTCACAATATGGGTTTCCATGGTAGGACTGCAATATGCAAGCCTCACATTACCCTAAGCAACATGCATCATTGTCTTTAGTGGTGCAAAGAGAACATACTGTTGTGTCGGGAAAAAGTGATGAGTCATCCCTTTTTCCCACCCAACGTTACGTTACTTCAGAAGGAAGGGATAAGGACATGCTTATGCCTCCTGATGGGAAATGTACCGAATAATGTCCCAGGAAAATGTAAATGACCAGATGTGTAAATTCTGAACATTGTTAAGATAGCCCATAAGTTTATTGAAATAGTAATTGTGAATGAATTAAAGTAGAAAGGCATGTAGTATTAACAAATAAATATGTATAAGCTAAGTACAAGTTTAAGGCATGTGAAGACAGTTCGTAGCCACGGTGTCCAATCGGCTGCCACCGTATGCGTGACAACACCGCCGAGTGAGGGAGCTGTTCCAAGGTATAAAGGTTTCGGCGGGAGTTCGAATTGCTCTCTTGTCTCTTACCTTTGATCGCTTGTGTCTGGTCTCCGAGTTTCGTTGGCACCAAGTTTCCCGTAGGAGAGCTATGTAGAGCTTGCCGCCACGTGTAGCAAGGATCTCCCCTTGCTATGCATGTTACATCGGTCAAAGCTGCAACTACAATGTGTTCAAACACATAAGGAGAAAGAGCTGCTGATGAAATCCACATCAGCGTACAAGTCTGTGCATGAGTGTTTTCGGTTCGTGTAGAACAAAGGAACAAAGCCCGCCATCAGAGGAGGTACAGTGAACAGATCAGAATACCTAGTCAAAGCAAGAATGGTAAGCGAAGATTTTCTTATATTAATGTAGGATTAAAGTATCCGTGGAGTAAAGAAACAGAAATTAAGAACACACGCCATTTACGTGTTGTGCCATAAGAACAGTCTGCAATTTGGACACTTGTGTTTACTGTTAAGAAGAAAACATATTAGGCTCCAGCCGAACAGGAGGCCGGGCTCCGGACTGTTTAAGTGACTTAAGAAAAGTAACGTCATATGTTCAGAAAGTAATTGAATGTTAACAGATATTTTGGGGGAGAGAATTAAGTAGAAATAAGTACTATTGTCCTAGAGAATTACATGTCAGATTTATTGAATTGTCTAGTGTTTATATGTAATGTTTCATGTATGATATTATCAGGTAACTTAATTGTGAGAGTCTGAGGATAGATATATGTACAGAAGTGAGGAATTTATGTCTAGTAAGAGATCATAGTGCAGAAGTTTAAATGTGTTTAATTAAGTAAGGGGAACCCAGACTCTCTTAAGATTCAGAATCTAAATAACATGTATACTTGTTTTTGTGCTATAATAAATGTGTTTCTTTTTACATAATCAATTGAGTTTGTCGTACCTTCTGCAGATTTGAATTACCATTTGGAAAATTTCGTACCTTGCATTTAGAGGGGAAACCAATAGTGATATAAGAATAGGGACCACGACTGCATATATCTTGATCCCTACAATTTCCTTTAGTATTATTGGATAATGTATCAGAATTTAGTTGCCGGCTGGTGCAGTCTTTAATAAATACAAATTTGTCGGCAACCAAAATCTGAGAATAAGAGATACAAAAAATTTAAAGTTAAAAGAAAGTTAAGACAAAGACGATTAAAGATAAAACCACAGAAAAAAGGGGATATAACAATACAGTCGGACATGGAAGCTTGGAAAGTTGTGTTATGGTGCGACGAATTACACCACACTCTCTACCAAAAAGATGGATGGATGTGGTGAATGCCTGGTGAATGTATCTTATCAGAGTGAGTACCCAACTGTGAAATTTGGAGGTGACAGTGTGATGGTATGGTCCTGTTTTTCAATGCCATGAACATTGAACTCTTAGAGGAATCTGAACATTTTCTGGACAATGCAATGCTTCCTGCTTTGTGGTATTTCTATAAAAGTGACCATTGAAAGCACTAAGTCATAAGGCTGCTGCTGTAACTGCATGGTTTGTTGAACATGAATGCCGCCACACTTGACTGGCCTCTACTGAGCCCTGATCTCAACCCTATTAAACATCTGTAGGATGAACTGGAGTGTCAGGAAGTTAAAGGAAGTCTGCCCCCACTACAGTCCAGGATCTCATTAGATGCCTACAGGAAGAATGCTCCAAAATTTCCATTGATCGCTATTGTATGCTTATGGTAAGTATGCTCACTTAGGATTGCTGTAGTCATTATAATGAAAGGAGATCCAACATTTTATTAAGGTGTGTGCCATGGCTCTTTGTTCCTCACACTATGATGTCTGTTGACTTCTTTCCAAAAAAAGATAATAATAATCTTAATCTCTTTTCTCCAAGTTTTCCCAACAGAGAAAAACCTAAACGACATGACATAGCATCCACTTCCCCACGAGTTCCAAAAATGACGCCTGTCGAAACTGCTCACATCCTGTTACTCCCACCCCCGACCTTTCCCCTTAAATCCCTCCTCTTCCCCCAAAAAAAACTTCTATCTTCAGATCCTTCTCTCGCCCTACCTCCCAAATGCTCTACACACCCTTAATAATAATAATATTATACATATAAAAAACCTGGGTTTTTTCAAATATTTCCCCCACTTTCCCCCCCAAAAAACCCCTTTCTTTAACAGTAGATGAAGGCACATTGCTGGGATAAGGAGACAGAAAACAACATCCAAAAAAGTTATGTCCAAATTTTTCCTCCTTTTTTTATTCTTCATATATTAGTTTCATTACACTTCAGTAATGCCCTAAGTTTTTGGGTAAAGAGCCAATGACATTGAAAAAAAAGGAGCACTCCTAAACGAAAGTAGGCTATATTCGCCATTAAAATAATAGTTTATTATTATCATTATTATTATCCTTAGCCTCCGTAGCTCAGTCAGTATAGACAAAGCTCTTTGGTCAGAAAAACTTGCGTTCAATTCCCGTCCATGACGAGAGGAACCTTTATCTGGTCTCTTTCGATTAAAGGTGAGTTAGCCGATCTCATATGGAGTTAGAGGGTTAAACTCAGGTTTTTCGTCCCTCAGAACAGGTAAACTGGCCCATGAACACACACAGATCTACAGTCATAAAATACATAATTCCTCATTTGTATCTTCCTCAATGTCTTGTTTGAGACTGTTTTTGTGTAATAGTTATGTGCTGCAGTCTTACAGTAATTTCATCTTAAATTTATTTCTTTAGGTATTATCTCATTTTTCTCTCAGTTATTCTATAATCACTTCCTGTGCATATTAGATGTTACAACTCAAATATCATCATCATCATACGTATCAAGGATTTAGGCCTAGTACGGCCTGTTCCGGCCTTAGAAGTCATCGTTGAATCGTTTAAGAGGACGTCCTGGTTTTCTTTTTCCTAATGGCTTGTACTTTAATGCTTGTTTTGGTAATCTTTCTGTTTTCATTCTTTGAACGTGTTCCATCCATCTATGTTTATTTTTTAATTTTTTCAATTACTGGTTCTTGGTTTAATTCTTTCATAATATCTTCGTTTCTTTTGTGATCAAATAGGGTATACTTCGCAGTTTTTCTCATAAACTTCATTTCTGCTGTTGTTAATCTTTGTTTGTCTTTTTGTTTTATTGTCCAGATTTCGCTTCCATACATTAAGACCGGTAGGGCTAATGTATTGTATACTTTTAGCCTGGTTTGTTTTTGAACTAGGTTTGGTTTAAATATAGAGTTAATTACTCCTGTTATTTTTAAATATTTTGCAATTTTTATGTTTATATCTTTTTCATTTTCATAAGTGATCATACATACAACTCAAATATCCTTCATTTAATAAGACCCCATTTGGACTATTGCATGCAAATCTGGTCACCTGGATTTCTTGGTGATGGAGAAATGGTGGAGAGGATTCAGAGGCAAGTTACAGAGATTGTTGCGGGTCTGTGGAAACGTTCCCTACGAGGATAGATTGAAGATCTGTGGGCTCCAAAAACTAGCTGATAGAGGTAGGAGGGGAGATATGATGGAGGCTTATAAATTACTAAAAGGATTTTATAGGATCGATACTGATGACATTTTTAAGACCAGTGCAAGAAGGGAGAGAACGAGTGACCGTCCTTGGAGATTATGTAAGAGTGTGGTTAACAAGGGTGTTAGGACTAGATTTTTTGCTTGGAGGGTTGTGAATGGGTGGAATGTGTTGCCAGAAGTGGTTGTGAATGCTTCGTCTGTGAATGAATTTAAGGAAAAGTATGATAGGTATTGTGTAAATAATGTTAGTGTGTCAATGTAGGGTCTCCCACGATGAGTCTTTTGACTCCATGGAGACGCCGTTATAATTATAATAATAATTTATTTTCTTTATTGTTCATTTTGTACTTGCATAATCTGTGATTGATATCTGTTTTCTATTCTGTCCCCTTATGTTGATTCTTGTAATTCAAAAATATATTTATTCTAAATTCCTTATCTGTATTGAGAAATTATGTCTATCTGTTATTATTACTGTTATACAGGCATCTTAATGTAGTCCACAGACTCATGATCAGTCTCCTCTACATCCTCCTATCTTAGGCTGTCACCACATCCAAGTTCTTCATCCTCAAGTCCTCTTCTACCAGCTCCCTCCATCTCTTCTTCTGCAACCCACGCTTCCTCCTTCCTTGCACATCCATCTGCATGACCTTTCTTCCCACATATTCGTCCTCCTTCTCATCACATGACTAAACCATCTGAACCTTGCTTCCTGTATCTTCGCTCCTAAGTTCGTAACTTTCACTGTTCCCCTCACATAGTCATTTCTAAGACTATCCTTTCTGGTCACACCGCACATCCACCTAAGCATTCTCATCTCTGCTACCTCCATCCTGTTGATGTTATTTTTCCTCAGGGCCACAGTTTCCATAGCATATGTCATAGCTGGCCTCACTACTGTCCTATAGATTTTGCCTTTCAGATTGATCGGCACACTGTTATCGCATAGCACTCCAGCCATCTCTCTCCAGTTCCTCAAACCGGGATGTATCCTGCATCCCACTTCCTTCTCAGTCCCTCCGTCATCTTCCACTGTTGAACCTAAATATCAAGAACCCTTTCTAGGATTTTTATTGTGTGGGACATCAACTTTATTCCTCTGTAATTCTTACAGTCTTGTGCATCCCCTTTACCCTTGTAGATGGGGACAATAGTACTTTCCCTCCATTCCTCGGGTATATTTTCCTGTTGGCAAACTTTCATAAACAGGTCCCACAGCAGGTCAATTCCTCTTCCCCCCAGTGCCTTCCATGCCTCTACTGAAATTCTGTCTATGCCCACCAGTTTTCCTCTTCATGGCCCCCTTCACTTCCACTCTACTGATGTTCTGCACCATCCCCTCAGAAGGCTGCCCATCTTCTCTGTGAGCCCTCGCATTTTCCTCATTCAAAAGTCCCTTAAAGTATACAGTTATTCACACAATATGTATTATATTTCTTGCTGAACTCATTTGCTGAGAGAGTACTCATGACTACCTCTAGCAACCCATTCCTCTTATTTAGTGCTCTCCAAGAAAAAGATGCAGCCCTCACATCATTGTACATTGCACTCCATAACAGTTTACGGTAACAGTGACCCCTGTTCTCTCTCTCATATTTTCATGTACAGTGGACTCTCACTATAGCTAACACCATTACAAAATCACTTAATATAACAAACTGAAAAAATGTTAACTGTAGCAGCAACCTACAGTTGCTGCTATTTGCTATAGCAAATTCTCTGCTTATATATACAAGGGTGGTCTGAAAAGTTCTTAGCATAACAATGAGAAAACGAATTTATAATTTCAAAATTATTTTTATTTTTCAACATAATCTCCCTTGAGACTAATGCATTTATTCCAGCAATGCTCCAGCACCATTATCCCGTCCCTGTAGTGGTTCTCAGTAAGATCTGCAAAATACCCCTCTACAGCTGCAATCACTTCTTGATTTGAAGAAAAACTCTGACCAGCGAGGAAGAGTTTTAGTTTTGGGAAGAGATAGAAGTCAGAGGGAGGCAAATCTGGGGAATATGGTGGATGTGCCAACAATTCATAGTGCAGATCCCTTAATTTTCCCATTTCCAAAACACCTTTGTGGGAAGGTACATTGTCCTGATGAAAGATGATTTTTTTTCCTTCTGCAAACTGGGTCTTTTCTCACAAATCTTTTCATCTAGTCTGGTTAAAAGATTGGAATAATATTCCCTCGTTATTGTTTTACCCTTTTCAAGATAATTAATAAACAAAATGCCTTTAGCATCCCACAACACCGATGCCATGACCTTTCCTGCTGATGGAACCAACTTAGTCTTCTTTGGTGCTGAGCAACCGACTTCTGTCTGCTGTTTTGACTGCTGTTTGGATTCTGGTGTGTAATGGTGAATCCAAGTCTCATCCATAGTAATAAATAGATGCACAAAATTAGTTTTATTCTTGTTAAAACGCTCCAAGCACTGTTCAGAGATTTTCATGTGAGTGCGTTTTTGACCTGCTGTGAGCAAACACGGCACCCATCTTGCGCAAAGCATTTTCATTTGCAATTCTTCATGCAAAATATATCCTACACGTTCTTTTGAAATGCCTACAGTCTCACAATTTCACGCACTTTGACTTGCCAGTCATCCAATACCATATCATGCACCTGATCAATGATTTCTGGTGTTGTTACACTTTTTGGACGTCCTTCTCACGGATCATCTTCAAGGCTGGTACAACTACGTCTAAACTTGGCAGCCCATTTCTTAATTGTCAGAAACAAAGGAGAAGGGTGCCTATAAACTTTTATGAACTTCGAATGAATTTCTTTTGGCATTAAACCTTCTTTTACAAAGAATTTTATAACCACACGATACTCAATTTTATCCATTTCAAGGGATATAGACAACATTTTTGCTTCAGACAGCTGTATAAAACAAACTACTTGATAGAATGACATGCAATTTCACATAGATGCCTCTCTCTCTCTCTCTCTCTCTACACTTAGTGTGTTTTTCAGCATTCAAGTAATCCTTTGGGTTATTCTTCCAACTTTTGCAAATGTTCTCCAATCTTTAACTCTCTCTTCATGCCTAAAGCTCCAGTTTTATCAATTTTTTGCAGTCCATTATCATCAGCATAATACATGGTATGCAATCTTTTCATCCTGAAGTGAACCGTCCATTTTACCACATTTTTCTTTGCCCACACTGTCAGTTTATTAAAATCATCCTGCAAGATGTATATATCACCTTTATCAACTATTACCTTCTCCAGTTTGGCATCATCAGTAAACAACTGGATCTTCTCACCCCTCTAATATATATACAAATTAACAGCATATTTACCCTAAGTACAGAGACCTGAGGCACTCTACTAGTGATTCTCATTCTTCTGGAGTCCACTCCACTACATGCTATTCTCTAGTGTCTTTATGTTAGTAACTCCTCCTTATCCATGTCATCAGTGTCATATTCATTCACAGTTGCTTCAAGTTTTATAAGTTTTTCTGTCAAATGCCTCAGCTGTCACTCTGTTATAAAATATGAGTAAATTACTAAGGCAGGACCCACCTTTCGCAATGCTATGATTTCCACAACCCTTCTTCCTGATTTATGCTTAGACATACACCCACACTTCAGTGTGCATGTATTCGATATCAAATCTGATTGAATAATCCTAATTCCCAAAGTGCCCTCTGTCTATATATTGCTTGTGTTCTTTCAGCCATTCTTGCCTGTTTTGAGGGACAAAAAATCCTCCACCTCCATATGAGATAGGCGAGCTCACCCTTTGATTTAAAACACTCATAAATGTTCCTCATCAGAGACAGAATTCAAATCCAGGTCTTTCCAACCAAAGGCTCATCTAAACCAAATGAGCTTTGGATGCTCTATTTATCATAGGGTATTATATTTCTGTCTGTCCATTCCTTGAATTTTCTCTTTAATTTGCGTGGTTAGTGTAATGGTTAATGCATGAGATAATAACTAGTCAATAATTTGCTACTTCTGACTTGGAGCCTCCTCTATACAGTGAAACTATCTCATTTTCTATTCACTTCCTTTAAGTCTTGAAGTTTTAAATCTGAAAATAAACTTCTTGATGATTGGCACTGCCAGTTCTCTTGTAAATCTCATTCGATATGCCATCCATATCCACTACTGTACTCACATTGATATTTTTCAATATGCTCAGCATCTCCTGTTCATCTACCTCAATTCTTACATCAGTCTCTCTCATAGTGGCAACTTAAATTGCTAATTGAAGACTTACCCCTTCACAAATCCATGCTACTCTTGATAGAATAAGTACTATGTTAAGTTGTGGATGTGGAGAATGAGTTCGATGGGCAAAAGGATTTATATAAAATGGATGGCTCACATTTGAATGAATTTGGTGTATGGAGACTTGAAAAGGTGTTGTCGAATGTAGTGGAAGTGAATGTGCAGAATCAGGGAAACTAGAGTTATTAAGAGGGGGGTAAGTAGATATGCAGATTTTAGGGAGACAGTTCAGTATGTGAATATGTGTAATATGCCCAAGCGAGTAGGAAAGACCACAAATCAGAATGGGATAGTTAGTATAAGGCATCAAAATAGGGATGAGACAAATCGGCTTCTGTAATTCATGTATACAAATGCCAGAAGTATTAGGAACAAGAAGGAAGAATTTTTGGCCTTGGTTGGCACTTCCAGACCACAGGTTATTGGCATTAGTGAAACATGGCTGACCGAAGACGATATAGCTAGTGGGATTGAATTTGAGGGGTATAGTGTGTTCAGGAGTGACAGGGAGAATAAAATGGGGGAGGCGTGTTATTGATGATAGCTGATGAGCTACAGCCAAGAAGAATAGAAGTGGAACTGCAGGATAGAGAAAAGAGCACATTTGAGGCTATTTGGTGTGAGATTGAAACTATCAAAACAAAATATACAGTTGGGTGCTGCTATAGACCAGGTGATGGAATAGATGGTGGAGATAGTATGCATAAGCAAATAGAAGAAATGAGTGGAAGGAGGGTAATTATTATGGGAGATTTCAACTATGGAAACATTGATTGGAAGGAGGAGAGGACAAAAGGAAGGAATTGGATTTTATGTGGTTATTAAGGGATAACTATCTGCGACAGCATGTAATGGAAAATACTCGGGCGTCAGAGAGTGCTTGACCTGGTAATTGCATCTGAGAATTTGGCTGTAACAAATATGACCACGTTGCCACCAATTGGTGAGAGTGATCATAGGGTCTTGACTTGAGAGGTGGCTAAAGGTGTGGAATTTACAATTAACACAGGGTACATGTGGAATTATCAGGCTGGTAAGTATGACAAGCTTAGGAGATTGCTTGGATCAGTGCCATGGCATGTACAACTGCAAGGGCTAGAAGTTGATAGTGCATGGGAGGTGGTTCAGAAGTGTTTGCAAGCAATGGCTGACTGTATACCCAGACTCCAAATAATAAATCAAGTAGGGATTAAATGGATGAATAACACCATTAAGCTTGAGCTGCAAAAATAGAAACAACTATGGAGGGAATTTAAGGAGAAAGGTGACCGGCAGGCACATGAACGGTATAAAGCGCAGGCCAGAAGGGTAACGAGTGTGGTAAGAAAAGCAAAAAAGGATTACGAAAGAACATTGGCTATGCAAACTAAAGAGAATCCTAAACAATTTTTTTCGATATGTTGCAAGTAAAAGAAAAAATGTATATGGCAGAATGATTTTAATGAATGCCGATGGTAGGGAGGTAACCGAATCAGTTGATATAGTTGAATTACTGAGCGAGCAGTTTGCAAGAATATATCTTCCAGGTGGTGACATTGCAGAAATGAATGAACCAATAGATTATACAGGAATTGTGGGGAATGAAGTGGAGGTGAGTAGTCTATTGCAAAACCTCAATGTCAATACATCTGTGGGATTGGATGGTATACCAGCTCATGTCGTACATGAAGCAGCTAAAGAATTGTCAGTACCCTTGACCATTTTGTCTAATTTGAGTCTCTGGTCTGGGTTGTTAGTCCCGAGGGGTGGAAAGAGGGGAAAATAGTTCCACTGTATAAAGGAGGTTCCAAGACTGCTGTTGTAAATTACCGACTGATTAGCACATCAGGAATCATTGTAAAGGTCTTGGAGAAATTAGTCAAGAAAAGAATACAGGATTGGATAGATGAAAATGGGATACTGAATAGGGGACAACATGCTTTTGTGAAGGGTAGAACATGCCTCAGTAACTTGCTCACGTTTTATAACACAGTGACGGCTGAACTGGATAAGGTTAATGTGTATACAGTGATTCTACTGGATCTTGCCAAGGCCTTTGACAGGATACCACATGGAACTCTAATTAGTAAACTGGAGCTGATGGGAATGGTATAGGATTGGTGAGATGGATTGGAAGGTGGTTGATGGAAAGATACCAGAGAGTGGTTTATTCAGGAGTGGAGTCCAAAAGACAGCTTGGGACTAGTGGTGCGGCGCAGGGTTTTGTTCTTGAACCACTAGTTTTCAATTTGTTCATTAACGATATAGGAAAGGATCTGAGAGGAAGTGTTCATTTGTTTGCTGATGAAGCAAAGTTGGGTAGAGCAATTGTGAGTGCACAGGATGTCAAAATTTTGCTGGATGATTTGGATTGTTTGGAGGACTGGGCTAGGGAAAATGGATGTCAATTTAATGTGGCAAAGTGTAAGGTTATGCATTTCGGAGTGAAAAGATTAGCAGCAGTATATCACATTGGTGAAACTGTACTCCAGGAGATTGACGAGGCCAGGGATTTGGCAGTGTTGGTGGATAGGGAGTTGAAGTTTAGGGGACACATTGCAAAAGTGGCTAAATCAGCTCATCAAATCACTTGGTTGCTGAAAAATACTTTAACAAGCACAGACAAACAAATTATTATTCCTCTATATCGAGCCTTGATAAGACCCCATCTAGACTACTGTACCCAGATATGGTCGCCAGGGTTTCTTCTTGATGGGGAGGAGGTGGAGAGGATCCAGAGACGAGTGACCAAGATGATAGAAGGTCTGTGGAATGAACCTTATGAGAACAGGTTGAAGATTTGAGTTGCAAAAATTGGATGATAGGCAGAAAAGGGGTGATATGATTGAGACATTCAAATTACTGAAGGGTTTCTATAGGATTAATCCAGAAGATTAATCCAGAAGGGCTCCGTTGAAACCAGCTGAGCTACAGCATGATTTTCTATGGCTCATTGTGCCAGTACCAAGACAATAACTTGTGCAGCCTGGTTAGGGGTACTGCCATTTTTCTTGCACTTTGCTACAAAACATGGCCTGATATCCTATCCATTCTCATGTCTGTATTCGCAGTGAGATTTCTTGATATCCTTCCTTCGCTTTATGCAGTGCTGTTCATAATTTCATATAGGTCCTTGTCACATCAGTTACTGCATTATCTCCACTTGAGAATAGGATTGGTGGTGGGAGGACTATGGGTCATACATGGAAGCTGGACAAGAATGTGGTTAGCAGGGGTGTTAGAGCTAGGTTTTTTACTTGGAGAGTGGTGAATGAGTGGAATAAGCTGCCAGAGTCTATTGTGGGTGCTATGACCGTAAAGGAGTTCAAGGCGAGGTATGAAAGATACTGTGTGAATATCGAATAGTTGTACTTGACATGATGTTAGGGCCTCCCTCGATGAATCTGTCGACTCCTTGGAGTTGCCCGAAATAATAATAATAATCGTAATATCTACCCATTACTGAATTTGTCCTTTGAACCTTCTCCATTACCATAAATACAATTCCCGAGATGCTTACTCCTCTCCCCCCCTTTATTCCCTGCCAGTCCATTTGGGATTGGTTGAGTCCCCTAATTAGGGCTTTTAGGTAATTAATGTAGCTGGATTCCCACTCCTCTGCTGCATCCCCTAAGGGAAAATATTTTATGTCTGTAGCTGTGTATACATGGAACTGGTTTACCTGATTTGAGGAATGAAAAAACCCCTCCAACTTTGTATGAGACTGGCTAACTTGCCTTTAATTGAAAAGCCCTGATAAACATCCTTTGTGTCATAGATGGGATTCAAACCCATGTCTTTCCAACCAAAGGGCTCCGTCGAAACCAGCTGAGCTACAGCATGATTTTCTATGGCTCATTGTGCCAGTACCAAGACAATAACTTGTGCAGCCTGGTTAGGGGTACTGCCATTTTTCTTGCACTTTGCTACAAAACATGGCCTGATATCCTATCCATTCTCATGTCTGTATTCGCAGTGAGATTTCTTGATATCCTTCCTTCACTTTATGCAGTGCTGTTCATAATTTCATATAGGTCCTTGTCACATCAGTTACTGCATTATCTCCACTTGGATGAAACACCCTTACAAAGTGATTACTCGGTAATTTAATCATTTCTTCTGTTTCAGCCACTTCTCTACCCATCTCAGACCCAAGATTGAGTTGGGTATGGAGGTGGCCACTGTTAGGATATCACATAACAAACTACTGTGGAAATTGAGTAGACTGGAGATATATAATTATTTGGTAGCCTATCATGATCCCTGGCTGTTGGCTGTCATGAATTATGGGAGATACTGCCAACAGTAATGAGACAGTTCTGTGCAAGCCTAAACCTTTCTTATCTAGAATGATGATCTGAAGTGTTATCTGCTACACAGAGCAATGTATCATATTACCCACTATGGTTCATGATTCTTTATATTTCTTTTCAATTTAATGTACTTTAACATTTTAATAGTACTAGTTTTTACACTCATAGTCATTGTCTTCATGATTAAGATGCAGTGAAATGCATCAGTAGCAAGATATGCTTTGCACATATCTTGCTACTGATGCATTTCATGGTTATATTTCTGGACTGTGAGTGGAAGGTTGTGTAATTTTTTTTGTTTAATCCATAAAAAACCATGTTTCTAATCAGAATAGCACTGTTAGGAAATAAAGTGAATAACTAGTGGCAAAATTTCAGTAGTTCACTGTGAAAATCATTATCCAGAATATCAATTTCATCTGGTCTTCACTTAGTAAGATCAGTATGCAGCTTTACTTTCAGAGTGTGGACCTCATAGAAGTTATTTGGTCTGGGAAGCAGATACTATTAAATTCAAAGTGGCTGCATTATCACTTTTATATTTGGCAAAGAAAACATTAATAATGGATTTACTTGCTGTCTTACTTTTGGAGCAGAGTATACTTCTGATCATTTAGTGATTTTTTCATGATTGAATCAGTGTGTCAGAGTGGTATGGAAATAATAGAAAGCATTTCTAATGCTAAAACTGAAGATAATGTTATGTGCTGAGAATGCAACTCACTCATTTGGCCTGCCATATGGTTAGTTTATACCAAATGGGTAAGGCCTTATTTGCCACCAAAATATTAACCCTTGTAAGCTTTTTGCTCTAGTAACATAGCTCACATATTTAATCAGGTATGCATTTTAAATGATGATAACAAAATACAAGAGACTACTGTTAAAGAGAATGGGTGTTAATATGCTATCACCATTGTTGAGTTCCTATGCATAAAAGGTGTTTCGATAAATGGAAAACAAATACAGGAACGAAACCTGGACGTAAGTCCAGGTTTCGTTCCAGCTGGCAGGACGTAAGTCGATACATTAAACAAAGAGTTACATGGGTTAGGGACTTAACCATAATAAGTATACTGTCATTTTAATTTTTAAACCTTATTATTAACTGTACTGTGTGTTACTGCCACTATAAAACAGGAGAATAATCACCCAAATCTTCCTCCACAATCACATCTTCATTACCTTCCCTGTGTGAATGATTAGGCTGTGGCTCTTCTGGTGTAACCTTTGTTTTTTTGATGAAAATGTCCAATATGCTTTGCTTATTCCTCTTCTTCTTTTCATCATAAATTTGTTCATAGCAAGCAAACACATCATGTGCTTTCGTTTCTATTATTAAGTAGCGTTTAACATTGGGGTCCATGTCTTCAGCCATTTTGAGAACATTGCTAACTGCAAAGAATGAAGCAGAATTTAATGAAATTTTAAATTCTACACTTTCTTTCACACAATAGCTTTTTATTTCACTCGCAAAACAGTTGATTAAATCATCCTCAAAGAATTTTTGAGTCGCCCACAACTTCTTATTGCTCCGATAATGAACTGGGAGTATGATTCCTAACGTTTTTGAAGATTTCTGGATTCTCACTGTGCCATATCACAAATGGTTTTAGTTTATATCCAGCCACATTGCCCGTAACAGAATCGTAATAAGGGAATTAACAGCGTTGAAACTAGGTATAAATTTTAGCTTTTTATGGATGAATGTCTGCTCGGGCATTTTTTTCCGAAACAAGGAGGTCTCATCCATATTAAATATTTGCTGTGGCAAATAATTTTCCTCCGTCATAATTTCATCCAATTTCTCCAGAAACTCCTTGGCAGCTTTCTTATTGGAACTTGCGGATTCACCATATATTTTCACATTATGCAGTGCAAAACACTGCTTGAATCTCATGAACCAACCGGAAGAAGTGTTGAATTCGTAGTCATAATTGGGTTCTGCTTTCTCCTTCAACATGTTGAAGAGACTTAGTGCCCTAGCGGTTATGGTGAAGGGGATATGCGCTTTTGGTTCAGGTCCTCTATCCATGATGCAAGTAGCTTTTCCATATCACCGATTGGACCTTGTCATTGCTCGTCTGAACAAAGATTAGAGACCACAGATATGAAAGGTGTGAGAAAAATTACAGTGAACACATGGCATCAATCAATGACAGAATCATATTAAAATATGAAGATATTGGAAAGGAAAGGAGTTGACATTGTTAGACTTCAGAAATGTGCAAGTAGAGTTAATATTTTGGTGTAGTCACTTAAACAAACTGGGAGAAGGGAAAATAGCAATCTATATTTTTTGATGACAGGAAAGGATACAGATGAAAACTGAGATCCAGATAGATTGATGCAATTAGAACCAACTTAAAATACTAAAATATAAGATTTGAAAACTTTTCAAAATGATCGTCACTGTAGAATGAGACCATCCTAAGTCGTGCGATCACATTGACGGGCTTACCAGCTTCATGTTGCTTTATAACTTGCAACTTCGTTGCAAGATCAGTTGCTCGCCTTTTTTTCTGTGATTCTTCACTAGGTTTTTTGATTGTGCATGTAGGGGCAATGTTGCACAAAACCACGAAATATTTAACGATAAATACACAAATAACCCATTACTCAAACACAGGGACTGTTGAAGACACGTGCCGACTGCTGAAGGAGGTGGCCGCTGAAACCTCTGTTGCCACTGTGCATGCTTTACCTTATGCTCGCCTGCATCTTGTTTGAAAGTATAGCCGAAAATGTTATTTATTCCCTTATGAGATCACAGACGTATCTTCGAACGGATGATTGTACTGTTTATAACAAATTTTGTATGTCCTTAGGTCTGTTATGAAATATTTTATATTTTATAACAGACCTAAGGATATGAAAAAAAAATTATAGCCTGCTAGAAAAAATTTCAAATGAACTGACTCTCATATCCTCCTAACTTCATAATAGAAAATAATGTATGAGGCTGTGTGTGTGCTGTTTCTAATGTCTGTATAGACATGCTTAGTATGGCCATAAAGCTAATCATATTTCTATAACACAGTGACGGCTGAACTGGATAAGAGTGACAGGTTTACAGTGATTCTACTGGACCTTGCTAAAGCCTTTCATAGGATACCACATGGAATTCTAATCAGTAAACTGCAGCATATGAGAATGGATATGGGGTTAGTGAGATGGATAGGAGGGTGGTTGATGGAGAGATATCAGAGAGTGGTTTATTCAGGAGTAGAGTCCAAAAGATAGCCTGTGACTACTGGTGTGCCACAGGGTTCTGTTCTTGAACCACTAGTTTTCAATTTGTTCATTAACGATATAGGAAAGGATCTGAGAGTAACTGTGCATCTGTTTGCGGATGATGCAAAGTTAGGTAAAGCAATAGTAAATGCTCAGGATGTCAAATTTTGCAGGATGATTTGGATAGTTTGGAGGACTGGGCTAAGGACAATGGATGTCAATTTAATGTGGAAAAATGTAAGGTTTTGCATTTTGGGGTGAAAAGATTAGCAGAAGTATATCACATTGGTGGAACTGTACTCCAGGAGATTGACGAGGCCAGGGATTTGGCAGTGTTGGTGGATAGGGAGTTGAAGTTTAGGGGACACATTGCAAAAGTGGCTAAATCAGCTCATCAAATCACTTGGTTGCTGAAAAATACTTTAACAAGCACAGACAAACAAATTATTATTCCTCTATATCGAGCCTTGATAAGACCCCATCTAGACTACTGTACCCAGATATGGTCGCCAGGGTTTCTTCTTGATTGGTAGGAGGTGGAGAGGATCCAGAGACGAGTGACCAAGTTAATAGCAGGACTATGGAATGAACCTTATGAAAACAGTTTGAAGATTTGTGGGCTGCAGAAATTGGTTAGCATAAAAGGGGTTATATGATTGAGACATTCAAATTACTGAAGGGTTTCTATAAGATTAATTCAGAAGATATTTTTCAGAATAGGACTGGTAGTGGGTGGACTAGGGGCCATCAATGGAAGCTTGGTAAGAGTGTGGTTAGCAAGGATGTTAGAGCTAGGTTTTTTACTTGGAGAGTAGTAAATGAGTGGAATAAGCTGCCAGAGTCTGTTGTGGGTTCCATGACTGTAAATGAGTTCAAGGTGAAGTATGATAGATACTGTGTGAATGTTGAATAGTTGTTCTTGACATGATGTTGGGCCTTCCTCAATGAGTCTAAGGACTCCTTGGAGCTGCCCGTAATAATAATAATATGTAAAATATTTTTTGTGGATAAAAAATAATAGCAATTTAGAGGATTTAAAAAATAAAAAAAAATCATT
The DNA here is from genome assembly GCF_054136105.1 of Typopeltis vanoorti. Lineage (NCBI taxonomy): Eukaryota > Metazoa > Arthropoda > Arachnida > Uropygi > Thelyphonidae > Typopeltis > Typopeltis vanoorti. The sequence goes on from NC_143558.1 coordinate 104,438,471, forward strand.
AAATAGCTGCATGAACTTATGTTCTTACTTTTTTGATAGCAGGTGAATTTTATCATTCTGTATGAAATCACTCAGCTTTAATGGACCAGAAATGACTTTACAGATTCCAGATTTAGTTCTTCAGGAGAGTTTCTGGATTGATTACTATTGTAGTTACTTAAACCGACCACGTTACATATGTACTGTAAGTAAGCAACTTACAGAGATTCGCATAAATCCTTGTGCTGAATTATTTGTAGTAGTGAAAGTATTTTTTTTCTTTCTTTTCATTCAGGATGTTGTCATGGCTAGGCTGATGTCCAGATTTGATGAACTCAATTTTACAAATGCAAAAGCTAACGAAAGTCTCATCCTGACCTCCTTTCTGCTTATTATTATTATTATTATTATTAAACAAGACCTCTGGAGTCAAAGACTCATCTGGGAGGTCCTTTTATCACACACACACATCTCATCATACCGTGTCTTAAACACACTCAAACTCCTTGCAGACACCACACTCTCAGGCAAGGCATTTCAATCATTCACAATTCTGCACAAAAAAAACCTGCCTCTCACTCCCCTACTCACACCCTCTTTATACAGTTTCCAGTGATGACCTCTGGTTCTCCCCTGATCTCCCATTATTCTCTGTAGAACTTCTCCGCCATTGATCTTATAACAACCCCTTACCAACTTGTGGGTCTCTATCATATCTCCCCTATTCCTTCTCTTCACTAGACTCTGCAAATTACATCTTCTCAATCTTTTCTCATACTCAACATTCCAGAGGTCAGAAACTACCTTAGTCAGTCTCCTTTGGACCCTTTCCAACATCTCTTCATCCTTCTGAAAACCCGGTGACCAAATCTGGGCACAATAGTCCATGTGTGGCCTAATCAAATCTTTATACAATGGAACAAGAACCTCCCTACTTCTTCACTGACGTGTAGAAGTAGGGAGGTTCATTCCTAGAAGTCTTTGTGTTGTTTTCACAATTTTGGCGATGTGTCCCCTAAATTTTAGATCCTTATCCACTATCACCCCCAGATCTCTTATTTCCTCCACTTCCAACAATATACTCGCACCAAGCATAAATTCTGCATCCCATCTTTGTTTTCCGAATTTTAAAACCTTACATTTTGCAACATTGAACTCACATCCCCATCTGCTTGCCCAATCACTCAATCTATTCAAGTCCTCTTGCAAGGCCACAACATCTTCACTACTCTTTATGGTTCTTCCCAACTTTGCACCATCTGCAAACAACTGAATATCTCCATCCAAACCTTCGCCAATATCATTAATATACAAGTTAAATTGGCCCTAAAACAGACCCCTGAGGCATTTCACTACTAACTTTCCTTTTCCTGGATATCGCACCCCCATACACAACTTGTTGATACCTATCAGATAGCCAGTCTCCAATCCAATGCACTAATCTAAAATCCAACCCCATCTGCTCTAGTTTGACTGTCAACTTATCATGAGGTACTCTATCAAAAGCTTTTAGCATAATTGATGCTAAAGGAAGCAGTCACTTTATTGTAATAAGTAAGTAGATTACTAAAACATGTCCTCCCTTTAGCAAATCCATGCTGTCCATCAAAGATTATACCATTGTTGTCAACCCAACTCTGGATCCTAGTTCTCACAAGCTTCTCCAACAACTTAACCACAACACCTGACACACAGATAGGCCTATAGTTTGATGCTTGATTTCGATCACCTCCTTTATGAAGTGGCACAATCTTGCCCTCCTTCCCCTCTTTAGGAACTTGACCAAGTGCAAGACTCGTATTAAAAAAAAATATGTCAAGGCTGGTATCAACTCTCTGGCGCATTCCTTCAGAATACGCAGTGATATATTATCAAGTCCCACAGCCTTATTTACATCTAGTTTACTCAACTCCCCAAACACCTCTTGCTCACTTACAGTCAGTCTCTCCTCCCCATCATCAACTGCTCTCAATCTCTCCATGAAGTCACATTCACAAGATTGAAAGATCTTTATGAACTGCTCATTAAGTATCTCCACCACACATTCTGCATCAGCTGTCTTTATACCATTTCCTCCAATCAATGTCATCCTTCCATAATCATTCTTTCTTTTGCTGGCTACATATCGAAAGAATTCCCTGGGATTCTTTTTGGCTTCATTAGCTAACTGCTGTTCATACCTCTCTTTAGCTACTCTCACCAACCAAGTCACCCTCCTTGCCTGGTCTTTGTAGACCTCATGAAATTGGTTACTTCCACTTCTCTTATGCTGCCTCAACAATGCCCTTTTTCTCTGTATCGCATGCTTAATCTCTTTATTCATCCATCTCATGCCTACCTTATTTAACCTTCTCACCCGTGGTATACATTTAGGCATTGCATCTACTAAATAGTTCTTGAAAATCCCCCAATGTTGCATTTTTGAACACTGTAATAGGGAAAGAATGCTGGTTTGGCCTGCATACAATAGCATGAACATAATCAATGTTCAGAGAAAGAATGAAGCCTTGGCTCTTTATTTCAGTTATCTGTCTGTAATATTCAAAATGGCTGATTGTAATTTTTAAAAAAAATCAATGACTAGACATTTAGAGGCAAATTGAAATGGACTCCATGTAGATGCATATTTAATGTCATTTTAACTGATTAATAACATATCCATGTGAACAGTAGAATTTAAAAAATAAAATTTAAACAAAAATTAGTCCGGACACCCAATGATTACTAGGATATGTGATTCATCCGGAGCTCATAAACACTGCTCTGCTCATTAAAGGATGTATTAGTTGGCCATTTCACATCTTACCCAGATAGCTAGTAGCTGTCCCAAAACGTCTGTGCGTAAAATGTTGTCTTTCACAATGAAACAGGGTGGTGGGTAAATTAACAAATAACTACAGTCATACACCACTATGTTTGTAAGGTTTGCTGTCAAATCCTTCTTCAAAAAGTAAGGTTTTTGAAGAGGGATTTCAAAATCCCTCTTCAAAAGGGATTTTGAAGCGCCCTTGTGGAGAGAGATGGGTATTTGGCTTGGACAAAAATCCAAAATTTCACAGGAGTTATTTCAGAGAATTTCATTTTTAGAGTACGATCCGTTGACAAGATAACTAATTGTTCTTCTTCTTATAACGAAAATTCGCAACTCAATGTATTAACTGTGCCTAATGGATTTCGTATCCAGTCATAATTGTGTGTATTTAAGGAAGGAAAGTAACTTGAAATCTTTTCTTCCAATATTATTAATTGTTCTGTTATAACGGACATAATTCCCTCGACATTTTTATTCAGAGTAGCCAATTATACTCAGAACTGTGTCATGTGACATCTTTCACCAGCGGAACACTTGTAACCAGTTCGCGGAATACCAGTGTTCCGGGGAACACCAGTTAAGAACCACTGGCATAGATAATTGCATCAGTAATAATTATTATTTATTTATTTTATTTTATTATTATTTATTTATTATTATTATTTTTTTTTTTTTTTTTTGATATAAGCATGTGTATAAGTACAATGATACCTCTCTCAATTATCCAGTTGCATGGAGTAATGTATTGCTGGCCAGTTAACTGAGGATATATTTAAGTGACTATACTGCTAGATTGTGCTATTATTATTATTATTATTATTAACATTTGACCTACATGGATTCAGAGCCTCATTGTGGGACATACACACACTATTGCATACAATGTTCATCCAACCGTGCTTTAAACTGATTCAATGTGTCTACACCCACAACAAACTCAGGCAATGTATTCCACTCACCAACCACTTGTTCCCCCCCCCCCCCCCCAATTCTACGATAACAACACTTTTGTACTGTGGTTGACAAACTGATTCAGATTAACTCTGGTGGGATTCTTTTGTTTTTATATGTATTCCACCAATTGAAAGGTAAGAAAAACCTATCATACATTACTGTTATGGATAGACTGATACTTATGTAATCTGGATGACTGTTTTAGAGACCAAACATGGAAGCTTTAATAAGCTACTTCAGGTCTAAAGTAAATAGGATGGTGGTCTCCTGCTTGATAATGAAATTCACTAAAAAATAATCAAATATTCATGCCAGTGAGATTTGGGCAAACCATTCCAGAAATTATAAGTCAACTATTAAAGCAAATTGCTATGACAGCTGAGTTATAGTTATAAGTTATTATAATTCTCTTAGATCAGAGATTATACTGTTATTTTATGATATAAATATACTGCACATTTTTATTTCTTTATTTTGTAGTTCGGAAGATTAATCTTGCATCTTTTAGCACCACAGCAGTCACTCCAGTGTCGGTGTAGTCTTGTGGATTTGTTATTAGAACATAGCTGCTTTGATATTATTGAATTGTCAATAAGGTCATCATTTGAGGTATGAGATGTTTGTAATATTTTAGTATGCTGAGATATAATCTGAGTGTGTGTGTGTGTGTGTGTGTGTGTGTGTGTATAATTTGTAGTGAAAATTACTGCTCGTCATCATTGAAGGGATATTGAAATATTCTTATTATTCTAGACTTCCAAGAGTCAGAGTCACAAGACTCATCATTGGAGGCCTGTGGCAATGAATTCCATGGTCCAACCACCCTCCATTCAAAAAACTCACTTCTTACTCACCTATTCACCACCACTTTCACAACTTCCAAGGATAACCTCCTGTCATTGTTTCTTTCCCTTGTTCTACTACTGACATAGCCCGGTCATGCAACATGTTAGGTTCCCGACCACTGTCGTATAGTGAATTTGTCTTTTGTCTAACAGTGAATCACTGCTTTTTTTTTTTTTCTGCTTGCAGATGTATATAACATTTTAAAAACATTTTTAAGCAATGACATAAATAAAGCATTTATTGATGTAAATGAAAACGTTATTCTGAATAGCTTGGCTTAAGGCAGGAGTATCAAACTCAATTGGACCCTGAGCCATTTGTGTATCTCAAATGGGCCACAGAAAATGTTTTGCCTAAAAACCTTTCTTAATTAGAATCAAAGGGAAGTGAAATGAATGGGTATAAATAAATTGGAAAATTAATAATGAAAATTTTATTTATTCTTGTAATAAGTCATTACAAGACAAAATAATAGTATAATGATTATGACAACTCAAAAAAAAAAAAATTCTTATTATATTAAAATTTACAATATATTTACAATTTACAATATATATTAAATTTTATTTGAACAAATCAGATACTTATGCAGTCTAAAAAAGTATAAAGTCTCATTAATAACCATCACAAAAATTTACAGAGCCTCCTATTAGTTTACATTTTTTTGTTTTTGTGTTGAAATAAAATGTCTATTTTTTGGGTGGGAGGGGGGGGGTCTATATTTTGGAGAATTTTTTAAATGTTAATGAAAATATTTTGGGGAAAGATGATAATATTTTGGGGTTAAAATAAATATACTTGCATAATATAATTATAGTCATTTTAAGTAATTTATTGTAGTGTTTTTATTTTTTTTCCTGACACTTGACAACGTTTATTGTTAATCAGCTTGCCAAAATTTGGACTCAAATTTTGAGACATATGACCTTCACTATGGCAGAAAGATTGATGGTGGTTAATCTTGATCTGTGGGCTGTTTTGTTACCTTTCAAACATGAGAATAATTGTTTGCATAAATAGGTGCTTCCAAAATAACATAGAATACCTTCTGCAAACTTTTTTATTTCCTGTTATTTTTGACCTTAATAACTGTATATTTTTTGTACACCCACTTCTTGGTATTTCTCTTTTAGAATGGAATCATTTTGGAAATCAGTAGGTTCCATTTGAATACAAATAGGAGGTTTTTCGAAATTAAAGGAAAAAGGACCCGTAAAAAGCAAAAAAACTTTTTTTCTCCTTAAATTCTTTAAATTGCCTATCAAATTCTTCTTTTATCTTTTCTAGTTTGGGACAATATTGAGAAAAGGTAAAACTTTGATTCTTATTGTTCAACTGTTCACACATAGAAAAGTAATTTAGAATATTCTCTTTTATATGATTTTGAAGCAAAAGCAATTTACATCTAAAATTTGCCAGTGCATCATACATATGTGCTATTAGCTGATCTTCCCCTGAAGTCTGACATTTAAATCATTCAAATGTCCTGTAATATCAGCTGAGAATGCTAGATCTTGTACCCTTGTCTGATCATTAAGAAATGTGTAATATTTCTCTATATTTCTTATAGTTTTATTTTTTTGTTTATTTAATTAAATTTAAAAAAATGTCTACTTTGCCATTGTAATATTTTTCTTATTTTTATTTTATCATAGTTACTTGAGCTAGTTCAAACTGTCTATAGACTTCAATTTCTAATTCACACATAAAACTCGCAATTAATCTTAATCCTTTATATCCTTTAGTCCTTAACTTAGTTTTACCCCCCCCCCCTCTCAAGGCCATAAATATGCTGTTGCATGTGCTTGAATTGTAGACTTAGGAAAAGCCTCTGGCTAGAACCAAGTCCTTAATCTACTTTGCTGTATTTCACTTGTATTAATCCTTAAAATTTTTTTTTTTTTTCAACTGCACCATTAAGGATCGCATAAAAGAATTGTTGTTCCTTCCTTTACACACGAGAAATATTCAGCTAAGCACAAAATTAACTCTTAATTTAACTATATCTCAAGCAACTCCTATTAATTAATCAGTCAGTCGTGGCTATTATTACTCTTAGGTCATGCAGGTTCAATATTTTTATGAGAAGTGCATTGGCTAAACAAGATCAGGCACGCTATTAACAAAACAAACATGTTTATTCTTACTTAGACAAATTATATACAACATTCAAACAACACATATCACATGTGTGGTTCTAACTAAGACAACAAGAGTGCACTGGAGACAATACTTGTCACGTGTCTAATTCTTCAAAAAACATCAACTAAGCATTTCGCTTAAGCTTTGAGACAAAGAAATCATAATTTCACATAACTTTTCAGACACTTGGATGAAACTTAACACACTTAAATTTCTCTCACATTGCAATCAATAAAAAAATGCATAACTTAAACCACATTCACTCTTAGCCTTACATAACATGAGCAAATCTTTAGATCTCTGTATTCTACTATTCACACTCAAACTAAAATGCGACTTTCCGATTCTTTCTAAGACTTTCTGTTAATAATTGGTGGATTTTTATATAGATAAGGATATTCATAGATATTATATCTTAATATTTTTAATCCTACCATAGAGATGATCTCTGTTTCTAACAATTATTTTTTTTTATTCCGAGTGTACCTATATGTTATTATATGCACAAGGGTATGTGCATCCAATTGGTGCAATGATCTTAACTCTTTCTTTCAGAATCCAAATAATCACTGACTCAAGACCAAAATACAAAATAAACACATTTAATAAAACAAAAACAATATATATACACTTCAAACAACTTTACATAACTAACTACAATTTAATTGGATCCAAGGCCCTTAAAAAATAAACTTACACTTAAGACTAGACTAAACACTTTGTTTGCACAATCACAAATTCATAGCCAGTTTCTTTCTCTGTCAAGGCCCTTTTCAATAGATATATGACTCTATTCTTCATTTTTACAGGATCCTTTCTCTTATTTAATGTGTGTCACTTATGTAACACACATTAATTCTTCCTGACTTAATTCTTTCTCTTTTCTTCAGTAGAAATAATAGTCAGATCTGGCATCCTTAATAGAGATGAAACTTCCTAATCAGAGTTTTCTCGAAAATTCCTTTAGAACGTAAATAATAAATTCTTCTTTTATTCACTAAATACTTATTGACAGTCTTACTCTTCCAATTAAAAAAACTTACAGTTCTACGATTCCCTTTTCGGAATCTACTATAAATCTTTCAATCAGTGTTTCCTCCAATATTCCTTTTAAAACGATTTATAGCAATATTTCCCTTTTATTTATCCACATACTTATTCCACATTAAAACTTAATAGTTCCACGATGCCTTTTTCGGAATATACTATTAATTTTCCTCCGACTGTCACTTAAAAAACTTAAGTTCCTTCCGAACCTAATTGTCTGCCGGCCTGTGTTCTAAATTCCTTCCGAACGCTCTCTTGTTTACAGCCATTACTCAGATACCGAACGCTTTCTTGTCAGCTGTTAATCACACATCAAACCTCTTGGCGAGCATGCGCACTCCGTGGCAATAATGGCTGACGCTCTGTCTCTGTTAGTGACAAGTGAATGTCCTCATAAAACACAAAACTTAATATTTCAAACCATAATAAATTTGTTTAAAGTAACACAACTATTCAAATCCGGTAAGTACATTAAATTTTTTACTGCTTTACATATCACTTTTAACAAAATAATTTCCATAACGGGCACATTGCAAGTGCCGACAATGCGTGTTATGAAAACAAAATTAATAAACATACTAACATAACAATACGTAAAAATATTCAGAATTTTAATTATGATTATTTTTACACTTCTATGCCACTAGATAACAGAACCAGCATTTGTTGTTTGAACTTCACAATCTAGGATATTACATGAAACATTCTACTTACAATCTTTCTAGTTCATTACACAGTCATAGATTCTCAAGGCTTATGGGCATGTTCCGCTTCTTTCCAGCTAACTTTCAGTTGGACACTAGGACAGAGCTGAGATAATTCAGCACACAAGTAGATCTTCGGGGAATCTCATGGTGGGATATCTTGAGAAGGCCATCTCTGCTACTAGCGAACTTCCCATCTTCGTCAGAACTGCTGCTCGTGGAAACGCAGCTCCCCCATCCTTGGAAAGTCTTGGCACAGGAACAAACTTCGAAATTAGAGCCCTTCAAGCCACTTAATCTCTGTCTTTTATATCAATCTCCCGACCTTGGCCCTTCTTCTCTAAAGTCCTACGGATTTACTGGAGAGTTTTCTCTGTCACCCACGCTATCACTGGGTTTTGGTGGGAAAACCCATAATCCAGTGATCTTTGCTACTGTTGCTAGCCTTAATTCTCCTAGCCTAATCATGTCTGAACTAAATTTTAGTTACAAATCTCTTGGTTCTTATTCAGATATTTTAACATTTAGTTACAACATTTATCTCAGTACAGTGAGTTATACATTCTTTTACTTACAAGGATAATATGTAATTGAATTGCCCATGTAAAATCAACATAAAAAAAAATAATTTTATTTTTACTCTATACGAGATTTTACAAATGCAACATCATGAGTTTTCATATCTAGGAACAATTTGATCTCCTGTAAAAGTAAAAAAAAAAAAGCTTTTTAGAACCTTATGACAAGATAACCAACGAATCTCTGTGTAATAAGGTAGCCCTTCAAATCCACTCTCCAAGTCTTTAAGAAATTGTGCAAACTGGCGGTGATTGAGGTCTCTGGATCAGATGAAGTTCACAGTATTTGTCATAGGCTTGAGTACACTGCTCATTTCAAATAATTTGAAGCACAGGACCTGTTGATGAATAATGCAGTGAAAAGATTGCAGTTTTGGAATGTCTTGATACATTTCCTTTAACTTTGCTGAAATCTTGACACAAAACCTTCATTTTTGTGTGTTGTTGCTGGAGCACCATCAGTTGTCACTGCTACGTGCCTGATCAGAGGAAGTTGGTATTTTTCCAAAATGCCCCACACGGTGTCAAAAATGTCTTCCCCTGTAGTGGTTCCCATGGACTACATTCATTTCCAAGAACTCTTCAGTAATATGATTGATTGGTTCAGTGCCATGGCATGTAAAACTGCAAGGGCTAGATGTTGATAGTGCATGGGAGGCAGTTAAGAAGTGTTTGCATGAGACAATGGCTGACTGTATACCTAGAGTCAGAATAATAAATCAAGTTGGGGTTAAATTGATGAATAACACCATTAAGTTTGAGCTACAAAAAAAGAAACAACTATGGAGAGAATTTAAGGAGAAAGGTGACCAGCATGCACATGAACAGTATAAAGCGCAGGCCAGAAGGGTAAGGAATGTAATAAGAAAAGCAAAAATGGATTATGAAAGAACATTAGTCATGCAGACTAAAGAGAATCGCAAACAGTTTTTTCAATATGTTGCAAGTAAAAGAAAATTGTATATGGCAGAATGATTTTAAAGAATGCCGATGGTATTGACGTAACCGAATCAGTTGATATAGTTGAATTGCTGAGCCCGCACTTTGCAAGAGTATATCATCCAGGTGGTGACATTGCAGCAATGAATGAACCAATAGATTATACGGGAATTGTGGTGAAAGAAGTGGAGTTGAATAGTCTATTACAGAACCTCAATGTCAATACATCTGTGGGATTGGGTGGTATACCAGCTCATGTTGTACATGATGCGGCTAAAGAATTGTCAGTGCCCTTGACCATTTTGTTTAATTTGAGTCTCGGGTCTGGGTTAGTCCAGAGGGGGTGGAAGGAGGGGAAAATAGTTACACTGCATAAAGGAGATTCCAAGACTGCTGTTGTAAATTACTGACCAATTAGCACATCAGGAATCATTGTAAAGGTCTTGGAGAAATTAGTCAAGAGAAGAATACAGGATTGGATAGATGAAAATGGGATACTGAATGGGGGACAACATGGTTTTGTGAAGGGTAGATCATGCCTCAGTAACTTGCTCACATTTTATAACACAGTGATGGCTTAACTGGATAAGGGTAATGGGTTTACAGTGATTCTACTGGACTTTGCTAAGGCCTTTGACAGGCCTTAGCAAGATCCAGTAGATGATACCATATGGAATTGTAATCATATGGTTGGTGAGATGGATAGGTGGGTGGTTGAAGGAGAGATATCAGAGAGTGGTTTATTCAGAAGTAGAGTCTAAAAGATGGTCTGTGACTAGTGGTGTCCCACAGGGTTCTGTTCTTGGTACACTACTTTTCGATTAGTTCATTAACGATATAGGAAAGGATCTGAGAGGAAGTGTTCACTTGTTTGCTGATGATGCAAAGTTGGGTAGAGCAATAGTGAGTGCACAGGATGGCAAAATTTTGCAAGATGATTTGAATAGTTTGGAGGACAGGGCTACGGAAAATGGATGTCAATTTGATGTGGCAAAGTGTAAGGTTTTGGGGTGAAAAGATCAGTATATCACATTGCTGGAACCGTACTCCAGGAGATTGATGAGGCCAGGGATTTGGGTGTGTTGGTGGATAGGGAGTTGAAGTTTAGGGGGGCACATTGCAAAAGTGGCTAAATCAGCTCATCAAATCCCTTGGTTGCTGAAAAATACTTTAACAAACAGAGACAAACAGGTTATTGTTCCTCTGTATCGAGCCTTCATAAGACACCATCTAGACTACTGTGCCCAGATATGGGCGCCAGGATTTCTTCTTGATGGGGAGGAGGTTGAGAGAATCCAGAGACGAGTATCCGAGATGATAGCAGGTCTATGGAATGAACTTTATGAGAACAGGTTGATGATTTGTCGGTTGCAGAAATTTGTTGATAGGCTGACATGATTGAGACATTCAAATTACTGAAGGGTTTCTATAAGATTAATTCAGAAGATATTTTTGAGAATAGGACTGGTGGTGGGAGGACTAGGGCCCATACATGGAAGCTGGGCAAGAATGTGGTTAGCAAGGGTGTTAGAGCTCAGTTTTTTAACTTGGAGAGTGGTGAATGAGTGGAATAAGCTGCCAGAATCTGTTGTGGGTGCTGTGACTGTGAATGAGTTCAAGGCGAGGTATGATAGATACTGGGTGATTGTCGAATAGTTGTTCTTGACATGATGTTAGAGCCTCCCTCGATGAATCTGTCGACTCCCTGGAGTTTCCCGCAATCATAATAATATTCATAGTGTCGTCGCAAGCTTGATGAGACAATGCAACTTGAGCCACATCATGAATATCGAAACTTTCGTCATGTGCAATTGAAAAGCACTGTAAGTTTGCGGGTATTTCTTGCAACTGGTCACACAGGTTATCTGCCATTTCGGTTATTCTTTTGATCAAAGTATTTCTGGACAAAGAAATATCATGAAATACTTGCACATTTTTGGGACATACATTTTTGGCTTCTGATTTCTGATTGATAACTGATTTCATAACTGGCTCTCACTGCTGATTCATTATCTTTCATCATCATCATTATCATGCATATCAAGGATTTAGGCCTAGCATGGCCCTTTCTGGCCTTTGAAGTCATCGTTGAATCATTTAAGAGGACATCCTGGTTTTCTTTTTCCTAATGGCTTGTACTTTAAAGCTTGTTTTGGTAATCTGTTTTCATTCTTTGAATGTGTTCCATCTATTTATGTTTTTATTTTTTAATTTTTTCTATTACTGGTTCTTGGTTTAATTCTTTCATAATTTCTTCGTTTCTTTTGTGATCAGATAGGGTATACTTTGCAGTTTTTCTCATAAACTTCATTTCTGCTGTTGTTAATCTTTTTGTCTTTTTGTACAGATTTCGCTTCCATACATTAAGACTTGTAGAGCTAATGTATTGTATACTTTTAGTCTGGTTTGTTTTTGAACTAGGTTTGGTTTAAATATAGTGTTACACCTGTTATTTTTAAATATTTTGCGATTTTTATGTTTATATCTTTTTCATTTTCATATGTGATCATACATCCTAGGTAGTTAAATGAATTCGCCTGTTCTAAGATCTTGTTATCTATTACTATTTTAGTTCTTGCTGGATCTTGTCCATTGAAGGCCATAGTTTTTGATTTTTCTATTGATATTATCAATGATTATTAATTATCAATTACCAAAGATTATTGTATGATATTATCATACAATAATCTTTGGATATCTCATTTAGATCTAAAATAGCTTTCTGTAAGTTATCTTATGGAAAGTTATCTTACAAAATAATAATTACAAATAATAATGTGTAATTATTATTTGATCGTCGGCAAAGAGGAGAGTGTTTAAGTTTATTGTAGGAGAAAGTTTAATTCCTTGATGTAAGTGTTTATTCCATTTTATTATTATTTCATTTAAGTAGATATTAAAAAGAGTTGCTGTCGGACCCCTTGGTTTATCTCTCTCGTATATGATAGCTTGTGATTTAATCTTATTTGTATTTGATTATTTTATTATTATCTTATTATCTTTCATAATTTTTGAAAATACTTGTTGACTTTGAAGTGAATTCTTCATACTTTTTAATTTTTCTTCTCTCAGTTTACCCTCAAAGCGTGAATATTGTTCTTTGTGAATTTTATCGTACTGCCTTTTTATATTATATTCTTTGGTGATTGTTTCGGTACAAATAATGCACACAATTTTGTTCTTTGTTTCAGTGCAGAAGTAATTGAATTCACATTTTTCTTGAAATTTTTCCCCTCATGAGCAATTTTTATTTTTCCTTGTTGTCTTAGAAAGCGCATTGCCTGGGTGAATAAATATATTATTAATAACAATTTTTATAAAATTGTTTGAATAAAAATGCACAAAACTGTAGACCAGTGCACAGTACTATTGCAAATAGAAAATAATGAAAAAGGGATTCTCTCACAGCTAGATTATGTTGCTAGGTTGTCATTGGATCGTGTTCGGTGCACTGACATCTTCAGAAATTGCTGATTGACTGTAGCAGGCAATTATAAACTCATAGTCTGGATTCACATGAACACTTATGATGCACATCATGTGAAAGCTGCTAGCCAATAGAATTCATTTTTTTTCAGCAGGTTACCCTCATTATAAATTAACAATGAAAGTATAAATATAGTTTACGATTGATTAGGATCAGATCTAACATTGAAATTGCAATATAAATTTTTATTGTTGCAATTATATTTTAGCAGGTCATTGCCTCCATATTGTAGCTATAAATGTGGCATGAAAATAAATAAGTAGAATGTTTAAATCGATACTGTATTTACTTGAATATAAAAACACACTTTCTTTCCCAAAATTAGAGCTAAAAAATCGTGGTGCGAGATATGCGGGGATTCTCGCAAACTAAAGTTTTCAGGAAAAAAAAACTGAAATTGGGGATGACTTCCCAAGAATCTCCTATTTGCTATCACTACTTCTGGTCATTTGCTATCGCTACTTCTGGTCTCGAGAGTGATTTCCTTCTGTACATTGTCAATGTCATCTACCCAAATTTAGCATCATCTTTCCCATTATTTCAAGTAAAAATTACGAGTAATTTACAAGACTTAAGATACAATAAACAACCCTTCACGAATGACTAATGAGAAGTAAAACCAGATTTTGAAATAGACAGCAGTGATAGGCCAGTAGAGGTAGAGCAGCTATGAAGCTGTGCATATGATTGGTGCAGTATTAACAAAAGATCGCACAACCAAAAGACAAAGGCAAGCCAACAATTTTTGAATTGAAATGCTAATTCTCTTCAACCGAATTCCATAATATCTGCAACTGTCATAACAACATTCACTATATATGTCTTAGTTTTAACATGTTTATGAATTTTATTGCTGCTTTTATGTCTGAGCTTTTTGGTCAAGAAAATTAAATGTTTTTTTAACATAAAAACAATAGTTTTTAGTTAGATATTGCGTTTGCCAGTGCAACTTATGGTTTTGCTCGAGTCTAAACAGCATGTTTAATGTGGGAGGGACATGTAATTCATTAGTTAGTCCGTTTTTATCCCATTTGTCTCTAATTGCACTATTTGTTGAGAAATGTATTACACAGACAGCAAATGTTTCTGTACTTTATTCAGTGATACAATAAAAGTACTTGTTTTTCTTGCATCTGCAGTAGTGGTAGTTGGGGAGGGCATGTTGTTTACTGCAGGGAGTGAGTTATCGCCCTGCCGTGAAAGTATTTAAACTTTTTTTTTCGTGTGCAATGTATATGCAAAACGTTTTCATTTCTTTTTCTGAAGTAAAATCAGGGGCGAGTTATATTCGAGTAAATACCTTTATTTCTGTTTTATTATAAAACACAACCATCCTTTTTTTAAAATCTTTCCTTGAGGAGTTGTGGAGCGCAAGAAATTGCTTTGCAGTCCACCAGTTTGACACCCCTGGCATGGGTGGCATGTTCCCTTAAGGGAACATGCCAACCATTTTGTTCATCAGTTTGTTCCATTTAAAACTTTTCCATTTCTGTGATAAGATTGTCACGTTTATGGATAACTGTGTAGTCATGGATAACTAGTGTAGCACTTTTCACTTCACCTTGAACTTAACTTTGTAACAACTGTAACATCAATAGTGCAAGGTAAGTTTAGCCTGCATGTTCGATATACCAACATCACTAAATTTAATCATTTTAATCTTAGTATCTAATGTAATAGTTTTACACATTTTTAATGGAAGCAACAGCACCCGTACCCAGTTTGAGTTTTATCTGCCATTATTCCCTATCCCATTCAAGTGCCATCTCCTATCTAGGAAGTTGACTACCATTATTTGACTCATGGTTAACTACAGACATTACAACATGTAGTGAGGACCCTATCTCTTCCACATATTGTTGTAAGTATTCATGGCTGTTAAACCGTGTGTGTGTGTGTGTGTGTGTTCACAAGGCCAGTTTGCCTATTCTTTGGAACAAAAAAAAACATAGTTTCTGGATGAACCCCCCCTACCTCCGTATGAGACTGGCTAACACGTTTGGTCGAAAGAGACTAGATAGTGTTCCTCGCATTATGGAAAGGAATTGAACCGGTGTTTCCAACCGAAGGGCTTTGTCTATACCAACTGAGCTCTGGAGGCTCCTGCCATTATTAACAACAATAAAATAAAATAATAAACAGTTTATATTCACAGCAAAACACTGAAACACAGAGAGATGTATCAAGCAATGACATTGTAAACTGTTTGTTTACAATGTCATTGCTCAAACTGTCATATGAGCAAATGCAGCTCTGTATAAATCCACACTGGTTATAATTGAAAATATTGTAGGAGCAGATCATTATAAAGCAAAGCATCGTAAGGCAGGGTGTTACTTTATATGAAAACTCTTTGTGTTGTCAATCCTGTAAATACTTACCAACAGTTTAAATGTTGCAACCATGTATCCTCTTTGGCTTTTCTTCACCAAACTTTGTAGTTGGCATGCTCTCAGTCGTCTTTGTAACTAACATTATAAAGTTCTAATATCATTTTTGTTATCTACCATACCTACTCCAAGGTTAATTTATCCTTTTCAAGTCCTGATGATTGATAACTTGATATCAGCCTTCAAGGATCGGTTTTCTGATTTTAAAAAAGTGAAACCGTTGCTAGATTTATTTAGTAATCCTTTTGCCATTTTGCCCGAAAATGCACCCGAATCAGCACAGCTTGAACTCATCAACATTCAAAACGATGAGAGCCTGCGAAATAAATTTAACAAAGGCAATTTATTAAACTTCTGTTGTTGTGTCGATAAAAACAATTATAAATGGTTGCTAGATAATGCATTAAAATATGCAAGCTTCTTTGGCTCAACATATATTTGTCAACAAACTTTTTCAATCATGAATATTAACAAATCGAAAAATAGGAACCGTTTGACTAATGAAAATTTAAAATCAATTTTACGGTTAGCTACTACAAAACTCGAACCAAATATCAAAACAATTGTCAAATCAATGCAATGTCATGCATCAAATTAATTTCACTTACTTTTTATAACCTTTTTTGTAAAAATTATGATAGGTATAAATAAAATAAACAATATATGGTAGATAACTTTCAAGTTTTTTTTCGTGGCCCACCCATAAGTAACAGTGGAACTATGCGGCCCTCGGCCTTTACAAGTTTGTGCATCCCTGCCTTATATGATCTGTCGCTAATTTCTCTAAAATCTTAAGTATGGAAGAAATATAAATTGGTATATAGTTCAATGCCTTCATGATTTTTTTATCCCACTTTTTATCCCACAGAGGTCCCACTTTACACTCCACCTAGATAGGACTTTAGTGTCACCCACGTAGTTGGGCTTAGTATTGTTTGTTATTTGTATATATGTTACATTAGTTTTTTTTGTAATCCCTGAAGATGTCTCATTTACTGAGATGAAATATAGAAAGAATTAATTCTGTTTTAATCCTTTCTAAATGCTGTAACATGAAGCCTCCAACATGAAGTTCTTTATTCTTACTTTCAGCAACTCTACAAGAATTTTATCTATTCCGGAGCATTTTTTGCTCCTGAATGAATATGCTATATTATTATTATCAACAGACTCCATGGAGTCAAGAGACTGATTATGAGAACATATAGTACTTTCTTGACTAGATGGAAAAGGAGCTCTACAGATTCATTTTCTACAGTAGTAACTGATATTATTATTATTATTACACCATCCTTAGAGTCAGCACACTCATGGAGAGGGGGGGGGGAGGTTGTTCAAATGACAAGATATTTATCATATTGAATCTTAAAATCCTTTACTCCTTGCATTAATAACATATTCCAGTTATGCATTCCATTTTCTCACAATTCTCCATGTTAAAAATATACTCCTTGCACTTCTCTTCATCACGCTCCTGCATAACTTCCAGAGATGGCCTCTGGTTCTTTCCCTCTCACCTTCTACTCTTCTTATAATTCCTTCTGAATTAATCTGATAAAATCCCCTCACTAATGTAAACGTCTCTATCATATCAGCTCTTTTCTTCCTATCCACCAAACTCTACAATCCATTTCTTCAATCTCTCTCTCCATAGCCAGTGTTCCAGATTCCTGATATTGTCTTAGTCACTCATCTCTGGACCTTCTCCTCGAATGTTTCCATATCACATTGAAAACTAGGTGACAGCTTGCACTTTTTAATTATTTTGTCCTCTTTTGATTCCCTTGATTGGAAAGAGGGCAAAACAATTCCTTTGCATAAGGGACATTCTAAGACTACAGTAGCAAATTATAGACCAATCAGTATATCAGGTGTGTGGTAAAAGTACTAGAAAAATTGGTAAAAAAGAATTTAAGAATGGTTAGATAAAAATATGATACTATAAGGATCAACATGGCTTTGTGAAGGATTGGTCATGCCTTAGTAATTTACTCACTTATTATATTAGAGTAACAGCTGAGTTAGATAATGGAAATAGCTAAAAGATAATTTTGCTGGATTTTGCAAAAGCATTTGATAGAAAACCACATGGAATGCTGTTACACAAATTAGAACAAATGGGGATGGATATGACACTGGTTAAGTGGAAAGTGGATTGGCAGCTGGACAGATATCAAAAAGTGTTATGTGAAGGGGTAGAACTGAGGCAAAAACAGGTGACTAGTGGGCTGCCTCAAGGTCCAGTTCTGGGACTATTGTTGTTTACTTTGCATAAAAATAATATAGGAAATAACCTGAAAGGAAATATTCAGTTGTTTGCTGATGACAAGAAATTAGATAGAGTAATAGTTAATCAAGGTGATGTGGAGACCTTGCAGGATGATTTAAATAGGCTGTCAGTATGGGCACATGTTAATGGGTGTCAGTTTAATGTTGATAAATGTAAAGTTATACATTTTGGGATAAATAGATTACAAGCCATGTATCACATTGATGGCACTATACTCAAGGAAATAGATGAAGCTAGTGATTTTGGGGTGTAGCTAGAGAGTTAAAGTTTAGAGGACATATTGCTAAGGTAGCCCATAAGATTACTTGGCTATTGAAGAACACATTAACAAGGAGAGATAAGAAAGTTGTTATTTTTCTTTATAAGGCCTTGATACTCCCACATCTGTGCACAAGGCTGGTCCTCTGTTTTTCTTAAGGATGAGGAAGCAGTGGAAAGGATTCAGAGGTGAGAGTGACCTGTGGAATGTTCCCTATGAGGATAGATTAAAGGTATGTGAATTGCCGAAGTTGGTTGATAGGACAAAAAGAGGGGATACGATAGAAACATTTTAGTTGCTTATAGTTTTATAGGTTACATGCAGGGGAAATGTTTCAGCACTTGGCAAGAGGGACCAGAACAAGAGGTCATCCCTGGAAGTGGATGACCTCTTGCTGAAGCGTGGATAGATTGGGTCTCCTGTTATGAGTCTTCAGTCTGCATGGAGGTGCCTGTATAATAATATTAATATTAAAACTGCAACGCTACTCCTTTGTCAAAGTCAAAAGACTACTCAAATCTTCCTGAAGGGAATTAACATTAGCATTGCTACTTTTAATTCTCCCAACTTTGCATCAATAGCACACAATTGAAGATCCCCAGTCAGTCCATGTAATACATCATTTTCAAACAAGTTAAACAGCAGGCACCCCAAGAACAGAACTCCAGGGTACACTACTGGTTTCCCTTCTCTCTCTCTTTTTTTTTTTTTTTTTTTGAGACACTGCTCCTTCATACACAACTTGCTGATATCGTTCATAGAACAATCATCAATCCATCTAATCAATATACGATCCATTTCCATCCTCTGCAGCTTGTACACCAACTTCTTCTTTTTCCTTATAGGCCAAGTGGCCTGTTCCGGACTCAATTCCATCTTTCTAAGGGTCTTCCTCTGCATCAGGTACCTTTTGGGTGGTAATTTAGAATTTGTTTAGGTATTCTGTTTCTATTCATTTTGGGTACGTGTTCTTTCCATTTTTCTCTGTAGAAAATAACCGTTTCATTTAGGGAGTTTGCAATTCCAAGTTTATTTCTGATTTCATTACCTTTAATTTTGTCCATTATTGTGACTCCTTCAGTTCTGCGCAGAAATTTCGTTTGGGCTGATTCAAGTCTCCTTTCATCTGCTTTTTTTATTGTTCATATCTCACTGCCATAAAGTAAGGTAGGTTTAGCTACTGTATTGTAGATTCTTATTCGTATGTGTTTTTGTACATGATTGGGTTGAAAAATTTTATTTATAATGCCTGTTACTTTTAAAAAGTTTGATAGTTTTGGTTCTATATCTGCTTCATTTTCATTGACATTGTGCATCCTAAATATTTGAATGTATTTACCTGCTCTATTATTTCGTTGTTTATTACTATTTTGCTTCTTATTGGGTTAGCACCTTTGAAGGCCATGACTTCTGATTTATCTGTTGATATTTCCATACCATATATTTTTATCAGATTATTTAGACTATAATGATTTTTGTAATTCATCTTCATTCCTTCCAAGGATTGTTTGGTCATCAGCAAAGAGTAAAGTAGCTAATCTGTTGTTACGGTTTATCTTGAATCCTCCTTCATTAGTTATCTTCCATTCTTTTATGATTCTATCTATCTATCTATATATATATATATATTAAATAGGTGTGAGATTTTAATCTATAAAAGCTATGTGTGTTTCTATGTTAATTTCTCTGTGTTTTTCAATTAGTAATTTTAACGTAAATGCAGAGTCTATGCAAAACCTGCCTTTTCTGAATCCATTTTGTTCTTCTATTAATTTTGGATCTACTATATGTTTAAGTTTATATGCTAAGATTTTTGCATATGCATTGTAACAGGTACTAAGTAAGCTGATGCCACGATAATTGTTACAATCAGATTTGTGTCCTTTTTTGTAGATGGGTATAATTATAGCTTTTGTCCAATCTTGTGGGCATTTTTCCTTCTTTCCAAATCATATTATAAAAATTAAGTAGCCTGAGTGAGAATTCAAGTCCTGCATATTTGATAAGTTCCAAGTTTATATTGTCTTCTCCTGGGGCCTTTCCTGTTTTGCTTTGGGTTAATGCTTCTGTTAATTCTTCTAGAGTGATGATTTCCAAGTTGTCTGAGATGTTTACAAAGGATGGTTTTCTGTTTTGAATGCTTTCATCATACCACAGATCTTGGTAGTAATTTAGCCATGTTTCTATTTTAATGGTATTAATCTCTGCTTGTTCTCTAATTTCATTACTTAAATCTTTAAGGATTTTGTATGTGTTAGGCCTTTTAAGTGTACAGTCTCTTTCTAATTTTGTTACAAAATTGTTCAATCTGTTTCTGTTTATTCTTCTGCATGCTGCTTTTGCTTTTTTTTCTATTGTATTCGATTTTTGATTCTATTGTTTTCAAGGTTGAGCTTTGAAAACAATAGAATCAAACCAGTTTTTATATGCTTTTTTCTTTTCTTCAATAATGCATTTAATTTTGTCATCCCAGTCCCTAAGGCCTCTTTTTCTTTTCCAATGTTTCTTTGTTCCTAAACTTTCTTTTGCAGCTTTTGTCATTATGATTTTTAGGTTTGACCATTATTCTTCTATGTTCTGATTTTCTTTTATATTTATCATCTAGTTCTTTATTCTTTTTTTGGTACAAATATCTAATACTATTGTCATCTAGATGTATAACCTTGAAGGATTCAAAAGCATAAGGAAAATGCTTATTTTCCTTATACTTTTTTTCTTGTTTTCCATCTTGGTTCCCATTTTATTTTTCCAATTAAGAGGTAATGATTCTGATTCTTTGCTGGCAAAGGGTTGGTCAGTTGGTAGAGCCTCTGCTACTAATGGCTCAGTTAAGTAAGTTTGAGCACGGTTAGTAGTTGGAAGGGGACCAATTGTTCGATGCTGTTAGCACACTCTCCCTCGATGAGTCTTTGGACTCCCTGGAGGTGTCAAATAATAATAATAATTTCAGATCCTCTATACACTCTTGTATCTATTAACATTTCTTACATTTTGATATTGCTGATTATTTAATCAATAAAGCTTCTTGTGTTTCTTGCCTCCCAGGTGTATCTGTGGATGTCTTTATGTTTGAAGAAGGTGTTCATTTAGAAAGATTTTTACCTTGGGTATAATATATGTTAAAGATGCCAAGCTATTTTAAACCTGGTTTTACTCCATTTCCCAAGTAAGCAAACAGACAAATAAGTCAAGATTGTGCCTGCATATATTGCAAGTCTAGGTGACCCATAAAGTAGTACAAGTCAAGGCAACTCGTGATAAAGGTGAAATAAGCTCTGATCACTATTCTTAATATTTACCCTTAATGCAAAGCCCATCTCCTTGAGGAGATGTATGATGCTAAGCATTAAAGGGGCTTTGCATTAAGGGTAAATATTAAGAATAGTGATCATAGCTTATTTCACCTTTACCACGAGTTACCTAGACTTGTACTACTTTACAGGTCATCACCTAGACTTGCAATACATGCAGGCGCAAACTTGACTTATTTGTCTGTTTGCTTACTTGGGAAATGGAGTAAAAGAAGGTGTTCATTATTTTAAGGTTATTGCTTATAGTAAAATCTCTTAATCTATTTCCATTCCTTTTACAGTTAAGTTCTCCTATAGGTCCTATGTTTGGTTTATATGGTTTATTGCCAATACTTGTATTAAGGTCGCCCATTGGTAATGGGCCACCTTAATGCAAGGTCACCCATTACCAATGGGCGATCTTGTTTAAAATGTTCTGCAGTTGTGTGTAAAAGTTTTCTGAGTTCTCCTCTTTTCCTTCTTCGGGCACATAAATTCCAATTACTGTCATGTAGACTCTTTCTATTTTAATTCTCATTTCTAATATTCTATCACTCCAAAAGATGTAATATAATGTATTATATTGTTTCTAGGAGATTTGTGTAAAAAAAAGATCATTACACCAGATTTAGTTCTCTCTTCTGCTTTCACTCCACTGTATATATAGATATAATTTTTGGTTTCATCTGTTCTTCTCTGCTTTTTTTTAGATTCGGTAATTACTGCTATTTTTCCATTTCTTTCTTCTAATGCTCGGTCTAGTTCTATGATTTTGTGGTGGATACTTCTCACATTCCAGGTAGCTATATTCCAATAGGTGATTTTTTTTTTTTTGTCAATGTTTTCTTCTCGAATCCTTATTCCAGGCCAGTTTGTTACCAGAAAAGTCTGTCCGTTTACTATCTTCATGAGACTTTTTAGTGGGATAAAATTTCAACTGAGAAGGTTACTGGCCATCTGCAGTCTAGCTTGGTCTTGGGGCTGCCATCTTGAGTCCTTAAAGTGGTAGGAGGAAATTTTAAAGAGAAGATATAGAGATCGATTAGAGATGGAAATAGAAGGGCCCATAGCCCTCGATTACTCTAATAGCATTAGGATAGCATTAGCACGAGTTACAAGAGTTAGCCGAGGGATGCCATATAGGAAAGTTTAAAGAGCAAGGGGGCCAAGCTCAAAGAAGAGGGAGGAGAGGCTCAGCTAGGGGACCTAGCTGAGCCTAGCATGGGAAAGCCACCTCCCTTGCTATTGAGATGATAGCCCCCCCCCACACACACACAGTGGGCTATCATCTCAGTGTACACCAACTTATCATGTAATAATCTATCAAATGCTTTTACAAAGTCCAAGACTATGAATTTACATGATTCTCTCTTGTCTAACATACCCTTTACTTTATTGATAAATGCATCTAAATTGCTAAAACTCTCTCCATAACTAGCATCCGAGAGTCCTGATACCATCTTGGTCACTCGCCTGTAGACCTTCTCCAAATTTTTCACATCACAATGAAAACTGAGTGACCAAATTTGAGTACAGTAGTTAAAATATATTCTGACCTGTGCTTTATACAGTGACACAACCAATTCCTTATCTCTACATGTTAGCATAGCAGCATTGTGATGTGTAGTCTTCACAATACTTGCAATGTGGCATTTAAAGTTTAATCAACTATCAGATGTCACCCCCTAGATCTCGAATCTCATTCACTTCCTGAGTTCTATCAATACAGTACACAGCCTTTTACTCTGCATTCTAAAATGCATCAACTTGCACTTATTAATATTAAAACTAAAATAAACAGTGGGGGAGAGGAATATGAATAGAACCCTGATGTACATCGCTACTTACCTTCCTTTTTTGAGACACTGCTCCATCATACATAACTTGTTGGTATCTTTCAGACCTAATCAGCGATCCATCTAACCAGTCTATTATCCAGTTCCATCCTCTGTAGCTTGTACACTAACCTATAATGTAATCTATCAAATGCTTTTGCAATGTTCGAGAATATCATTGTGTATGAATGTCCCATATCCAACTATTGTTCACCTTGTCATAAAATGCAGCTAGATTCATATGTGCTCTATTCAACTTTCAAGTGAAAAGTGGAATTATGGTTGAGGGAGGGAGGCAGGGAAGATTGCGATAGTTATTGTAGACATAATGAAAGAAACTATCCTTCAGATATTTAAGGAAAGGTGGGGGGGGGAGACTCTTACTGTGACGCATTTGTTCTTCAGCAATCTAACTTCTACTGTAGATCTCTATTTTTATTTGAATATTATCTTTAGTTAAATAACTATTGCTGTTGTCAAGGGATATCCTAAAATACACCAATTAAATGAATGTCACAGTCTTTAAGCACTCTTATTTCAGATATTCCTTCCATTAGTAAAAACAAAATATTCCACATGAATTTCAAATTTGGATCATACTGAAATCATTAATCCACTGCAGTAACTTTGCCAACCTCCCTTTCTCATCATGACATTTTAATACTTCTCCAGTAGTACTGATTTTACTTGGGAGGCCACAAAATCTTTTGGTCGATTATACTGGAAGAAGTGGAGAAAGCAAGTGGTCATGGAGTCATACTATAAGGCATAATGACATTTAACATATTGCAAAGGTAGTGAAGACAAACCAGAGGATCACTACAATAGTGAGGAGAACACTGCAGAAGAGATAAAAAGATAGACTCTACTTCCGAAAGCCTTGATCAGATCACATGAGAATTACTGGGGTCAGATCAGGTCAAATTTTTGAAGAGAGTACAGAGACAAATAACAGAACAATATATTAGGATTGCAGAACATTAGTTACTGAGGCACATGATCTGCAGTCTAGTTGATAGAAAGTGAAATGATAGTATGATTTAGACATTTAAAGTTGTTTGGAAGTATTCATGTGATTGACACGACAGGATAAGATAGTGAATGAATTTAAGGAGTGGTATGACAGACTATCATCTAAGTTGGATTTCCTACAACAAGTCTTTGAACTCCATGAAGATCCTGAATAATAATAAGTAGGAATAATGATACTGCTTGGTCTCCTTTCACACTTGCCGCCATGGCAACACATGTTGCTGGGATAGTTTAAATGGAAAAGAATGCATCTGTGTTTGGTGATCAACAATTTCATGGCACAAATTCTAATATCTGCTAATAAATGCAGTTTGAAGTTGAATTTTAAGCACACTGTTTAAATTTGCTGTAACTGCTGTTTTATTATTATCATTATTAAGAGAGACTTCCAGGGACTTATCGAGGGGAAGCTACATGCACTAGCTATCATACTTATTCTTGAATTCATTCACACTGCTTGCACTTACAACTTCCAATGGCAATCCATTCAAATCAGGTACCACCTATGAGGGAAAAATCTAGCCCTCACCCCTTTAGTGGCATTCATTCTCCACTTCTAGCGGCCACACTCAAGAAGTTGGTAGGTTATTCCCCCTTCTACATAAAAATGCACAACACTTCATAAACAAAATTAGATACATCACACTCAACTACGAAGATTTATTAGTCAGCTTTGACATAACTGCCCTTTTCACTAATGTCCTTCTCAGTGATACTATTCTTCTCTTACAGAACATACTTCTGCCCGATATCACAGCCTTCTTTGCCCACGTACTCCACTCCGGGTATTTCATGTGTCAAAATAATTTTTACCTACAAAAAGAAGGTACAGCCATGGGCTCACCACTTCTCCCTCCCCCAATAGCTAACTTTTATGTGGAAGACTTTGAGCAATGAGCTCTAGATTCAGCCAGCCTAAAGAGTCCAAAGTCTAGCTCAGATATGTTGATGATATTTTCACCATTTGGCCCCTTAGGCCATGAATCATTAAATAGTCCTAAGCCACCTGAACAAATGTATCCAATTCACCATTGAGATCGAAAACAACTCTCTTCCTTTCCTACACACATGTCACACATCTTCCCTCAGACTGCCTTTCCTTCATAGTCTACTGCAAACCTGCACACAGAGGACAATACATACATAAAAATTCATACCACCATCTAACACAAAAGCTAGGAGTCATCAGCACCCTCAAACACAGAACCCTAACAATTTGCTCCAATGAACAAGCTCTGAACCAAGAATTTGAAATTATCAACTTAACGTTTGTAAAAAATGGCTGCAATAAAAAAAAAGTTCACAAGATCCTCCATTAAAAATGCTATTAAAAGCAAAAAGATTACAGGAATACCATAGCCATACCGTACATTAGGAGCATTTCAGAAAAAATAGATAGAACACTACTTAAATACAATATTAAGACAACCTTCAAACCCCCATCAAAATTAAGAAATTTACTTAGCTCTTCCACAGATCCTCTTCCATACCTTGCCCACCTAGGGGTTTACAAAATTCACTGTACTTGTAACCTACCTTACATAGGGGAAACAGGACGCACCATCCCAATTAGAAAAGATGACACAAACACCATATTAAATACCTCTAGTATGGTAAAATAGGCCTGTCAGACCATGCACTCCAAACATGTCACAGAATTAACTTTAAAGGCACCAAGTTTCTACGCCTCACCAAAACCTGGTTTGAAAGAAAATTTAAAGAAGCCTGTGAAATGTTGAAACATCATCCAAATCTGAACAAGAAGATGGATTAATTATTCCAACCCCAAATCTTCTTGTAGATTATCATCATCATTAATTATCTGATATGTACCCTCAAGGAGTGTTCAGTCTACTATGACAACACTACATAATTAAGTTTACATTATTATTAATCTCCTTTCCACAATTTTCCACTAAATTTATCTATCACTTGTCAGCACTCCAATATCATCATATCTAGCATTTCATGCTTCAAAGGCATTTCTGACTGAATCAATCCAGCAAAAGAGATTCAGTTATTCCTTTTAGAAACCAAAAGAGACTCAGAGGAAGATCTAGACCTGGTCTTCCTCTGAGTCACTTTTCTGTGATCTTGTTTTGCTAACCTTTCCACACCCATTCTATTTAATGGTCATTTACTATAAATTACCTAATCTTAGGTTAGTTCTGCTTACACATTCTTGAATGCTAATTCAAGAATGTGTCAATCTTCATTTTTAATATGTTTCTGCCATTGATGCTATCTGTTCACTCCCCTAATTTTTCTCAGAACCCTCATATCTGTGGTCTGTTACTTGTCAGCACTCCAATATTATCGTTAAAGATATCAAGCAATTTTATAAGCTAGGTTTTAATCCTTTTTCTCAAGTGAAGCAAACAAACAAATAAATCAAATTTGCACCTTAACATAGTTCAAGTCTGAAGCAACTCTTGGTAAAGGTGAAGCAAGCTCTGATCACTTTCCTTAGTATTTCCCCCTAATGCAAAGCACATCCCCTTGCGGAGATGTATGATGCTATGCATTAAAGGCAAGGGCCACTACTCAGACTGGTTTCGACCTTTATTGAGGTCTCATCAGTGGGATCCAGACCTATAAATGCCAGGGTTGAAGTGATGCAGAGCTTATAGATTTTACCTAAACAAGGTGCTTTACCTTATTAAATAAAAATCTCAAGATCTCTTAGATGTTTTTACATCTAAGAGATAAAAATTTCTTAGATGTAGTAAGTTTTTTAACTTGGGTATACTATGTTAAAGATACCAAGCAATTTTATAAGCTAGGTTTTAATCCTTTTTCCCAAATGAAGCAGACAAATAAGTCAAGTTTGCGCCTAAACGTAGTTCAAGTCTGGAGCTTGCTCCACCTTTACCACGAGTTGCCTCAGACTTGAACTACGTTCAGGCGCAAACTTGACTTATTTGTCTGCTTCATTTGGGAAAAAGGATTAAAACCTAGCTTATAAAATTGCTTGATATCTTTAACATAGTATACCTAAGTTTAAAAAAACTTTCTACATCTTACTCTCATCCTGAGATTTTTATTTAATAAGGTCAAAGCAACTTGTTTAGGTAAAATCTATAAGGCTCTGCATCACTTCAACCTTGGCATTTATAGATCTGACTCCCACTGACGAGACCTCAATAAAGATCGAAACCGGTCTGGGTAGTGGCCCTTGCCTTTAATGCATAGCATCATACATCTCCACAAGGGGATGTGCTTTGCATTAGGGGGAATTACTAAGGAAAGTGATCGGCACCTTTACCACAAGTTGTCTTAGACTTGAACTACATTCAGGTGCAAACTTGACTTATTTGTCTGTTTGCTTCACTTGGGAAAAAGGATTAAAACCTAGCTTATAAAATTGCTTGGTATCTTTAACATAGTATACCCAAATTAAAAAACTTTCTACATCCAATATTATCATGTTTAACATTTCATGTTTCAAAGGCACTTCTGACTGAATCAGTCCACCTAGACCTGGTCTTCCTCTGAGTCTCTTTGATTGAGTGCTTTATTTCTAAACCAATTTTTATATCCATTACTTAAAACTGGTTTGAACACTGTTTTGTATACTGTTAGTTTCATGTTTTGTTAATATCTCTCTTATTTCATATAAATTTATTCAGCTGGCTACCCACTATACCAGCTTTGCTTATTCTGTTGTCTATTTACAGATTTTACTTGTTCTGCCTCTTTTCATAGTTTTGGTCTTTTTATTGCTGATTTTCATGCCAACTTCTTCTTATAGATCTCTTACTTAAAATGAGGTTGCACATCCAGTTTACTCCAATCCTAGAGTTCAATGAACATTTGTTGTCTACAGACACATTCAGTTAATGCATCATTTAAGTGTGATTTCAGAAAGTCCCATTCAGTATATTAGTGTTATTAGTTATTGAATGGGAAGGAATTAGTTACTGTGGCAAAACAGTCACATCGTTAAGTGAGACGCATTTTGATGCTGTGATCAAATGTAACACTCAATCTTTGAACTTGAGTTCCTTCTTTCAAAGGGCTGCTTGAGAAAGCAGCTTAACCATAACTGATTCATAACTATTGTTTTCATGATTATCTAGTTTCTCTAACTCTCCAAATTAAGGCTAACCTCAAGAAATAATTTTTCCCAAAACTGTTTTTTGGCATGAGACAATTTTGGGTTGAAGAATTAATTTCAACCAAAATTGTAGTAACAATCTTGTGATATATATTCAGTGTTTTTTGTTGTATTTATTTGATCCTTTTCATAATTTGGTTTTACAATTTTCTATCCCAAATGTTAACATTGTACACACGCAGTTCCTAAAAGGAATAACGGAAAAGGTAAAAGTTCTGGCAGTTCAAAGTACTGATGACTAAGAATAATCATATGCAGTTTTCTCAAAAGTATTGGCAAAACATTATTATTATTATTATTACGGGTACCTCCATGGAGTCAGTAGACTCATCGTGGGAGACCCAAACCATCAAAACAATATCTATCATATCTGTTCTTGAATTTATTTACAGACAAAGAACTCACAACTGAGTCAGGCAATGCATTCCACTTATTCACCACCCTCCAGGCGAAAAACCTCGTTCTCACACCATTGTTAACAACACTTTTCCTTAATTTCTAGGGATGATTAAATTTTCATTTACACCCTGCTTGATAAGAAATTTCTGAAATTACATAGATAGTCATATCAGTTTTAGAAAGTTCATATTAACACGTTCATTGCCAAGCTGAAAATTGGAATTTCGTGTGGTGGCCAAATTTTTTTTATTTTTTTATTTAGTTAGCGGCGTCCACGCGATAACGTGTGATCAGCCGTTTGATGAGAACTCGCATCGCGTGATTGGCAATGAACGTTCATTGCCAAGCTGAAAATTGGAATTTCGTGTGGTGGCCAAACTTTTTTTATTTTTTTATTTAGTTAGCGACGTCTACGCAATAACGCGTGATCGGCCGCTCGGTGAGAACTCGCAACACGTGATATCGCGTGATTGGCAATGAATGTGTTAAAAGACAGCTTTGCTAATAAAATTCAAAGATAATATTTTAATGTTGTAATTTTTACCATTTCTAGAATATTGAATATTTGCAATCCTTCCTATGTGACTTAATATTTTCACAAAACGTTTTGACTGATAAACAACAAAAGCACTTATTGACCTTATCAGATACCCTTGATAAGTGGAAAGTCACCTTTTCATCTATACCTACAGTGACAAAAGGCTCTCCTTTAGTAGAGGTAAGCTATTTGAAATACTAATTTAGTAAAAATCACAATTTTTTTTATTTTTCAATATGTGTTTTTTTTTTTTTTCCCAAACAGAATTTTAATGTATATAATAATAGAAAATCTCTTTTTTTTTTTTTGCTAACTTTAAGGCAGCAGTTCTAATTTAAGCATATTGGCTAAGATAGAAAAAGAGAGAGTTTGGGAGAGAAGCTAGAAATTCTGACATGTGAAAAAGGTTCATTGAATTCAATGTAATGGCTATATCTGTTGATTATATGATGGAACCACTTTTTAGCAGTTTTGTATTTTTGTATACACTAACAACAACAACAATCTTTTATCCAGACTTAATTATTAACATTCATCTTATGGCTCAGAATTAATAAAAATGTTTTATAAATAATAATAATTGAATTGAACAACAGAAATTATAAAATTTAAGAAGTCTTCTTGAGACAATATTAAGTGATTTTAGTCATTTTATTGAATGTTTTAAAATTAGTGTTTCCCAAATTTTTGAAAACTTGTGACAACCATATTTATTATTATTATTATACGCAAAATTTCATTAAATCAGAACTCATCACAAGAGGGCCTATACTATACCACAACAATGGGGCTATGCTACCCATTATTTTTACAATGCCTCTCATAAGAAATTGTGAGTGCATTTTGTAACCCATTTCACCAATAAGCAGAACAAAGTTATGTCTGTGAAAGTTATAACTTTCATGGACCTCAAGGAGGGGATTTTTTACGTTGATAGTGGTAGACAATGGGGAATGCCATGTGCGAAAAGTAGGAGTAATGGTGCAAAGACAGCCAAAACAATTTGATGCATTTTGTGACAATAATAATAAAATATAATGAAGCTAATTTGCTGTTCTTCATTATTGGATGTTATATTGCCATGTAGTTTCTCCAACAGATCATACTAATATAAAAGTGGCATGGTGGGGGTTGGACATTACTAGTGTGTTAATTTTATCTTGCTCCCACCTTCTTCTTCTTCTTCTTTGGTGCATCAATCCAAAGATTGGTAATTATAGCAGAACATCACAACATCCTGTCTTGTGACCTCCTTTTTATCTCTTCATAACTCTTAGCTCCAGTTAGCATCATTATGTTATTTATATATGAAATTCTTGTCTGCCTTGTGGCCTCTTTCCTTCTACAGTCCCCTCCATTATTTCTGTAATCAGTCCCCCATGCCTCAAATGGTGTCCAGTTTTTTCTTCTCTTAGTGATGTGTTTCATTAATGACCACTCTTCATGAACTGTATTTAGAACTTCTTCATTACTTTTCCTTTCTGTCCAACTAATTTTCATCATCTTTCTCCAGCACCAAAGTTCAAATGCCTCCAAATTTTTCATGTCTTGTTTTGTTAGGGTCAAGGCCTCACAACCATATAATGCAATGCTCCATATGTATGTTTTCACTAGCCTTTTTTTGAGCTGGATGCTAAGTCCTTTACTGGTAAAAATGTTTCTTCTGTTATAGAATGCTTTTTTTTTACTATTATGACAATAATAGTAAAATACAATGCTTCTGCCTTGGTATCTCCACTTGGGCCTGGCTCCCACTGAAGAGACCTCAATAAAGGTCGAAACTAGTCTGGGTAGTGGCCCTTCCCCTTAATGCATAACATTATACATATCTGCAAGGAGATGTGTTTTGCATTGTGGGAGATACTGAGATAGGAGTGTTGGTAGCTTACTCCACCTTTGCAAGGAGTTGCCCGGTGGTGTACCACTTTACCCCAGTCCTGAAGATAATTTCAGGTGCAAACTTTGTTTGCACACACTTGGATAAAGGATTAAACAAAATTTATTATAGTCTAACCAAGTGAAAAATAAACTTTTAACATTAAAAATGTTACTATACTCTGCTCTAAGTTTAATGATTTTGTAAACAAGCCCACACCCTAGAAACACTGTAAGCACATAACTTTTACCACAACTCTTACTCATAAACACACACTTATTTACAATTAATTATTCCATAAATCCTATCTGAAATGGGAGCCTTTTTTACAAAAAATCTTCCAGTGAAATGACACTTGGCGATTTGATTTATATTTTGCTTTGTTTTCTAAGAATTTTCTTTTATTCAATGATGATTAGTATACACTTTTTGCATAGTAATACATGCAAGAATAATTTCCAATTATCCACCCGTTCATGAATCGTAAGTTCATTACATAACTTTTTTTTTTCAAGCAGCTCTTCTGTCTTATCAATAATAGATATGTCACATATTCTGTTATTTTGCTGGAGATTAATAGATGCAGCCCCCTTCTAATAATGCATAGAAAGATTCTATTTTATTCAAGAAATGATTAATTTTTACTCATTACATCTACTCTTTCTGAACAGTGGAATAAAAATGTTCCTATAGCATAAAAAGCATTTTATCCTCAACAGACACTGTACTGCAGAAGCAAGTCATTTTGTTCTATCACTAAATACAATACAGAGACATTTACAGTCTATGTACTATATTTAGCAACAATTAGTGTAAATAGAGACAACTGGAATGACTTCATAATGAAAAATATTCCCCTCCCCTCCCACAGACACTTTGCTGCATGCCTGCATGCAAAACAGATTTATGGTAGCACTAAAAATAGTATCTAACTAAACACATTTGTCCTGACATCCTCTTTTAAATTTTCAGGTGCAGAAAATATATATAACAACTGTTTATAATGCAGTCATTGGGTAGAGAAGTACACAATTTATGTAAAGCAAATGAAGATGCATATACACATAAACATATATATATATATATATATATATATATAGAGAGAGAGAGAGAGAGAGAGAGAGATTGTCTTGCCATAAAAACTGTTACAACTTCCCCACAATCCCACGCTGCACACAGAATTGTGCAAACCTAGTTCCATTAATAGTGCTGTGCACCGCCAACATACGCGTGTTTATCGGTAGTGAGAGAGTTGTCCAGCCGTGTGAGTTAACATACAGTGCGGAGATAATGAAAACCTCAGACTACTAACCATTATAACACAATATTAACAATATTAATATTGTTAAATATTAACAATGTTAACCATTATAACAAATGGCAGGCAGAAGACATGTCTAACTGCCAAAAGGCAGGTTGACCACTCTGCATTAGGATGCAACAGCTTGTGAGGGCTGTGAAGGCATGCCTCTGCAGTAATCCTGTGATAATGCAGAAAGCAATGTCGCAAGATATGAATATTTTGCGGAGAATAATGTCACATGTACTAACTATGACCTGGGGGTGAGACACTCTTGTTGGTTCTACTCGAATTGTGCAATTCTAACACCACAACTTATGTTGCAGAGAGTGATAAAATTGAAGGCACTTCTTCAGTGGTATGAGAACAACAGATACAGAGATATCCTCTTCAGGAATGAGAAGATTTTCACCATTGAAGAGTTGTTTAATAACCAAAACCCGAGGATTGAAGGAATTAAGAATTAAATAAAATTAATAATTCATATGTTGCTTTGTTATTTTCAGCTTAATACATTGCTTTTTTCATTTTCACCTTCTGCACATATTTGAGTTGTTTTCATTTCATTTAAAAAAATAAATAAATATGTAATATGATCATTCATTAAATCTTGTTCATTGCATACAAACAAGTTTATAATCTTATAGGTTAAAAAAAACTGGCTGAAAAAGATAAATGAAGACAAATCTCATTGGGATAAAGATAAAGAAACAACAAGAAAAAGGTAGCCCTTTTATGATTTTTCAATATTCAGTGCAGCCCTCTTGTCTATGCTGTAATTATTGCATACTTTATTCTGCATAATATTTTCTTCATGTTCACAAAATTCATTCCTTATTTATTTATTCCAACTGTAAAGCTGAAATTTAGTTTTACTGCTTTGTGTTTTTAAAGTGTATATTTAAAACATGACTTTATGCTTTATTTTGGATTCCAATATTATCAAGAACATTTCATTATTTGAGTGAGTGGGGTACTGTGTGAATGTCTTTGTTTACAATATTTTTTAATAATAATTAAATGAGTACATCAATATATATTACAATGTAACATCTGATAGTATCATAAGCATTGTAGTAGAAAAAACTAATGAGATAAGCTCTGAAGATTCACTAAAAACAGTTATTTAAAATGCAGGTTTCTTTCCAAAAATATTCCAGCATTTACAAGAGTGCCTTTCCTGTTATAAGACTTTCATCGGTCAGACTGGAAGTAGTTTTGAAATTCAGGAGAATGAAGATTTCAGTGACATTTTCCACAAACGCAAGGATAAATAGATATTAACTTCATATCTTTACAGAACAATGTTATGGACTAATCAACAGCTTTGATGGTTTATCTTGACACAAACCTTGTATTCCTACTGAGGCTACACACTTATGTGACAGTTCACACAAAATCCATTCTCATCTTGTATGACATCTGGAAGTACATTCATGCAGTATATCAAATCTTTTCTATGCTAGTAATCACATTTGAGTCATACAAAAACAATGAAAACTGTATTTTTGTATCTCACTTATTATATTTAGTTATTGTATTCTTTTCTTTAAACTATGAAAATTTGGATGAATATATAAATGAAAAATAAAAAAAATATGCCAGCATGGCTAAAGGAAATAATTAAGCTGTGGATTTTATTTATCTACTTTATGAGCTAATACCACCAAGTTGTATTAGCTCATATTTATTTTGCTTCTCAGATTATACTTAGATGATGATAAAGAGCGATCAAAAGGTCTTGACCTGGGAGGTAGCTAAATATGTGGAATTTTTAATTAAGACAGGGTACACGTGGAATTACCAGGCTGGTAAGTATGACAAGCTTCGGAGATTGCTTGGTTCAGTGCCATGGCATGTAAAACTGCAAGTTTTACATGCCATGGGAGGTGCCATAGTGCATAGGAGGTGGTTAAGGAGAATTTGCAGGAGGCAATGGCTAACTGTATACCTAGAGTCCAAATAGTAAATCAAGTAGGGGTTAAATGGATGAATAACACCATTAAGCTTGAGGTGCAAAAAAAGAAACAACTGTGGAGGGAATTTAAGGATAAAGATGACCTGCAGGCACACGAATGGTAGAAAGCGCAGGCCAGAAGGGTAACGAGTGTGGTAAGAAAAATGGATCATGAAAGGGAATTAGCCATGCAAGCTAAAGAGAATCCCAAACAGTTTTTTCGATATGCTGCAAATAAAATAAAAAATGTATACGGCAGAATGATTTTAAGGAATGCCAATGGTAGGGAGGTAACCAAATCAGTTGATATAGTGGAATTACTAAGCTAGCACTTTGCAAGAGTATATCATCCAGGTGGTGATATTGCAGGAATGAAGGAACCAATAGCTTATACGGGAATTGTGGTGAATGAAGTGGAGGTGAATAGTCTATTACAAAACCTTAATGTGAATACATATGTGGGATTGGATGGTATACCAGCTCGGGTTGTAG
The DNA here is from genome assembly GCF_054136105.1 of Typopeltis vanoorti. Classification (NCBI taxonomy): domain Eukaryota; kingdom Metazoa; phylum Arthropoda; class Arachnida; order Uropygi; family Thelyphonidae; genus Typopeltis; species Typopeltis vanoorti. Next base: position 104,473,734 of record NC_143558.1, read on the forward strand.
TGAAGCAGCTAAGGAACTGTCAGTGCACTTGACCATTTTGTTTAATTTGAGTCTCGGGTCTGGGTTGAGGGAGTCGAAAGAGGGGAAAATAGTTCCACTGCATAAAGGAGGTTCCAAGACTGCTGTTGCAAATTTTCAACCGATCAGCATATCAGGAGTCGTTGTCAAGGTCTTGAAGAAAGTAGTCAAGAGAAAAATACAGGACTGGATAGATGAAAATGGGATACTGTATGGGGGACAACATGGTTTTGTGAAGGGTAGATCATGCCTCGGTAACTTGCTCACGTTTTATAACACAGTGACGGCTGAACTAGATAAGGGTAATGGGTTAACAGTGATACTGCTGGACCTTGCTAAGGCCTTGGACAGGATACCACGTGGAATTCTTATCAGTAAACTGCAGCATATGGGGATGGATATAGGGTTGGTGAGATGGATAGGAGGGTGGTTGATGGAGAGATATCAGAGAGTAGTTTATTCAGGGGTAGAGTCCAAAAGATGGCCTGTGACTAGTGGTGTGCCACAGGGTTTCATTCTTAGACCACTACTATTTAATTTGTTCATTAACAATATAGGAAAGAATCTGAGAGGAACTGTTCATTTGTTTGCTGATGCAAAGATGGGTAGAGCAATAGTGAATGCACATGATGTCAAAATTTTGCAGGATGATTTAGATAGATTGAAGGACTGGGCTAAGGAGAATGGATGTCAATTTAATGTGGCAAAATGTAAGGTTATGCATTTTGGGGTGAAAAGATTAGTAGCAGTATACCACATTGGTGGAACTGTACTCCAGGAGATTGACGAGGCCAGGGATTTGGGAGTGTTGGTGGATAGGGAGCTGATGTTTAGGGGGCACATTGCAAAAGTGGCTAAAGCAGCTCATCAAATCACTTGGTTGCTAAAGAATTCTTTGACGAGCAGAGACAAGCAAGTTATTGTTCCTCTGTATCTAGCTTTGATAAGACCCCAAAATGATTAACCGTGCCCAGATTTGGCACCAAGGTTTCTTCTTGATGGGAAGGAGGTGGAGCACATTGCAAAAGTGGCTAAATCAGCTCATCAAATCACTTGGTTGCTGAAGAATTCTTTGACGAGCAGAGACAAGCAAGTTATTGTTCCTCTGTATCTAGCCTTGATAAGACCCCAAAATGATTAACTGTGCCCAGATTTGGGCACCAGGGTTTCTTCTTGATGGGAAGGAGGTGAAGAGGATCCAGCGACCAAGATGATAGTAGGTCTATGGAATGAACCTTATGAGAACAGGTTGAAGATTTGTGGGTTGCAGAAATTGGCTGATAGGTGGAAAAGGGGTGATATGCTTGAGACATTCAAATTACTGAATGGTTTCTATAAGATTAATTCAGAGGATATTTTTGAGAACAGGACTGGTGGTCAGAGGACTTGGGGCCATACATGGAAGCTGGGCAAGAGCGTGGTTAGCAGGGATGTTATAGCTAGTTTTTTACTTGGAGAGTGGTGAATGAGTGGAATAAGTTGCCAGAGTCTGCTGTGGATGCCATGACTGTGAATGTGTTGAAGGCAAAGTATGATAGATACTGTGTGAATTTTGAATAGTTCTTGACATGATGTTAGGGCCTCCCTCGATGAGTCTAAGGACTCCTTGGAGTTGTTCGTAATAATAATAATGATCTGTAGTTATTACTGAAAAATAACTAAATTTTAAAAAAATTATATAATCGAACAGAAAAAAAAATTGCATTTTTTTTTATTTTACCTATGAGTGCTATTATTTAAATAATATGGAAACCTCAACCATAAAGAAAAATTATGTCAACTAATTTTAGCAGTGACATCAGAATATGGCTGATCTTACTTGCAATTAATATAGCAATTTTTTTAATGTTAGAGGAATTTTATAAACAACAGCACTAATATATTGTATTCAGCATACTAAAAATAAAATGCAAAAAAGGTCATGAAGAACATGAGTCTTATATTAAATATCAAAAATCTGGACTTTCTGACCATGCCATCACCACCAATCACAGAATTCTCTGAAATAAGACAACAATCTTTTATAAAAACTGATTTCTTATAGGACATATTGATAAAGCACCTTGTGTATCATTGCTCTATTGTACTATCCTGAATTGATCTGATGTGCTACATTTATCTCCTTTATGGGAAATTGTGCTTTTTTTTTTTAATTGGTTGACCTTTCCTAACTTTTAATTATATATATATATATATATAAATACATTTTTTTAGGGAAATATTGAACAATATTTATCTTACACTAGCTACTAAGTAGGCACTTCTTTGAATTTTCTTCATCATCATCATCAAATTCCTGCCATGTACCCTCAACGGGTGTACAGGATATGATAGTACTACATGAAAAAAATTACATCATTACTAACTTCCTATTGACAATTTTCCTCCAAATCAGTCTGTTACTTGTCAAGACTCCAACATCATCAGATCTTATATTTCTATCGTCTAAGGCACTTTGTACCGTATCAATCCACCTATATCTTGGTCTTCCTCTGGATCGTTTTGCTGCCAACCTGGCAGAGAACACTTGTTTTGCTAATCTTTCCTCGCCCATTCTGTTTAAGTGACCATACCACCTGAGGTTAGCTCTGCTAATGCATTCCTGGATACTGACAATGTCAAGTTCTTTCCTAATATCCTCGTTTTTAATATGATATTGCCATTGATGCCATCTGTTCACGCCTATAATCTTTCTCAGGACTCTCATATCTGCAGTCTCTAGTCTTTGGTCAAGTGTTTTACTTCTGACCCAGCTCTCAGATCCATAAGTTAAAACTTTTTGAACACTGTCTTGTATACAGCTAATTTAGTGTTCCCACTAATTTCTCTCTTATTCCATATGAATTTATTCAATTGATTTCCCACCATACCAGCTTTGCTGATTCTGTTGTCTATTTCTATATTTAATTTACCATCTTCAGTAAAAATCGTGCCTAAGCATCTGAAATGTTTTACTTGTTCCACAGGTTCTCCATTCACAACACAGTTGACATTTTCAATGATTCTGCCTATTTTCATTGTCTTTGTCTTTTTATTGCTGACCTTCATACCATATCTATTACAACAGCAATTGAATTTAGTCAGAGAATCTTGCAGACTTGTAGCGGATTTATTTAGAAGTATAACATCATCTGCATAAAGCAAAGAGCTGACATTAACATCTCCAATTTTGATATCATGTTTAATACCACTTTCCTTCATAATGTGATCCATATAGATAATGATCCTTGTCTCACAGCAGATTTAACATTAAACCATCTTCCTGTACTCCATCATCATCATCATCATCAAATTCCTGCCATGTACTCTCAAGGGGTGTACAGGATATGACAGTACTACATGAAAAAATTACATCATTACTAACTTCCTATCTACAATTTTCCTCCAAATCAGTCTGTTACTTGTCAAGACTCCAACATTATCAGATCTTATATTTCTATCGTCTAAGGCACTTTGTACCATATCAGTCCACCTATATCTTGGTCTTCCTCTGAGTCGTTTTCCTGCCAACCTGGCAGAGAACACTTGTTTGGCTAATCTTTCCTCTCCCATTCTCTTTAAGTGACCATACCACCTGAGATTAGCTCTGCTAATGCATTCCTGGATGCTGACAATGTCAAGTTATTTCCTAATATCCTTGTTTATAATATGATATTACCATTGATGCCATCTTCACGCCCCTAATCTTTCGCAAGACTCTCATATCTGTGGTCTCAAGTCTTTGGTCAAGTGTTTAACTTCTGAACCAGCTCTCAGATCCATAAGTTAAAATTGGTTTGGACACTGTCTTGTATACAGCTAATTTAGTGTTCCACTAATTTCTCTCTTATTCCATATGAATTTATTCAATTGACTTCCCACCATACCAGCTTTGCTGATTCTGTTGTCTATTTCTATATTTAATTTACCATCTTCAGTAAAAATCGTCCCTAAGTAGCTGAAATGATTTACTCGTTCCACAGGTTCTCCATTCACAACACAGTTGACTTTTTCAATGATTCTGCCTATTTTCATTGTCTTTGTCTTTTTATTGCTAACCTTCATACCATACCTATTACAACAGCAATTGAATTTAGTCAGAAAATCTTGCAGACTTGTAGCGGATTTATTTAGAAGTATAACATCATCCGTATAAAGCAAAGAGCTGACATTAACATCTCCAATTTTGATATCATGTTTAATACCACTTTCCTTCATAATGTGATCCATATAAATAATGAATAACAGAGGGGATAATGTACATCCTTGTCTCACACCAGATTTAACATTAAACCATCTTCCTGTACTTCCTTCAATTCTAACTGCTGACTTACAACTCAAATAAAGACTAAGTATTGCATGATATAATGCCCCATTGACACCATATAACTGCAGCGTATTGAATAGCTTCTCTCTTGGCACCTTTTCATATGCCTTTTCCAAATCGACAAAACTTAAATATAGATCTTTGTTATATTCCCATGCTTTCTTGACTATTTGTCGTAAAGTGAAGATCTGATCCTGACAGCCTCTATTTGGCCTGAATCCAGCTTGTTCTTCACCAAGCTTTTCTTCCACAATTTTTCTCAACCGTTTCTCAAGTACACTTGATTGATCTTGCCAGGAACACTCAGTAGGGAAATACATCTGTAATTCTCACATTCAGTTTTATTTCCCTTTTTATATATGGGTACTATGAGAGCTCTACTCCAATCATCGGGAATTCGTCCCTTTGTCCAGGCTTTCTGAACTATGCAGTGCAGCCACTGTAAGACTTTTATACCACCATACTTCAGCATTTCTGGTTGAATATCATCTACTCCTGCTGCCTTTCCACATTTCAAGCCTTTGATGGCTTTTTCTACTTCAAGTATGGATATGTATTCCTGACTGCATGCATGGTCAGTGTTTTTTATCACTGTGCTGTCATGACTGCTTGTTTCATTTAGCAGTTTTCAAAGTAATTACTCCGTACTTCAAGGATATCTTTTTCTACCGTTTTCATGTCACCTTTATCATCTCTAACTCCTTTTACAGCACTCTTTCCTCCATTCCTAAGCTTCTTCAACAACCTCCAGAATATTTTGCCACCTTCTTGATATTTATTTTCTATATTCTTGCCAAAGTCCTCCCATGACTTTTGTTTAGCTAGTTTTACACACTGTTTAGCTTTCTTACATTTGTCTCTGTATTCTGTAAGAGTAAAAGCTGACTTATTTGCCAGGAACTTGATGTGCTTTCTTCTTTTCCTTCACTGCCTCTTTAACTTCCTGTGTCCACCTGGGAGTTCTGATTTTTTTTTTTTATCCTTGCACACAACCTCACCATATGCCTCTCTGGCAGAATCAGTCAATGTTTTTTTCAGAGTTTGCCACTGAATCTCCAAGGTTTGATTCCTGTTCTCAAACTCTTTCATTTTCTTTTCAATAATCTTTCTGTATTTTAGTCTACAATTCACATCTGAGAGCTGCTCAACTTTTATTCGCTTTAAAACTTTCTTACATGTTATTCTTTTCAATATGAAATTCAATTTTATCCTGCTCAAGACTAAATAGTGATCACTTCCAATTTCAAATCCTCTGTACACTCTGGTGTCCTGCACCAGGGAGAAAACATCACTATCAACAATAACATAGTCAATGAGACTTTTCTTATTCCTAGCCTCTTCTCTCCATGTGAATTTGTGCACATTTTTATGTTGGAACATGGTGTTAGTAATAACCAGTCCATGTCCTGAGCAGAAATCCAACAGATATTTGCCATTATTATTAGCTTTGCTCTTTTCTCCGAATTTTCCCAAAACATTTTTGTATGTCTCACAATCATTTCCTACTCTGCTATTTAGATCTCCAACAAGGACCAACTTTTCCTTTTTCATTGTGTCAGTTGCTTTTTCTAAAGCATCAAAAAATTCCTCCACTTCTACCTTAGTAGAACCTTCTGTGGGATCATAGGCACAAATAAGTCTCATTGTCCAGTTCCCCATTCTTATATTTGCCCACATTACTCTACTTGAGACTGACTGCCATTCAAGAAGATTAGCCTCGTATTTTGTATTGAATACTATGGCTAATCCTTCTTTTCCTTGATTGTCATTGCCTGAATATAACATTTTGTATTTATTGCTCAGAAAGATCATCTGTTCCACTTTATGTACCAAAGATTCCTGTGAAACAGACAAAAACTTTGCAAATAAATATCAAGATTTATCATGTGAATATTCTGTTTTTTTTTTTTTTTTTTTTTTTTTTTTAAAGAAAAGTTTGAAAAGTTTGGTAAAAAAATTAGTTAAACACATTTTTTTTAAAGAAAAAATCACCTTTATTTCTCAACATAGTCTCCAAGGTCTACACATTTGGTCCAGCGAGTTTCAATGTTTTCATTCCATCTAAAAAGTAAGATTTGTCAATTTGTGCAAAATTGTCATTGACAGCCTTGATGATATCCTTGTTTGAAGAAATTTTTTGCCACCGAGCCAAATTTTTAAGTTTGAGAACAAGAAGTCACACAGGTCCAAGTCCAGAGAATATAGTGGATGTGGAACCAATTTGAACCTCAATTTGTGCAATTTTGCCATTATGGCGGCCAATGTTTTGGAAAGTCTTGATGAAAGAGCACTTTTTTGTGCGACAATATTTGCCGTTTTTTCTTCAATTCTTCCTTTAAATTGTCCAACAATGATGCATAATAGACTTCTGTGATTGTCTTACCCTTTTCGAAATAGTCTATCATAATAATTCCTTGGGAATCCCAAAAAAATAGTGGCCATCACCTTCCCAGCTGACAAAACGTTCTTCGCTTTTTTCGGTGTTCTTTCACCAGTCATTGTCCACTGTTTTGACTGCTTCTTGGACTCAGGTGTGAAGTATTGGATCCAAGTGTCGTCTACAGTCACGAATCGATGCAAAAAAATTCCTGTAAATTGTAATTAAACATAGCCAAACACTGTGTTGAAATGTCTTTTCGCATGCGTTTTTTATCGACAGTCAACAATCACAGCACCCATCATGCACATAGCCCTTTTTCATATGCAATTTTTTGTGCAGGGTATTATACACCCATTCTGTTGAGGTGCCTATAATCTCAGCAATCTCACGCACTTTCACTCACCGGTCTTCCATAATGATACTGTGGATTTTGTGACTCATTTCCTTCATAGTGACCTCAGTCAGGCGTCTGGATCACTCTTCATTTTTGATGGACTTATGACCACCTTTAAACTAATTTATCCAAAAATAAATAGTCTTTAATGCTGGTTCAGAATCGCCATGAACTGCATCTAACTCACCTTTGATCTGTGTGGCATCCACTTCAAATAAAAGTGTTTTATCACTGCACAAAACTAATTTTTCTCCATTTTTATGAAAAATGTGAACATGGTCATTTTAAATGTTTGCCAATCAAGAATTATGCATCGCACATGGCTAATATTTTGCCAGGGGTCATGAAAAAGATATGTGCGACACTGGTATGAATGAATGAATTGTGTCGCCATCTATTGGAAATTTACCAAACTTTTCAAATAACCGTCATGCTCAAGGTATTCCAACTGGATGCCATGGAGGTAATGGTTGCAATGTGTTTATGCTAAGAGATTCTTCATGTCAAGGCAATCCCAAGGAGAGAAATCTCATCTTGCCTTGAGTTGAGATTTAAGTGTTTTCAAAGGTAAGGCTGGGATAATATGGTTCTGTTTTGTGGGAAATAAGGCAGGACAGTGTTTTTCAGGCATTAAAATTGACAAGGTTATGAGCCCCATTGAAAAATGGTTTTGATATCAGAATTTAGGTTTGGAGAAGTTGTTTCTGTGTGGTCTGTGGTGGTTTGTTTGTTGCAAACTTTGTCAAATGAGAAGAAGGGATGTAGTGTACTGTTATCATTAAAACTGTGTATTAGATTGATAGTCAACTGGAGCAGGTTATTGATGTATAGAAGAGAGAGGGGGTGGGTGAGAGGACATAACCTTGCAGGACCTCGGCATTAGTCACATAATTAGAAGATAGGAAACCATCCACCATCACATGCAGTGTGCATTTGTTTAGTGAGAAAACTGGCAACCCATTTGTAGATGTCACAGGACAAACTGAATGATGGGAACTTAGTTAATAGGCTTTTGTGCCAGACCTGGTTGAAAGTCATTGAGATTTCAAGTGGAATCACAGGATTTGTCAATCCTTTCCATGGTACTTATCGAGAGGTGGGTGATATAGGTGAGCAGATCCCCTATTGTATGGAATTGGCAGAATCCATACTGGCAGTCATTTATTGAGTTCTTTAGTATAGGAGTTGGGAGTTGATGATTCTGTCCATTATTTTTGAGAGGACTGAGGTAAGAGAGCGAGATTGGGTAATAGTTTTATGCTAAGGATTTTTCACCCTTCTTGGGAATAGGTTTGACATGGACTAATTGCCAGAGTGTAGGGTAGATACCAGTGGAGGTTGGTTGGTTGATTGGTTGATTAGAGTTTATTGGTACAAGGACAGCTAAGTTCATACAGCATCAAATCAAAGGCTGCAGCAGTACTCAAGATAATAATAAATGGAAATAAAGGGATAAATTTGTATGTTATCTATATGTTATGTACAAAGAGCAATTTAAAAAAAAAAATTAAGTTGATCAAATCAGTATCTATATATAAATAGAACATATTATCAAATGCATTTGTATAAATTAATTCTTATTAAAAAGTTAAAACCTTTATGCATTTTATCCAAGTCTGGTAGGCCCTACCTGAAGTTTTATGGCTCAGACAGATTAGTAAAAAATGCATTACTTTCATTCAAGTGAAGTGCTGGCACTCCACTAGAATGTGACAAATGGTGAGATGCATGCATGATGCACTGTTCACACAGTTAGGACATTACCCTCAATAAATACAACTGTGTAAGATGAGTATGACCTATGTGGAACCTATAAAGAACAACTTGCCCTTCTGTTTCTATGTTAACTAAATTATCAGTGCTTAATTTCAGGCTTTAATCTCATGCAGTTTTTCTTTTTTTTTTTTTAAATCACTGCTTCCTGCCATGATGACTGCCATTGGGCATTTGGCTTCAATCTTATAAACTGTCTGTATATGGAACAGTCAAAATAATTATGATCTGATCTGGCAGCTACATCTGCTGTTTTGTTTCCCTTAATTCCAATATGGCTGGGAATCCAGCACAGCCAAACATCAGAAGCAAGGATTTTCATTGGAGTGGACTGCTCTGTGTGCATAAAACAATTACAGATAGACAGATGATGGAGTATGAGACTTCTGTAGTTAAGAAAATGAGAGGTTGCAGGATGGATTGCAAACCTGCCATGTCAGAATACTGTTATGTTTGGTGCAAGTAATCTTGTCAACATTCATGCCAATGACTTGCATAAGCTCTTTAACATGCATACCCAAAAGGATGTATGGCTGTCTGATGTGTGTAATATTGAGCATTCCAAAGCAGAGAAAAGATACTAGTTCATATAGGATGTTCTGGAAGAAACTACTTTTAGTGTGTAGTTAGTGACAAATGTTCCAGACACAGTAGTTCATTTGCCTTGACCTAAAGACTTTGAATGGGCAATGTGCAAAAAACACCAGTAACTATCTGTGATGGTGGATAGGTTCCAACCATTACAGACTGCTCTGCCTTGCAGAACTATAGACTTGGGATCCATAATCCAGCTTTAATAGTAGAATTGCACAAGGTGAAGCAATAAAAATTGAACTGCTTCCTATTCAGTAGAGAAGAGAGCGTGAAGGAGATTCAGTGCTCTCTTACACTTTTCCCTAACTTGAAGAATGTAGAATTAATTAGCAGGAGGAGAAATAATTATGGAAGAGTGACATTGTTAGATGAAAATCAGAGTAGAGTGACTGATGCAGAATACACAATACAGTTTAATTACTTGGGATGTCAAGGATTCAAGATTTGGAAGTGCAAGAGGAGAGTGTGTTACAAATACTGTGTACTCTGGATGTCGATAAGGTAATGGAACTGGATGGGATTTCACTATGTGTTTTAAGAGAATGTACTAAGTATAATAAATTTAGTTTAATCCTTTATCCAAGTGTGAGCAAACAAAGTTTGCGCCTGAAAGTATCTTCAGGACTGCGGTAAGGTGGTACACCACCAGGGCAACTCATTGCAAAGGTGGAGCAAGCTACCAACACTCCTGTCTCAGTATCTCCTATAATGCAAAATACATCTCCTTGCGGATATGTCTAATGTTATGCATTAAGGGAAGGGCCACTACCCAGACTAGTTTCGACCTTTATTGAGGTCTCTTCAGTGGGAGGAAAAATGAACTTTCAACATCTTTCTCTAAATCCAGAGTAATTTATTAAAAAAGGGTGGCACACTATTTGGCAACTCCTATAGGTAGAGATGACCTGCGAATGCTTCTGCCTGGAATCTCAGCTTGGGCTTGGCTCCCACTGAAGAGACCTCAATAAAGGTCGAAACTAGTCTGGGTAGTGGCCCTTCCCTTAATGCATAACATTAGACATATCCGCAAGGAGATGTGTTTTGCATTATAGGAGATACCGAGACAGGAGTGTTGGTAGCTTGCTCCACCTTTGCAATGAGTTGTTCTGGTGTTGTACCACCTTACTCCAGTCCTGAAGATACTTTCAGGCGCAAACTTTGTTTGCTCACACTTGGATAAAGGATTAAACTAAATTTATTATACTCTAACCAAGTGAAAAATAAACTTTCAAGAATGTACTAAGGAATTGATATTTCCATTGACTTGGCTTTTCACCAAGAGTCTGGCTACTGCACAGGTTTTGAAGGAGTGGAAGAAAATAGGGTAATCACTAGTGTTGCCAATTTAGCTCTTTTGGAGCTCCTTTTTTTCTTCCTGAGCTGCAAAATTTTTAAACTAACACCTAGCTCCAAATCTAGCTCCTTCAGAACTTGTTTCAGCTGTGAAAGAAATTGTTTTAAAAGTTTTCCAGATGTTTGCATTTGATAAAGAATTGTATTATACATTTGATGTGAGTATCCTATATGTTTCAAATGCATGATGACGTCAGTCAGTCATGTAGCCCAACAGTCTTCCATTTTGTCACCTTGAAGTTGATAACATCACTAGAAGTTAGTCTGTTGCACAGCGTTTTGGTTGGTAGTTATGATAGTGAGTGGGAAGTTTTCAAAGACTGATCGTAATTCGTTGCAATAAAGAGTTGTAAGGAAGTTTTCAAATACTGATTGTAATTCATTGCAGTAAAGCAAAAATTTAGGAGGAAGTGGTTGCAAATGGGAATGTTAGTAAATGGCTGTGTGAAGTTCCTGGTGACACTACAAAAGGCCACTGTAAGTTTTGCAGATATGATATAGCTGCTAAATATTGTCAGCTTGTAAAGTATAGTGAAACTAAGAAACATCTTGCTGCAGTTCCATATGAGGCTGTTCCTATTGCAAATATGCTTGTGAAGAAGTCTGATGAGACAGCGAACTTTGAAGGCAGTTTAGCATTATTTCCTTGTTGTCACTCATCATTCAACATTTACGATCATCTAGTAGATCTCTGCAAAAATATCATCCCAGACAGTCAAATTATGCCAAAGGTAAAAATGCATCAAACCAAGTGCTCTGCAATTGTAAAGAATATTTCAAGTGAGCATTTTGAAGAAGATCTAATTGCAGACATTGGAGATGAAAATTTCAGCTGGCTGGTAGATGAATTGAATGATATTACAGTGAATATGATTTTAGGAATAGCCATCATTTATTATAGCAAGAAATTCAACAAAAAATTATGCATACATTTCTGAGTATGCTGGTTCTAGAAAAGTGTGATGCTAGTGGTATTGTGGCTGTACTGAAAAAAGAGCTCTTGACCAAGAAACTGGACATTAAAAATCTCATTGCAATTGGACAGACAATACAGACAATGGCAGTGTTATGTTTGGTGTCAATAATGGCATTTATGAAGGCATATATTCCCTCCTTAATTTTAATTAGATGTGTATGCCATTCATTACAACTGGCAATGTCTCACACTTGTGCAGAATCTCTCCCAAGAAAATTAGAATTTTTAGTTATCAAAAAACATATAAGTGGTTTTCACATTCTTCTTCAAGACAAGCAGCATACAAAGAGCTGTATCAAACTATCAACGAAAATGATGCTCCTCTGAAAATTGTAAGCAACTGTGCAACGAGGGGGCTCTCCATTGAACCTGCAGTAGACAGAATTCTCAGCCAGTCGTTGGATTTAAAAACTCACTTCAAAGTTGCGAGTGTGACTGAGAAATGTTACAAAGCTCACATTTTGTGGGAGATGTACAGAGATGAAAGGAATCTGTTGTACCTTTTATTTTTGCATTCTTTTCTAGTTCAAGTTCAGCAAGTTAACAAAATTTTTGAATCTAACAGTGCGGATAAGATGAGATTATTTGAAGACCTTTCTCATTCGATTTGCTCTATTGCTAATATGTTAGTGATACCATCATCCACAGTCAACCCTCTGGAGTCAGAGATTGATGACTATTTGGATCCCAAACCAAATCTTGGTTACTGATTTGAAAGAAAAATTTCAGAGTCGATAAAAAAGAATATAACACAAAATGATGAGTAAAATCTTAGAAATAGAGCAAGACGGTTTCTTCTTGGTCTCTTCAAACAGCTTAGGCAAAGGTTGCCTGAAAACTTGAATATTTTAAGATTGATCTCTTCTTTTTCTGTTGACAGTACCCTAAAACATATAAAAGGACTTGTTACTCCCATCTTAGAAATAATGCTAAAAACGGAAAAAGATGTTGCTGCTGCTGAATACCATTACAATACTATCCACTTAAATAAATGGACAAATATAGAAAACACTGATCTAATCTGGACTGAAGTAAAAAAATACAAAGATGCTTCTGGAATCAATCCATTTAAAGAAATTGCTCAGTGTGCAATAAATTTATTAATACTGCCAAATTCTGATGTGGAAATTGAATCAATTTTTAGTTCCATGAATGTAATTAAAACTAAATTAAGAAACAAGATAGAATTGCCAATCCTGACAGCTATTTTGTCAGTCAAGTATGGCCTCAGGTGTAACAACAAGTGCTGTACAGACTATCATTTAGCAGCATCTACACTGAGTAATATTGGAATGATGGGCACATATAATAAAGCTGAAAATCTAGGGTGAATTAAGTGCAGAAGACCACTTGGAAGATGTCTTTAGCCACTTATGCAAGTATCACTTCAACTTGAATCAAGTAACTGAAAAGTATCAGCTACTACTTCTAAAATTTTAGCTTCTCCTTTTTTAGCTCTTTTTTTTTTTATTTTAAATGTAGCTGTTTTTAGTAATTTTCATTTGGCAACAGTGGTAGTGACATAACGGAAGTGTCAAACTATAGACCACTTTGTATTTCTTCGTATTTGTTAAGATTTTGGAGAAAGTAGTGAGAGACCATATACAGAATTGGGAAGATGAGGGTAATATTATCTGTGAGAGTCAACATGAATTTTTTAAGGGATATTCTTGATTTAGTAATCTAATTGCCTTTCATAATAAAATAACAACAGCATTGATGAGAGAAAGGGATATACTGCCATTTTTTGGATTTTACAAAAGTCTTTGGGGAGTGCCACATGATAAACTGATATTTAAGTTACAGCATATGGGTTTACATATTAGATTTGTGAATTGGATTGGCCATCTGATAGTCATCAGCGACTTGTGTAGGATAGAGTGGCATCAAGGAAACAGATGGTTAAAATGGAGCCCCTCAGGGTTATTGAGACTCATTTAGTTTAAACCATCATATTAGTGAGATTGTCAATGGATTTCAGGGAGATATTCAGTTGTTTTCAGATAATGTGAAGCTTGGAAGAGTTATTAGTGATTGTGGCAATATCATAGCACTTCAAAAGAAATTGAATAACCTGGACAGATGGGCAAATGAATTGGTGTATCAGTTATGCTACTAAATGTAATGTCTTGAAGTTTGGGATCCATTGATGGGTGGGTACATACTTGGTTGGAGGAACCGTACTAGAGGAAGTCAAGGAGGCAAGGAACCTTGGGGTGATGATTTATAGAGACTTGAAATATAGGGAACATATATCAAACGTGGTGAAGGTAACCCAGAGGATTGCTGCAATACTGAAAAAGATGCTGGCCAGCAGAGATAGAAGAGTAGTGATTTTGTATAAAGTCCTGATTAGACCACAACAGGATTATTGTGCTCAGATTTGGTTACTGGAATTTGAAGGAAATAAATTAACCTTGTAGAGGGCATGTAAAGGTAGATAAAAAATAAAATATCATATCTAATATCACAATATTAGTTATGAGAGTAGACTGAGGGCATGTGGAATGCAGAGTTTGTATGTAGAAGGAGAGGTGATATGATTAAGACATTTGAATTGTTGAGTGTTATTTACAGGGTTGATATTACGGAACTCTTTCATATGGTAATATAAAAGGAAGGAGCAAGGACAAAGAGCTATTCCTGGAAGTTATAAATAGAATTAGTGAGTAAGACGGTGAGGAGAGGCTTTTTTGCATGGAGGGTGGTTGGTCCATGCAATGCATCACTTGATAGCTTTGTAAGAACATGAACAGTGAACGAGTTTATAGAATGGTTGTGTTGTTTAAAATGGGTGACCCACAACGAGTCTCTTATGACTCCATGGAGGTCCTGAATATTTTTTTTTTTAATAAATTTAGTTTAATCCTTATCCAAGTGTGAGCAAACAAAGTTTGCGCCTGAAAGTATCTTCAGGACTGAGGTAAGGTGGTACACCACCAGGGCAACTCGTTGCAAAGGTGGAGCAAGCTACCAACACTCTGTCTCAGTATCTCCTATAATGCAAAACACATCTCCATTTGGCAACTCCTATAGGTAGAGATGACCTGCTAATGCTTCTGCCTGGTATCTCAACTTGGGCCTGGCTCCCACTGAAGAGACCTCAATAAAGGTCGAAACTAGTCTGAGTAGTGGCCCTTCCCTTAATGCATAACATTAGACATATCCGCAAGGAGATGTGTTTTGCATTATAGGAGATACTGAGACAGGAGTGTTGGTAGCTTGCTCCATCTTTGCAACGAGTTGTCCTGGTGTTGTACCACCTTACCCCAGTCCTGAAGATACTTTCAGGCGCAAACTTTGTTTGCTCACACTTGGATAAAGGATTAAACTAAATTTATTATACTCTAACCAAGTGAAAAATAAACTTTCAATTTTTTTTTTATTGATCTCTCAAATATTTACATATATACAATGATCATCTTGAGTAACATTCAGTATATTATTTTACAAGGTTCAGCACTAAGTGCTACATATAATGAGATTTCAATAATAATGATGATAACATAGTTTTTTTGCTATTTTTTAAAATAACAATCACAGTAATAATTTACAATTATATAGTTCAGAGTTACACAAGTTATATAATATTACATGTTGCAGTGATGCACCCAGGATTTAATCTTGGGGGGGGGGCGAGTTGAATGGATAGAAATATTTTTAATGCAATGAATTTGCATTAAAAATATTTTTATCCAATCAACTAAAATTCGTTAAATTTCATTCATTAAATAAAATTCATTAGGTGATTATAAAAATTTGTTTAAAGAATAAAATCCAGTTTTCTTTTCTTTTTACAAAGCTCTTGAATTATTTCCGTCATGGTTACATTAATCTCTCTGTGTATATACAGCAAAGCCAGTCTGTTCAATCGTGATTGTGTCATGGTAGATTTAAATAGGCTTTTAAAAGGCGTAAGTTAGAAAATGACCTTTCACTGACGCATGTTGTTACCTGAAGCATTGCAAATATTTTTAATAAGTTATAGATGTTAGGATATATCGTTTTGTCACACTCAGAAACTGCATCAACGGTATTTTTCCATGGAGCTATTGCAAACGGTTTTTCAAATTTCTTATACCACAACTTGAATTCAGCATTCAAAATTGCTGGATTTGTATAAGGCAAATCACCGGCATAAAATTCACACAACTGACGAAAATCTTCCATTGCACTTGCTGTTGGAGCATCTTTTCCATTTGGTAGAAGAGAAAAAAATTTTTTTAAAATGATGTGCCGAGTGAAACGATCCTGAAGTTGAGTCAATATTTGATCAGTAAATGAAATGAAATGATAGTTCTCCTGAAACACTCTTCTAGGAGTCGGCTTGAACATTGGACCTTAATGTTTGTTTTGATGTAGTCCTTGGCTTTTTAATGTCAATATTAAAATTATTGGCTTTTGTACATGCTTCATCGTAAATATCTTTAAATGAAGACTCTGGTGTTTCATGAATGGTATTTAATTGAGCCACGACATCATCAACAAAATTTAGGGCAATTAAGAGGTCACTGTCAGATTTTTGCATTATTTTAGACAATGGTAAGGTATATGCAAATATTTTTTGCAAGCTAAATAAAGATATTATAAAACCAAATTCACGCAATGAATTATTCAAAAGTTTTGCGTTAGCGGACGAGTTTCTGTCTTCCCAAGAAATGATTGTTTCACGACTATTAATCACTGCATCATATAATTCCACCATGGTCATCATGGCTTCATGGCGTTTCACCCACCTAGTCGGGCAAACTTGGCATAGTTTCTGTCTCTTAGTATCCGGTGTATATTTATCAGTGTTGTCAACAAGGACGTCCTGTCTCTTAGGGGTATTGAAGAACTTGTGTATCTTTTCAATTATGCCAATGCAGTTTCTTATTTCAGTCACAGATACAGCATTTCTAATTGCCAAATTCGAACTATGTGATGCACAATGAACATATAAAGCTTGTGGATATATAGCTGATATGTGAGATTAGACACCATTAAACTTTCCGCTCATTGATGCGGCACCGTCGCAACCTTGCCCATGTAAATATGACAAATCGATGCCATAATTATTTAAGCTTTCTAATATTTTGTCAGATAAGTTTTTTCCTGTAGTGCTTGTTACAGGAACAAATTTTAAAAATTGTTCACAAACTTTGTTGTCATTTTCTTCGTCTATATACCTGGCACACAAGGAAAGATGTTCAGTGGTAGAAATGTCACAAGTTTCATCAGCAAGAATTGAAAAACATTTCGGCGAATTAATTTTTTTGACCAAACAGTTCAAAATGATTTTATTACATGCATTTATAATTTGATTTTGTATGTTTCAGCTAATATAGGTAGCGTTTTTGGCGGAATGTTTAAAATGTTCAGCCAAGTTTTTGTCGCTGCATCGATTCTCATTCTTAACAAAGCTCAAAAATTGCCTTCATTGGCGATTGGCTCTTGTTCAAATGAAAATTCTCCGTAATCACAATGTCCTCTCAAGGGTATATTTTGCTGACCACATAAAATTAGTTTTTATAATCGGCTCTTAATCGTTGTCTGCAGTTAATCGGAAACAATTAACTGCAGCTTGTGATGCATTATCTACATCAATTTGTCGATTGATTGGAATACATTTTCCATCTCGAATATTGTTTAGTCTATCATAAGTCATAACAGCCATTATATGATATTTTGTTTTTTGATGATTATTAAATTTTTCAATGGCTTTCTTCTATTATTATAACCTCACGTAACTAACTGCCCAGGTACTTCAGATTTAGATTTTCCGACATTAGAGATGCAAAAAACACAATATTTGCAGTACGCACTATATTTAATATCTAAGGAAGTACTTTCTTCTGGATAATTCGATGGTTTTGTCAGACCTACGACTGGGGAAACCGAATCCAAATCGGTATTGACAATATTATTAGCACCAACATTGCTACTAACATTTGAATCATCCTTTTTTGGTTTTTTTTTTTTTTTTTGAAATATTCAATAAAATACTCTGCTGATGTTTTTCAGCCATAATTTGAAGCACAAAATCCAAAAAAACCAAATGAAATCTTTTACAAATTTAACTTTAAAATTTTAACTTTAACTTAACTTCAATGTTATTGAAGAATTTACGCAAGGTAAGGTTACTCTTCAGAGATGGAAAGAAGTTTCAAGTTCAAGACATGCTTTTCATCAAACTCAATGCAAAATAGAACAGCATACGAGCGTATCGCACATGACCTATGACCGAGCATCTGCAATGATTCGCCAATACATGATACCCGTGATCCTCTCTATCCTGGCTCGGACAGCTATAGGACAGCGTTTCTCACCCTCTCTAAGCCCAAGGACAAGTAAAATGCCTAAAACAATTCTATGGACCACTAAGTTATGTAATTTTTTTAAAAACGTATGTGGGGATTACCAACATTTGGGAAAAACTGTGCCATTTATAACATAATAAATCTAAAAGCATGTTTTGAATATATATGGAAACATAATTAACTTGGAAGTAAACGAGTAAAAGCGTATCATCATCGAATAAAGTTTTTATTTTTATTACACAAATAAATAATATGATATAATTATTTACTATTTGCTTTTAATGAGATGGATGAGCTTCTCGACCTTGCAGAGTTGCTGGATATCTGGATCAATATTGGTCAACTTCAGTCGAAGATCGGCACACACATACACTAAGGCGAATTCTGTGTTTTGTTTTTATTTGAAAGAATGATGAAAATCCCTTCTCGCAAAGATAGGTTGTAGAAAACTGCATGACGATTTTCGATGCTTCTTCAGATAATTCGGTAAATTCACTTCTCAGTGAAGGCGAGATCCAGAATCGAGCCAAACCACGATCACGGAATTGCATTTTAAGCCCACTTTCACTTAAAAGCTCAATTAGCTGTTCTTTTTTCAATAATGAAAGGTCGTTCTCGTGACTGCAAGCTTGAAATGGATCATGAACCCACCGAAATTTCTTATAAAAGTTATTCGGAAAATATGTTTCCAAATTCTGTTTCAGAGTTTTGAGATGGACACAAATGCTTTCCAGGTGGTTAAATTCTAAACTAATAAATGTCGGGGTCCTATACAAAATTACCAATTGTATTTACCTTTTGAATACTATTCGAGAAAGCTCCAAACCTCCCTGTCCCTTTCATCACGCGTTCGTAATCAGGCTACTGTTGATATTGATTTATATACACATTCTAAACTGTAAACAATTGTTGAATAATAACATAATAATGTAGGCATAATTACTGTAAAGGGAGAAAAGTCACAAAACAGAAAAATGTTCCTACAAAATAACCGATTGTATTTACCTTTGAATGAGATCCACTGGTCGAGTGTCCAGCATGTCAGCAAATCTTTCCTTTTGTTCAGCGTATTAATATTATCGCATTGCAACTGATGGGAATTCTGTGGATTCGTTACAGATTTCTTTCTCTTCAGAAACTACACACAAACTGTCATTACAAACTCGTTTCGTATTATCACTGTCATCCGAGATATTTTTCCATTTAAAGAAGGTACCAATGTACTTATCCATAATTGAAATTCCGTACTTACTCGAATATAACTCGCCCTCGCATATAACTCGTATCCCTGATTTTACTTTTCGAAAAAAGAAATTAAAAGGTTTTGCATATACTTTGCAAATGAAAAAAAGCTGAAACACATTCAGAACGGGGAATAGTAATTTGCTCCCGCGGTAAACAACACGCTCTCCCCAATAGCCACTATATTGCAGAGGCAAGAAAAACAAGTACTTTTATTATGTCAGCGAATAAGGTACCAGCAGTCTGTGTAATATATTTCTCAACAAATAGTGCAATTAGAAACAACTGGGATAAAAACTATGCTATTTAAACTCAAGCAAAACCATATGTTGCACCAGCAAACACATATCTAACTAAGAACTATTGTTATTAATTAGATGTGTGTGAGTTTGCCTGCCCCAAAGTTGCAATAAAGTTCAACTGAAGGTGCTAAAATTCGTAAACGTGTTAAAACTTAGGTGCCATAACAACATGCACTATATATATATAGTGAATGTTGTTATGGCAGTTTCACATATGGAATTCGGTTGAAGAGAGTTAGCATTTCAACTCAACTGGCAGCTTGCTTTTATCTTACCGTCGCACGATTGCCGAAAAAAATATAAATACTGGGGTTAACTCACGACACACTTTGTCCAAGTATTACTTAGCACTTCTGAAGATATATTGAGCCTTGGTCGAAGGAGGAAACCCTTCAACAATAAAAATCAATAAACAACAAGCAATTGGTTGAAATGTGGTCATGTGGACAACACATGTTCACTTCAAATCTGACAAAACAGCAAGGGAAAGTGGAAGCAATAAAACCATATTGTTGTTCACTTAATCCCTCTTTTATTACTTGTCATTCTGCCGCTATAAATTAAAATAGTGGCAGAATGTTCATTGCATGAACATTCTGCCACTATTTTATTTTTATTTTATTGCCGCTATTTTTATTTTATTTTTTAAGCATCCATTTTATTTTAATTTGTTTTGTTTGGATAATTAAAATATATAGATTTATTTGGTTAATTTAAGTCTGCCTGTGGACCACCTGTCCCATTGTCGCAGACCACAGGTTGAGAAACACTGCTATAGGGTACTCTCACCTTATGTGACCGCTAATTCATAAGTAGTATAGAAATAGAAGACATGATGCAACATAAATAAAAAATGAATTTTAATGAGGAAAAGTATTTTGGAAAATTTTTTGTGTATTTTAACTTTTTCTTGGTGGGGGGGTGGAAGGGCCCCTTGGGCCCTTTCACTGGGTGCGCCACCACTGACATGTTGTAGTTTACTATTTTTTTTTTTTTTTTTTCAAAGTTTGAGAAAGTGTTATTATACAACAGTATTTACACATATGCAATTAAAATATTGTATTTCCTAATTCTCACAAACATACAATATAAACTCATTATTTACATAATTTTTAATAATAAGAATAATTTATTACATTATTTTTTCATGTTACATAGTAATATTATATTAATGATATTATCACATAATAATCAGTATCTTCTTTATTGTTATATACTTTACTGATTACATAATCTGTATTCTTTGATTATAAGAATTACGTGTAGATGAGTGAGGCGAGTTAATCCCACTTGCTTCGAAGCCTGGGTTAGCTTTTATGAAGAGAGTGGAATTTATCATTATTTATGTTGTTGTTACTGTTTATGCATCCCATGCATAAACAAATCACCAGCATTGGATGCTGGTGATTTGTGATGTGTATATTAGTATTAATGGTATATTAACTTTGTTGCTATATTTCCCAGAGTTCGTGTTTTAATGTTCTGTAGTTATCTATGTGTTTTAAATTTCTTGGCAGGTTGTTGAGTTGCGTGGGTATATGATGTGATCTCACAAAAGAATCGTATGTGTTGTTGAAGGATGTACAGATGTAGAGAGTTGTTGTAGGTCATGTTATACGATATGTGTGTCTGTTGTTTCGATAGGTGATGTTGAAGTAATTCCTTGTTAATGTCATGTAGTCTTTCAGATTTTTAATGCTCAAGATTCTGTGTGTCGTGTGCAGGTTGGATATTGGTTGTTGCATATGAGGCGTCCAAATTACTGTTGACACAATTTCCCTGTGTAATGTTTCTAATTTTGTTAGGTGGCTGTTTGATGTGTTTGCATAGACTGTTATACTGTATCTGAGTAGGGATTCACAGATACTGTGATATAGGAGTTTTTTTATTTTGGATGGAATAATGTCTTTTACTTGGAAGAGTTTTGCTGCGATGATCCGGAGTTTGGTATGTAGGCATTCTATATGTTTTGTCCATTTAAGGTGGCAATCTATATGGAGACCAAGGTATTTTGCATGTGTTACAGGTTTGATTTCGGGACATTGACAGGTATTTTTGTTGTTAATGCAGTGGTATGTGTGACAGTGTATCGATAGTGGTGCGGGGCGCATGATTCTTGGGTTGTGTATTATCAACATCTGTGTTTTGGTGCCGTTGATTAGAATTGCATTTTGGTAGAAGTATGTTGTGATTTCATTTAGGTCTTGTTATGCTTTGCAGAGAGCCGTGTTGATATCTGTGTGGATTGCTAGTAGTGCGGTGTTATCTGTGTATATTGAAATATTTGGCTTCTTATGGCCGTGTTATGAACATCGTTAATGTGTATATGTTGAATAGAGTGGGTGATAATATGTCACCTTGAAGAACACCATGTTTTATTTGTATACCCTGGCTGTGACATGTAGCTATTTTTGTTACTTGTGTTTTGTATGAGAGGTTGTTCCTGAACCATGTATGCAGTGTTCCTCTTATAGCTATTAAGTATAGTTTGGTGAGTAGTATGTCATGTTCAAGTGTATCAAATGCTTTGGTTAAATCAAGCAGTATAAGGATGGTGTACTTGTTTTTGTCAAGAATAATAATAATAATGTATCACAAGTAATGACAATATATTTTAATTTTTCTCTCTCTCTCTCTTTAAAAATAATTTTATGAAGCACAAAACAAAGAATGTTAGCTGGAGAACATTAAATGTAGATATTTGCCTTCAGAAGCAATTTCATTGAAGTTTTGGAACTTAACATGATTACATTCAAGATTGCATTTGTTATTATTATTATTAAGAGGGACCTCCTGGGAGTCAGGGACTCATTGAGGGAGGCCACATACTACATGCTCCGGCTATCATACTTGTTCTTGAATCAATGGCAGTCCATTCCATTCACGCACCACTCTATGAGAGAGAATCTAGATATCGTCCCTCTTCTTAGCAGCATTCATTCTCAGCTTCCAAGGATGCCTGCTTGTTCTTTCTCCACCCTCCATAAAATGAAAAGTTCCATCAACTGAAATCCTGTATGACACTTTCAGCAGAAGTTTGGAAGTCTCAGTCATATCACCACTCTTTCTCCTGTTTGCTAGTATTTGCAGTTTTAACAAATTCTCAGTCTGTCTTCATAATCAGCATTCCATAATCCTGATATCATTTTTAACACTCCTTTGCATTCTCCACTGTATCAGAAACCAGACCTGCACACAATAGTCCAAGTGAGATCTTATCAAGGCCTTTTAAAGAGGCAAAATGACATCCTAATCTTTACATCTTAAAGTTCGTTTCAGTATTGTAATTATCTTTCAGTTCTATTTGCAATCTTTGCTACATGGTCTCTGAACTTCAACTTCCTATCTACAAACACTCCAAGACCTCTAGCTTGATCAGTTTCTTCTAGCATGACTCTACCAATATCTAATCACTCCAAGTGCATGATTTTACATTTACTGACATTAAACTGATATCCATTTTCCCATGCCCACATTTCCAGCCTATTCAAATCATTCTGCAAGTACTGCATAGCAGCATTCCTGATTACCCTATCTATCCTTGCATCATCAGCAAGTAGCTGTATTTCACCTTATCATATCTTTCCCAATTCCATTAATGTACAGATTGAATAACAGTGAACCAAGGAATGATTCAATGATTCTTGTGGTACATCACTGGTTTTTTTATTATTTTTTTTTATTTTAATTAATCTTTGTACTGGTTATGGGCAGTACTACCCTTACATCACATCCAGACTTGATATAGGCCTGAGCCTTTACAAGTGTTTTACCCTATGCCTGTTCTAGTTAACATTGTAAACATTCTCTGGTGGCAATGCCATGCCACCAGTGTGCCCTGTAGGGCCCTCAAGGAAAGAACTTTGATATCCTTCTGCGTAAGCCAAAGCTGTTTTAAGTCCTTATAACTAGCTGCACTCCATGTGGTGCTGGTAAACCTCGGAGTTGTTCCATACTCCTCCCGTATCTTACTAACTAGATCTTGGTTATTTTACAGAATCATTTAAATTTTACAGACTCACATCCCCTATACCACTTTTTGATATCTGTCAGTCAGCCATCCTTTTCCAGGCTAATATTTTATAATCCAAACCCATATTTTCCAATTTATGCAACAGTTTTCCATGCTGTATTCTCTCCTTAACAAAATCCAAATGTATAATGGTGTATCCATTTCTCTTGGCTAGCTTAATGGTAACATTATTATAGAATCTGAGTAAGTTGCTAAAACATGACTTTCTCTTAGTAAATCCATGCTGTTCATTGAACTAATTTCTGAATGCAGGCCCTTAACCAACTTTTCCAAAATCTTCACCACCACTGCTGAGATACTGATTGGTCAATAGTTGGATACATCGGTCTTTGTACAAACCTTGTGCAATGGATTATCGTGCATTCTTTCCACTTCTGCAGAATCTTCCCTGTTCTGAGACTCAAATTATATAGTCTGGTTAAAGGAATAACTAGTTCAGCTGTAAACACTCTTTTAGCACCCATGCTGATATCCCATCAGCCCCCATTGCTGAATTCTTATTCAGCTTGTGCTACAGCTCTAATACCTCCTCAGTGCACCTGAATTTCTTCATCCAGTAAAGAGGTAGCAGTGAGCTCAGTGTTGTATACACCTTATATGTTGGTAATCTATAACTGTCAGATTTTAGGAAAAGACAACATATAATAAAATATTAATTAAAAAACTTTAATTAATACTTACTATATTTTGGTAATGTTACATTACCATCTTCAGGGAATATAAAAATAATGATATGTGCATGCAGGCACTAACACTACAAATATGGCTGAAGAAAACAACTGAAGTCAGTCCTAGAGTCCTAAAGGTGCCCCCCCCCCAGTGGGCTAAATTGGGTTGTATGGTGTTGGGCTGATGTTCTTAGGATGCAAGCTTTCCATATTTGGGGCAGTCTCATGCATCCAAACAATATCAGACTGGATGTAGCTGGAGTTCTTACCCAAGCTAAGCCACCTAAAAGCAACATATCTAAAGAAGAATTCAAAGCTCTGCAAGAAATAAAAAAAAACAACAGTAAAATAATAATTACTAAAGCAGATAAGGGATATGCCACTGTGGTTCTAAACAGATCTGACTATACAGGTAAACTTACCTCTTTACTGTTAGATCGGTCTACCTACCTCCCTATAGAATATGATCCCACCAGCTCCCAAATCAGAACACTCCATGGGCTCCTTAAGAAGGTTACTACTTCTTGGCCTGTGGAAGTGACTAACAAACTAAAACCTTTTAATCTAGACCCCCCCCCCACACACACACTGAATATATGGACTACCAAAAATCCACGAACAGAATGTGCCATTACGTCCCATTGTGGATGGCATCGATTTTCCCACATACAAATTAGCCAAAAACATTTAGCCAAAGTGCTCACACAATATACTGGCAACACACCTTCACACATAATAAAAAATTCAGCCAACTTTAAATCCAGTATAGAAAACCTCTCGTCCAACACACTGATATAATAATCAATTTTGATGTCTCCTCCTTATTTACCAGTGTCCCACTCAAAGATATCTTGGACCTCATGTAAGCCAAATTTCCTCCCAATATCTCAGTCCTATTTCAGTTCACCAGGAACTCGGGCTATTTCGTTTAGCAAGGGCAAAAAAATTCTACAAACAGATAGAGGATACAGCCATGGGTTCTCCACTCTCTCCACCCCTAGCCAACTTCTTTATGAAGACCTTTGAAGAAAAAGCCTTAAACACGGCTCCACTTAAACCTACTGTTTGGCTACGCTATATAGATGATGTGTTCACTCTTTGACTGTATAGCATGGATACACTCCACAACTTCTTAACACTTAAACAATCAACACTCCAGGATCCAATTTACCTTGGAAAAGGAAAACAATAACAATCTCCCTTTCCTAGATACTCTGATTACATGCCAGCCTGATGGATCCCTGGCTTTCTCTGTTTACAGAAAACTTACACATACAGGTAGATACATTCACCAGCAATCACCCCCCCCCTCCCAGCAATATGGGATTATAAAAATCCTATATAACAAAGGGCAAAGCTAATCAGTTCAGATAACAATGCTCTAACTACTGAACTCAACCATGTTCTTAACACCTTTGTAGCCAATGGCTACAACCCCCCCCAAAAAAATCCAAAAAATATTAAAACCAATTAACCACAATCCCCCCCCCCCTCTCCATAACAGAGATTACTCTAAATCTATCACCATTCTTTATATTTGGGGTACTTCTGAAAAGCTAACAAAAAATCCACCAAAGACCTGCCACTTCCCCTAGACCTACCTGGAGTATACCAGGTCCCTTGTAGTTGCAAACTGTCCTACTATGGCCAAACATGCAGGATATCTGAACATAAAGACTATATGCGGTTCCACCAATACAGCCACTGAAGATTTGCTGACCATGCTTTGGACATCTGCTACAAAATACGCTGGAAGAATGCCACTTTACTACACCACAGCAAGTAGTATAAATATGAGAGATAATTCCTGGAATCAGCCTCAGCTCTAAAAATCTCCCCAAACCTCAACAAATTTGGATGCATGAGACTGCCCCAAATATGGGAAGCTTGCATCCTAAGAACATCAGCCCAACAGCCAAGACAACCTAATTTAGCCCACTAAGGGACACCTTTATGACGCTGGACCAACTTCAGTTGTTTTCTTCAGCAATATTTGTTTAGTGTTAGTGCCTACAAGCACATATCATTATTTTTATGTTCCCTGAAGACTGTAATATAACATTACCAAAATATAGGAAGTATTAATTAAAGTTTTTTAATTAATATTTCAGTATACATTGTCTTTCCCTAAAATCTGACAGTTATAGTTGTATATACCAGGATGATAGCATTTAGCAAAATGGGCACTCATTAGTTGAACAACCTCTTCTGCATCAATGAAAGATACCAAGAAATTATATACTTGGTTTAATTCTTTATGCAAGAGTAAGCAAACAAGTTTGCACCTGAACTATTTTAAGGACTGAGGCAAACTTGTATATAGAAACTTATGACTTCAAATTACTTGCCTTAGTAATATTTACTAAGTAGTAAACGTAAAATAAAAGTAATAATGCTGTGCATTATGGGAAGGGTCACTACCCAGACCAGTTTTGACCTTTATTGAGGTCTCATCAGTGGGAGCCAAACCCAGAGGTGATACCAAGGTTGAAGTAATGTAGAAGTCATGTTTTTCATGTACAAGTTGACAAAAGGTGCACACATTATTATTAAACTACTCTGGATTAAAGATAGTTGTTGGAATTTAGTTTCCCTAACTCTCTGTCTTCATATTAGTGATTAGATTTGTAAGACCCCTCATGCCAAACACATAAACGTGTAGGCTGTCCCTCTTATACAAATCCAATCTTCCCTCAAACTCACTGCACACATCCAAAAACTTGCATCCATTTCTTCTACATAGTTTATGCATTTAATTGTTTGCCATCATAGCCCTTCTTCTTAATTCATTTTTGTCATATTAAGGTAATAGGCTTACATATTTCCGAATTTATGTCCCTAAATTCGGAAATATGAATGCTGATGACCGTGTAACCTTAAAAGAAAGAGTAACAGGCTTACGATTTTCACTTTCTTACTCTTCACTCTCGCTGTTTCATATCTTGTTTTAATACTGAACTTATTGCTAGTCAAGTCATTAGTACCTACTACAATTACGATCTTGTTTACTTTTCTTTTTTGTTTTTCAATTGCATGTGCTGAGTTTTTAATTTTTGCTCTGGGAAAACCTGTTCATCAACAGCATGTTTTATTATAGAGTGACTATACCAAATAATATCCTTCTTCTTAGTAATGGAGAAGTTGCATTATGGGATACTAAGGCAAGTGATGAGAACTTATACCACCTTTACCATGAGTTGCCCCAGTCCTGAAAGTACTTCAGGTACAAACTTTGTTTGCTTACACTTGGATAAAGGATAAAACCAAATATATAATCAGTAGCATAGCCAAGTGAAAAACTTTCATAAACTTATCTCTAATCTAGAGAATTTTGATAATAGGGTGTGATACCCTTTGGCAACTCGTATAGGTAAATATGAATTCTCCATTACTTCCACCTTAGTATCACCACCGCTGGGTCTGGTTCCCATTGTGAGACCTCAATAAAGGGCGAAACTGGTCTGGGTAGTGACCCTTCCCTTAATGCCTTACATTATACATGTCTGCAAGGAGATGTGCTTTGCATTATGGGATACTAAGGCAAGAACCTATATGAGGACCTATACCACCTTTACCACAAGTTTCCCCAGTCCTGAAAGTACTTCAGGTGCAAACTTCATTTGCTTACACTTGGATAAAGGATAAAACCAAATATATAATCAGTAGCATAGCCAAGTGAAAAAACTTCCATAAAGAAACTTCCCTGCTAACTTCTGGGTTCAGAACCTCTTTGGCCATAGAGAACCTTTGTGTCTCCACTTCATTGGCTGTTGTTTGGTCTCTGGATCATAGAGATGAAGCCATGTTTCATCAACAGTCACAATGCAAGCCAAAAAAATTGCACCTGCTTTCTCAAAATGACCCAAAATCCCTTGAGATGACAGCACACATTCTCTCCTTGGTCGGTATTCAAACATTTGAGGACCCACTTCACTCAGAGCTTCTGCATGTCGAGTTGTTGGTGGATAATGACCCCAACTCTTACCCTGGAATATCTTCAGAGTTTTTGCAATGTTTTTGGCTGATATTCGTCTATCATCAAGGATCATCACATGCACTGTATTGTTGTTTTCAGGTGTGATTTGCTATGGAAGGTCTTTGTGACCTGGGGTCATCTGTTGTCTCAGGGCCTGCCCATTTGGCACCTATTGGATATGCAGGGGAACAGTCCCCTAATATCTTGCACAAAGTTTGCTGAATCTCAGTTGTGGACTTTTCTTGCAGCACAAAAAACGTGATGGCCTGCACCTCTGTGTCTTCAAATTTCTTCAAAATCTCTGACGTCTTCTTATATATCCTAAAAGAAAAAGAACAAATTATTACAATTTGATAAAATATGTGGGTTAAAGGGTTTTACAATATGTTCTTGTGGTTATATCAGTTGTTTTAATATCATATTTGTTCTAGGTGTTTCTCAGAACTTTTTGGCCCACCCCCTTTTATGATGGTTCTCTATTGGAATTATTATTAGTACTAGTGTTATTGGTATTATACAGTACTATCTGACCACAGATACGAGAACCTCAGCTGGCAATGTGCCAAGAAGAGTCATTTCATGTTGAAGGGGAGAAAGAAATAAGGCAATGTACAAATTCATCACCAACACATGAAATCATGTGCTTTATACATAAAATTTTCCAACTGTTGTACGAGGAAAATAGTTGCCGCTTTAAAAACTAGAATTTTCATAAAAGAAAAGCTAATTTTCCAATGTATAATAATAAATACTCATCCTGCAAAACACATTGATTACCTATTATCAGAATGGATTCGCCTTCTTCTGCCATGCACAAAAATGTCTTAAATTCATTCATTGTCAAGGAACTCACACTAATTCTGGCAATCCATTCCACTCATTCTACTCTCCATGCAAAAATTCTGCCCACCTCTACTAACCATACTCTTACACAACTCTCATGGATAGCTCCTAGTTCTCTCACTACCTGTCATATATTGAAGAATTTCCTTTTCATCAATTTTATAAATCCTTTTTAATATCTTAAAAGTTCCTATCATATCTCCTCTTTTCCACCTATTAGCTAAACTTTGTAACCCACAAACCTTCAACTTATCCTCATAGAGAGCATTCCACAGAACAACTTAGTCGCTCATCTCTGAATCTTCTCTACCACCTCTTGTCTCCAAAAAACCCAGGTGACCAAATCTGTGCACAGTAATCAAGATTGCAGCTGAATCATAGCCTTATAATGGGGGGGGATAATAACTTTCCTATCTTTGCTTGTTAGCATGTTTTTCAGCATTCGAGTAATCCTTTGTGCTATTTTACCAACTTTTGTAATATGCCCTCTGAACTTCAATTCTCTGTCTACCATTATCCCCAAGTCCCTAGCCTCATCAATTTCCTGCAATCCAGTCTCATCAATATATGATACACTGTATGTCACCTTTTCAACGTTCACTTTCATTAAACTTTCAATTTAATGTTACAAAAATTCCCAAAGTGCATTTTTGCAACATTAAATTGACATTACATTTTGCAACAATAAATCAATAATCTTTATCCTTTGTCCACAATGCCTATTTATTTAAATCATCCTGAAGATATCTATAGTTCCTTTATCAACTATTGATAAAATCAATATCCTATACCTAGTTTTGCATCATAAGCACACAAATGAATATTCCTTTTTAAATATTTTCCTATATCATTGATATACAAAGTAAAGAGTAGTGGCTCTAGTACAGAACCCTGAGGTATGACACTAGTACATTTGCAAAGTCCAGCAGTTTTTTGATGTAGTACCAGAGAAGTAGTACTTCTCTGGTGCTACATCCTTTATCTAATTCTGCTATCACTTTATTATAAAAGGTGAGTAACTTACTAAGACAGGACCTACCCTTTACAAAGCCATGATTCTCACTACAGAGTATTACATCCCTATCAATCAACCTACTTTTGGATTTCATATTAACAACTTTTCCAATACTTTAATAACCACTCCTGATATATTAATTGGTCTGTAGTTTGCTACCTCTGTCTTGGAGCCACCTTTATGCATTGGAACTATCTTACACTCTTCCCAGGAACTCTGCCAGAGCCTGAGACTTATATTGAACAACTTCATCAGTGGCAATGCCAGTACCCTTGCACACTGGCTGACATGCCATCCAGTCCCAATGCTCTATTCACAATCATATTTTTCAATTTGTTGAACACCTAATCTTTATTTACTTATCCTAAAATTTAGTTTAATCCTTTATCCATGTGTAAGCAAATAAAGTTTGCGTCTGAAGTATCTCCAGGACTGAGGCAACACGTGGTAAAGGTGGACCAAGCTTAAACTAAATTTATTATAGTCTAACCAAGTGGAAAAAATTTTCCAACATCTTTCTCTAAATCAAGAATAATTTAATAATAAGGTGAGATACCTTTTGGCAACTCGTATAGGTAAAGATGACTTCTCCATTGCTTCCACCTTGGTATCACCACCTCTGGGTCTGGCTCCCACTGACAAGACCTCAATAGAGGTCGAAACCGGTCCGGGTAGTGGCCCTTCCCTTAATGCATAGCATTATACATGTCTGCAAGGAGATGTGTTTTGCATTATGGGAGATACTAAGACAAGGAGTGAGGAGAGCTTGGTCCACCTTTACCACGAGTTGCCTTAGTCCTGAAGATACTTCAGGCGCAAACTTTGTTTGCTTACACTTGAATAAAGTATTAACACGTTCGCTGTCAACTACGAGTATACTCGTAGTTGGCAGCGAAATTGCTTGAAAGAAGTGAAATTGCTTGGCGTGCTGTAACAAACTATGCCCGAGGAGCGTGGCAGTTTGTGACACTATACTAAATTTACATAATTACATAATTACACTATACTGAATTTACTATAGTGTAACTTCCAATATCTTTCTCTAAATCCAGAGTAATTTAATAATAAGGTGAGACATCTTTTGGCAACTCGTATAGGTAAAGATGACTTCTCCATTGCTTCCGCCTTGGTATCGCTACCTCTGGGTCTGGTTCCCACTGACGAGACCTCAATAATGATCGAAATCAGTTGGAAGCTTGGGTGTTGAGTGCTAATGCTGTAGCCCATGAAGTTTTAACTGAGGCTTGACTGTTGCTGTCACCCAGGTCCTGGGTGTGTGTGTGGGGGGGGTAATGAATGGCAATGCTGTAGTCCGTGAAGTTAACTGAGGCACCGCTGTTGCTGTTATCTCTCAGATGACATATGAGCAAATGAGCAGCTCTGCTCAGTGGTGGGATGAGTCTGCCACAGTGTAGCGGGTTCTGAGAATTCTTCTCAGTGGCAGGGTGAGCCTATTACTGAGGGGAACAATGCTGAGTTTTTGGAGTTTGACCTGTACTTGAACATTCAATAAAGGTCAAAACCAGTCTGGGTAGTGGCCCTTTCCTTAATGCATAGCATTATACATGTCCGCAAGGAGATGTGCATTGCATTGTGGGAGATCTCACATCAAGGAGTGATGAGAGCTTGGTCCACCTTTACCACGAGTTGCCTCAGTCCTGAAGATACTTCATGTGCAAACTTTGTTTGCTTATACTTTGATAAAGGAATAAACTAAATTTATTATAGTCTAACCAAGTGGAGAAAAACTTCCAACATCTTTCTCTAAATCCAGAGTAGTTTATATTAGTGGTTGTGAAGGAAATTTTACTACTGTAAAACAATGCTTTAGGAAGTTGTAATACAATTGTTTTATATGCAACTAGTTTGCTAATTCTCAAGTTGACATTCACATCAAAATTTCTGTTAATTTCATACCTATGATAATTCACTTTTTAAATGGTAATGAGGGAGTGATTGATTTTGCAGAAAAGTTTCAGAATTTGTAAATTTTTCAATTTACAAAAGAGTGTGTGAGAAAGGTTAGCAAAATAGCTGTTTGATGCCAACATTGCCAGACAAAGATCCAGAGGAAGACTATCTGTGGCTTAAGATTTCTTTGCCACTCCTACATTTCTGAAAATTGCTCTGATTTCTTTGCCTTCTTGACTTTGTTGCTTGATTTTCTGCAATCCACCTTTCTCTTAGTGAAGTCAGGCATCTTCCTTGGGGACTTTAACATCCACAACTCCAATTAGTTCAGTTCCACTAACCAAGTAGAAAGAAAGCTGAGATATTTTCTGTAAGCTGACCTAAAGCAAGTTGTTCACCTTCCAACCAAAATACCCAGTAACCTTCTCCATTAATCCAACACTTTCATGTTCTTTTCCTTTCCAGTATACTCTGTGATGACCACTCCTCTGTAATTCAGATCATAATCTTAACAAAGTTTCATCTCTAGTGGAATACCTCTCCTCATCCTCACTCATTCACCACTTCATACCCTCTGGCACAATCACACTAAGCAGGAAGAGCCCCAAGACTTTTACTCCTTCTTTCTACAGTCAGGCTACTATTTCTTTTCTCCAAGCCAGCAAAGGTTGGTCTTTTCGTAGAGCCTCTGCTACCAATGGCTCAGTTAAGTAAGTTTGAGCACGGTTAGTAGTTGGAAGGGGACCAATCGTTCAATGCTGTTGGCACACTCTCCCTTAAGGAGTCTTTGAACTCCCTGGAGGTGTCAAATCATCATCATAATAATAATCCAGATATCTACTATCAACATATCGGGGGGGGGGACTGGAAAGTTCTGATAAACGCTTAGAACAAAAATAATGTTAAAGCAACTGATATAACCACAAGACAGAACATACAAGGATATAAGAACATAAGTTACCTTCATAACTCTACTACTAGTATGTTCTTTCTTGTGGTTATATCAGTTGCTTTAATATCATTTTTGTTCTAGGTGTTTATCAGAACTTTCTAGCTCCCCCCCTCCTATATAGCTGCTATCTCCGTGCTGTCTGTAGTAATGGAAAAGGTCATCATCAATCAAGTCTCCAAGAACTGAAAATTTCTATCTAATCAGTGATCCCCAATATGGATTCCTCCAATCAAAATCCACCTCAGTTGCATTATATCAAATGCAACTGAAATATTAGGTGCTCTTGCACCTAATATTTCAGTTGCATTTGATATAATTTGACATCAATGACTTCTCTGCCACCTTATGTTTTACATTCATCCTAACTGGATTACAATTTCTCCTGGGTTGTTCTCTGTGTGGTGAACAGTCCAAATATCATTGTCATGCTGGAAAGTGTTCTGTCTTCAGATTTTCTTACTAATACAGGTATTCCTCAAAGCTCTGTTATTTCACCTACTCTCTAGGTGAAGAAACATGGCAGTTGTCAAACATTTCAAGTTTCAAGATCATCTACAGCAGTATCCTAAACACTGATCTTCATACCATCCTTCAGTGATGTGATGACAGTTGAGTCATTACCTTCATGCTACCAAAACACAATATTGCATTTTTTGTTGTTGCAAAAGAGTAAAAGGCAATAGTTCTCCTATTCTTTCTTTTAATAATGCCCAGCTTAACACTCAAGTTGTACATTATTTTTCTCTTGAGATATCGCTTTTCATCTGTATTATGATTTGTGTGTCATCTGGTGATCACAGAAATGTTGAATTCTTGAAAAAGAATATACTTTTCTCTTGATCACTTCCTACACAGCATTGGTTTATTTGCTACAGGATTTGCAGCCTATATAAACCATGTGCGGGAATGATATAAAAATAAATAAAACAAAGTGTTGTACAAATCTCACTCTGCAAAAATTTCATATTTACCCAGCTTTGGAATACTGCTCTCACATTTGTGGTGCTTTACCTGAAACCCTTCTAAAAATTCTTGATGCTGTTTCAAAATATATCTTTTTTTTGTCTGATTGACAACCCCCCCTTTCCCAGTGTAAATTTTATCTCTTCTTCTTTATTATCTGCTGTTTGTAAAATATTTACTTTCTTTACTTTTCCTTATATCTATTCTATCTATCTACTTCCTTACTTAAATTTATTCCTGCACCCCTTTTTCTGCGGTTAGTTAGACCTCGTGTTATAAGTCTATCGAACATAACAGTCCCTGAGCAATCGCACAATATCAATTAAGAAATTTATTTGATCTTAACGACTGCGCCACTTAATTGATCCTTATGTTTGAAAGTCAGGGCGAGAAGATAACAAAAAATAAGTTAATACTTCTAGACAATATCTTTATATGCAAGTCATGACTTGTTACTGTATTTTACTCCCGCAGGTTCGTTAATATTTTCTGGGATAGTGCATTGGCTAAGGACTGAGAACCAGGTAATTACAAAACAAAAACATGTTTATTATCAAACTAAAGGACATGATACAAAGCACATAAACGTTAAGAAAAGATTAACTAAATCAAAAGCACTTTAACACACAAAGACAACTTGCTATCTAAGCAACAGAAACTATAGTGCGTTCACTATCAGAAAACTTATTGTACTTTGATTTAACAGCGTCTTCTATTACACCACTTGGCCTGCAAGCATGCATAAATATTCCAAGAAGGATTACATTAACTTTCTTCCAACACATTCAATACTTAAATGACATTAATTCAAACATTATCACAAGTAACTTATGAATTAGACAACAATACAAGTTCTCCCCTTATTCAAAATTCAATTTAACTGTCAGTTAACAAGTAACCTCTCTCAATCTTTTACGATTTCGAGTTACAATCATATAACATACTACAAACAAAATAATGGCTTACTTGCTAACAATCTCGAGAGGAAAGTCCGATTTAATCCATAACACACGTAGAGACTTCCGATCAGTCAATTCTCAAGAGTTTTCCTTCGTCAGACACACTGGAGTTCTGCCATAGCTATCCAGAAGCCTAGAGCAAACTGCCAGCAGACATCTGGCATCGGCAGTGGGAAGAGTGATCATCCCAGAACTAGGAAAGGAGCCCCTGTAGACCTTGCAGATGAAGAACCAAGCACGAGACCAAGGACCAAAAAGCCTAGAACCATGTGGTGCATTGCCTTTTATTCTATTCTCAGGCCTTTGTTCTTAGTTTGGAGTATTCCAGGATTAGCCAGAAGCAATGAAGGAATTGACGTCATCGCTGGACGCCAGACCTTACGATTTTGGTTGTATTCAGCGCTAATCCGGCTTAACTCCTATTAAGCTTTTACAAACAAATCTAAAGTGCAGGTGTTTACATCTTACTAAGCACATTTTTTTCTTATAATTTCAGAGAAAAAAATTGGAAAATCTTGAGTGAAAATTCTCTTAAAAAAAATAATTTCTCTTGAGATTTTACGCCAGCTTCTTTCTATCCTCTGTTTTACAGACTCAATTTCTGCATTGTCTTTTGAAAGATATTACCATGGGTATTGCTTTGCACAGTTGGCATCCATTATCTCTCCTATTTCTGCTAAAACTACAATAATAAGGGTAGTGGCTACCCGGCAACCTTTTATCCTTGAAATGCTGTCTTATCAAACTTTGCTCCTTCCACTCATCTTTCATTCCATTTACCTTGGTTCTTTACAGCAGCCATCCCCAAGAAGTATACCTCGAAGATTACTACCTCCAACTCCTCAAAAAGATTATATACTTTTCCTCTTGATCCCTTCTCACACATAGCATTGATTTGCTAGACTTTGCAGCCTCGTGTGTGTGGAGAAAAAATAAATGAGATGAAAAATTCAAACTATCTTCATCTCAAATGACTGAAACTCAAAATTTTTTATCACTCTTATCATTCCTGTTTACTTTTACAGTACTCTTTTCTTGATTTTTAAGTGTTTTCAATAGCCTCTGGAACATTTTGCCTCTCTCTCCTGTTATTTATCTTCTATATTATTACCAAAGGCTTCCCATGATTTTGTTTTGCTACTTTTTTACATAGCTTTGCTTCTGTGCATTTTTCTGTATATTCTCTCAGGGTACCAGATTAACTTTGACTTATTTATCCTATCACAATGTTCAGTTTTCTATCCTTGCAAACAACTTTGCCACATACCTCTCTAACTGAATCAACAGTGTTTTCTTCAGAATTTGCCACTAAGTCTCCAAAGTTTGGTTCTTATTTTCAGATCTTTAAAATTTTCTCTAAAATATTATTTATGTATTAGAGTCTACAATTCACGAATGTTGCCTGGTTGTGATTATTCTTGAAACCTTTCACACCATGTTATTCTTTACAAGAAAGTAATCACAGTATAGTTTCAGCATATCCATGTCTCTTCGAAATTATCTAGCTTTCACCCTTGAGGAACCAATTTATAATCTTATATATCCATACACTTTGTCTGTGAAGATTTTAAATGATTTACTTTATAACTATCCACTCTTTAATATATTTTAAGTCTTTAGTAGGTCATTATTCCATGTTCTCTTCTTCATTTTACATATTTCTTTTTATTTCACATTCTTCAATGACAGTTGAGTGGTCACTGTCTCTGTTTTCATATAAATACATGTAAAGATAAGCCTTGTGAGCTCCAGGATCTATAAAGCTAGTCCAGAGCAGACTTTTACACTCAGCCATGCCCACAATGGGATTTGAATCCACAGCCTGTCGTTGGCAAGCAGGTATTCTCACCACTTATCCAACCAATTCAGCAGGTTTTAACTTTCAGGTTACTATAACCTGACTTTGATTTCCATGTCTCTTGATT
This sequence comes from Typopeltis vanoorti, assembly GCF_054136105.1. Lineage (NCBI taxonomy): Eukaryota > Metazoa > Arthropoda > Arachnida > Uropygi > Thelyphonidae > Typopeltis > Typopeltis vanoorti. The sequence goes on from NC_143558.1 coordinate 104,510,616, forward strand.
AATATATAGTCATTCTAGTATCAATGATGATTTCCTTGCAATTCCACATATCTCATAACTATTTAGCTTCCATTTCTTCCGTCCAACACCATTTTTACATGTCTGACATACTTTATGTATGCTACGTGGCTTTTTTATGGTATAGCCTGAGTCATTTAGGAAGATAAACCCTTCCACCTCCATATGTCCACTGTCTAACTCTTATAAGATAATGTTAAAGACTGGCTAACTTATTCTGAGAAGACATTCTCATATCATTGATCAGAATTGAGCCCAAATATTTTCCAATCAGAGAGCACGCATAACATCTCACCCATCTGACTGTACTGCAGAGTCATTGTTACCCTTGGTCTGCAAAGACACTTTTGATCAAATATCAAATCCCAAGTAAGATATGAGGAATAATTATAAGGTATTTTCATTGGCAGATGAGTTAATCTCACGTGAATGTGACAGTTTTTTCCTATTCAAGACCTCTCCTCCAAAACATATACTCTGGTCAATGAATCTGCATGATTCTCATGGCCTTATGTGCCTCATTTTTCATGAAGGTTATGCAAAAACTTCTACACAAATCACTTTTAACAAAATCAAGAGGCAACTGGAGTTCAACATAGATTTTAAAGAATGGTTGTCTTGTCTTATCTTACTAACTTATTCTTGTTTTTAATAGAAAGGTTATAAAATATTATAAAATTTTTTTACAGGGTTTGTTATGAGTGATGAACCTGAATTTTGCAGAAACATTATTATTATTATTATTAAGGCCTCCAAGGATTCATAAGACTCATTGCAGGAAGTCCTTCCTAGGAAACACAAGTCTATCAAGACTCAGCGTGGGAGGTCCTTCCCAGGAAACACAAATCTATCATACTACTCCTTAAACTCATTGACTGTTCTCGCTCTCAACACTCTATCAGGCAATGTGCATTCCACGGTTCAACCACTCTCCGTGCTAAGAAATCAATCCTCACCCTCTTGCTTGCAGTTTCCTTTCATAACTTCCAGGGATTGCCCCTTGTCATCACTCCTTCCTGCTGTTCCACCAAGCAAAAGAACAAAAGAAAGTCTCACTCATATCACCTCTCCTTCTTCTATCTAGCATACTCTGCAGTCCACAGTCCTGAAACCATCTTTGTTATCTGCCTCTGTACCCTTTCCACAGTTAATTTATCCCCTTCAAATCCTGGGGACCAAATCTGAGAACAATAGTCTAAGTGTGGTCTGGTCAGCATCCATCTTATTATTACAGCAATCCTTTGTGTTATTTTCACCACCTTTCCAATATGTCCCTTGAATTTCAGGTTTCTATCAATCATTCAACCCCAGATCTCTTGTCTCCCCCTACTTCCTCCAGTATATCTCCTCCAATAGAGTATGCAGTATATCTCCTCCAATATCGATGTGTCCCAAACCTCAAGACCTTACATTTTGCTGCATTAAACCGACACCCCATTCATTTTCCCATCTGTCTGGCTTATTCAAATCCTCTTGCATGACTACCACATCTGCACTATTACTAATAACCCTTCCCAGCTTCACATCATCCGCAAACAGCTAAACATCCCCTGCAATCCAATGTCATTGATATATAGGTTAAACAATATAGGTACCAGTACTGAGCCCTGTGGGACCGCACTTGTAACTCTTTGCCTCCTTGAAACTGCCCCACTATATACAACTCTCTCATACCTATCGGACAGCCAATCCTGAATCCAGTTGACCAACCTGACATCCAAACCCATGTGCTACAACTTAAATATCAACTTATCATGTGGCACCCTGTCAAATGCCTTCGCTAAATCCTCCAAGAAAATGGCAGTATATGCCTTTCCCTCATCTACTGCTCTTCTAACTTTATTATAAAGGGCTAGCATATTACTAAAACAAGAGTGTCCCCCCCCCCCAGAAATCAATGTTGTCTCTCACAGATAACATAACTCTCATCTGCCCAATGTTGTATACGGTCCCTAACTAATTTCTCCAAGATCTTAACAACTACTGATGACACACAAACTGGCCTATAATTTAGGGATCCCAGATACATTGGATAACCAACATAATATTGTCAGAAATCAAATTGATTATATACTGATAAATAAAAGATTCCACAGTAGTATAAAGAGTGCAAAGACTTATCCTGGAGCAGATATCTCATCAGACCACAATCCCATAGTTGCAGAAGTACGTCTTAGATTAAAATCAGCTAAAAAATCACAAAAGAAGAAAAAGAAAATTGAGGTGGAAAAACTGAAAGACCCGAACATAAATAAAAGTGCCAAGACACAGCTTAACCTGCGATTACAACAGATTAACATAGAAGAAAATAAAAGTGTGGAATCTCTTTGGAATAGCTTAAAGAATGCCATCGTAACAACAAGTATTGAAGAAGTAGGTTATGTGAATAATATAAAACAGCAGGAATGGATGACAGATGAGATTCTTTCTCTTATTGATACAAGAAGAATGTATGAAAACAAAGACCTAGCCAGGTTTACAGAAACACATAACATCATCAAGAAAAAAATAAAAGAAGCCAAGGAAAATTGGATAAAAAATTGATGTACTAAAATTGAACTGCTTCAGAAGAAACATGATAATTTCAATCTGTATAAGAAAACGAAATTTCTGGAAAACTGAGGAAAAAGCAAATAGTGTCTCTAAGAGACGAAAATGGAAAAATAGTTCTAGAAGAAGAGAATAAATTACAGATTTGGATAAAATATGTAACAGAACTTTTCAATGATACTAGACAGAAGCCTATAAATATAAAAGATAACATTCAAGGACCAGCAATCATGAAATGCGAAATAGAGAATGCTATACGAACAAGTAAAACAGGAAAAGCCATTGGACCAGATGGTGTGCAAACAGAATTTTTAAAATTAATAGAACCAGATAACATCAAACTTCTTGAAAAACTATTTAATAAAATATATGAAAGTGATGAATTTCCATCAGATTGGCTCAAATCTACATTTATCACTATCCCAAAGAAACCCAAAGCGAATTCCTGTGGTGACTTCAGACTTATTAGTCTAATGAGCCAAACATTAAAAATATTTTTGAAAGTAATTCAGAATCGCATTTATAGAAAAAGTGAAGAAACTCTAAGTGAAACACAATTCGGCTTTCGGAATAGTTTTGGTACTAGAGAGGCCCTTTTCTGTACCCAAATATTGATACAAAAATGCATAGAAAAACGGAAATCTGTCTTTATGTGTTTCATAGATTTTGAAAAAGCATTCGACAAAATCAGACACACTAACTTAATAGAAATCCTTCAACAAATAAGGCTAGACAAACAAGACATAAGACTAATAATAAATCTGTATTGGAATCAGTCAGCTACCGTTCAATTAGACAACATTACCACCAGTGATATTAACATCAAAAGAGGAGTGAGACAAGGATGTGTGCTCTCACCACTCCTGTTCATCATATATGCAGAGGTAATCTTTAAAAAAGCATTGGAAGAATGTCCAGAGGGAATCACAATAAATGGAAAGATTGTTAACAACCTACGATATGCAGATGACACCGTGCTAATTGCAGATAACATTATGGATCTCCAAAAACTCGTTGACAGAGTATACATAGAAAGCCAAAGAATGGGAATAAATATAAACATCAACAAGACAAAATACATGATCATCAGCAAACATCCAGCCTCATCAATGAAACTGACACTCATTGGGAAAAATATTGATCAAGTGTCAAGATATAAATATCTTGGTTGCTGGCTTAATGAACGGTGGGATCCAGAAATAGATATAAAGACAAGGATTGAAGTTGCACGGCAGTCCTTCATGAAAATGAGAACACTATTCTGCAATAAAGACCTAAACATGGAAGTCATATGCCGAATGCTGAAATGCTACATGTGGTCTATTCTGCTCTATGGAGTTGAAACATGGACATTGAAGGCGACAACCATCAAGAAAATCGAAGCCTTTGAGATGTGGCTATACAGAAGAATGCTAAAGATATCATGGAGAAAAAATTACCAATGAAGATGTCTTAAAATCCATTGGCAAAGCTAAACATCTTGTACAAATAATCAAGAAACGAAAAACATCATATCTTGGCCACATCATGAGAAACAGCAAATACCAACTTCTACAAACTATTTTGGTAGGAAGAATTGATGGCAAAGGAACTAGAGGAAGAAAAAGAATATCATGGTTTGACAACATCAAGACATGGACAGGAAAGAGCAGTGCACAACTGCTCAGATTAGCACAAGAGCGCAGTTTGTTCGCCAAGATGGTCGCTGACCTTCGATAGAAGATAACATAATAATAAGAAGAAGATACATTGGAAAAAAATACGGGACACTTATGACTGAGGGTGAAAGTTTAGTATGCGCATCCATTACATATGCCAGTCTTACAAAATGATTCTAACTTTCAAAGTGTGTGTGCATGGTAAGGTTTACTATGCACACACTTTACTAAGTATAAGTAAAGAAATAGTAAATCAAATTGTTAGGCTGCATATTTTCATTAAGCCACTTTAAGTTGCCTTCAAATGTTTTTTTATTTACTATTCTAGATACAAAATATATTGTTAATACAGTAATGCTCTTCTCACCTGACAATATTCTTATTAATCAGTCAGTCTTGCTCACTCTTGCAATACTTTTCTGAAGAATGAATTTCATTTAACAATTGTTTGTTTTTAAGAATCATGTCATGAAAAGCTACACAATCCTCACTGAAGAATGATTTTACAGTTTTTACAGACAATTTGTTTTCTCGTCAGTCCACAGTGCATTCATGAAAGAAAATAATCTTTCGACACATGCATTTGTTCCAGGGATACACATAATGAACTCCACTACTTTCTTTATTTTAGCTATAACAGCCTCAGTGTCTACAGCAATGTATCAGCTGCAGTTTGCACATGCGCACTGTTCTAACAAACTTATTATTGTTGCAGTGTTGCCATCACTCACCTTGAGAAAATAACAACGCATCTACAGTTCCCTGTAATGACGGAGAGCGATGTTTGTAATAGAATAGAAATTGTAACTCATCGATTTTGTTATTTAGTCTTGATCTCTAAAATACAGGACAAAAAGCTGTCCCAAAGAGTTTTTTTCTGGACAACGGGACGCATTAGCCAAAAACGAAACAATCCCGTATTTTACGGGACATCTGGGATCCCTACTATAATAAGACACTTCCTGTCTGCTACTGCCCTTATGCAATGCCACTATCTTACCTTCCTTCCATTCCCTGGGCACCTTTCCTGTAGCCAGACTTTCATTGAAAAGCCAGGTCAAAGGAGCTGTCAGTTCCTTAGCACATTCTCTCAAAACTCGTGGTGAAATACCATCCAGTTCCACAGCTTTACTGACATCCAGAGTACTCAGTATTTGGAACACATTCTCCTCCTGCACCTCTAAACCCCGAACCTGCCCTATCCCTCTAGTATTAAAATAGAATAGAGTATTGCATAACAAGGTCATACCGAATGTTAATAGAGTTTGGGTGGATTTAGCTGACTATCAGAGAGATTAATGATATCATTAGTGGCATGAGAGGGATAGAAAATGCAAGTGACTGGTAGAATGAATGCTAGAAATGGACCAAAAAATAAACAGCATGGAACTGACAGTGAAACAGAAACAAGAGCTGAACAAATTTTCTTTGTTTAGCTCTTGCTCTTGATTTGCTGTTTTAAGGATATTTGTGACATAAGACTGAATGATAAATGCACGTAAACACAAGAAAGATATTTAATTAACCAAATATTTCTGTCTGGAAATAGCAGACCATCTTCAAGAACATTTTGAAGTATTATTTGAGATATTATAAGAACAGTTTTAAAAAACACAAGCTAGAATACTAACAATAGATCGTTAAAAATAGAACACAGCGTGTGATGTTACATCACTAAGTATTAAGTATAAAACTGAACATTTTGAAGTAGAGACATGATTGGGGGGGGGAAAGAAAAAAAAAATTAATGAGTAATCTTGATTAGAATTTCCCAGATTTTTGATATAGATATACAGTCATTACGATTCAGGTTGGGACGTTGGAGTAAGGCCTCCACGCTTTCCTTGAACAAACGTTCGAACCTATAACGGGATCTATGTAAGAGGCGAGTCCTGGACCAAAAGATGCTGTGGTCAGTTTCAATCCCATGTTGAGCCAATTGGTGTGTTCTATTTTTAACGATCTATTGTTAGTATTCTAGCTTGTATTTTTTAAAACTGTTCTTGTAATACCACTGAAGATAGTCTGCTATTTCCAGACTGAAATATTTGGTTAATTAAATATCTTTCTTGTGTTTACGTGCATTTATCATTCTTGCTCTTGATTATTGCTTACATTATTGTTTTGGATGAATCTGTTCCTGAAATAGGCTTCATCCTTGGTATGTTTTTTGGTCTAACTTAGTGGCAAACATTTTTTCATAATTAATAATAAAACCAAAATCCTCTAAAAGTGTATAGTGGTTCAAAGGTACTGCTCCAAAGATGCTCATGTTCATATGAGTATTAGTGTTAAATTAAATCTCTAGATTTAGCAATGGATTTGCAGAAAGGCTCAATATGGCTTTTCGATGCTTATGAGTTTTTTTCAGAAAACCATGACAACATAATTTTTATGTATTTTATAGCTGTAGCCACAAAAAAGGTTTCAGACTTGTAGTATATCTAGTACCATGCATACAGAAAGGGTTTCATAATCTGGAAGTCCTACTCTAGAGACTAAATGTAGAATATTTTCTAGCCAATAGATTCTACTGCCGATAGACATTCACATACATACTAAATCCATGCCGCTAAATTTTCTATTATCCCTTAAATCTCCTTGATTCCTATCTCCCTTTTAAAATTGTTACTATTCACAATATGTAAATACCACTGAATTAACTTATTTCTGGATATATTATTTATGTATCTAACATTGAAACTAAAAATAATAATTCATTGTTATACTTTATCCAGATAATATGGATTCTAGAGTGAATGGATTATTATTTTTTATTATTATTTTTTATTATTATTATTTTAGGGTGTATCAGAGATATTTAAGACTTGCGAAAAAAATTTCTGAAAATGCTATGGACATAACTCGCTCGGTTGTTGGAACCCAGAACATGCAACGGAAGAAATTTATTGAAGAAATAAAATCTGATTATGCACAAAAGATTGCTACACGGAAAGTGTGGCATTCCCTTAGAGACCTTTTAACACATGAAAGGTATATATTTTATGTGTTGTTTATAATATTTTTCTTAATGTTTTTATTTAAATAACTTTTCTAATTAGAAAAATATTTGCTTTATCATTATCATCAATTGCTGACGTGTACCCTCCAGTGGTTAGTGGTAAGGTTCAAAGTTTAATAACTAGGAGGAAACCACATAGCCTGTAAAGAATACAGAGACCCAACCAGCATTTCTGATCAATTGTCTTATTGTCGCCTTCTTGTTGTGCACCATGTTATTAGGTGTCCATCTGAATGCTGAACAAATGAGGATAGGCTGGTAATTTGGAACTCATCTGACTGATTGCATTCTCTGTGCTTAAAACAACAAACAAAGATGATGGTACAATATGATTTTGCTTTATCCTATCTTATGACATTCAGATATTGATATAAATGTAAAATAATTATTAATGCTGAAAGTAAACTTTATAACCACAAATAATTATTATAAGATACTGGGTTTATTTGGTCCTTAAAACAATGAAAATCATATATATATATATATATATATATAAAACAGTGATTGGTTTCACCAGGGCACCTGTGGCTTCTTTAGGGTAACATACACACAAGGATAAAAAGCAGGAAGTACAAATTAACTTTAAAATCTGTAAGACACTCACTGTTGTAGTATAAACAACTGAAACATGATTGTTTCATCATGTTTTGATTTGTCCAGATGCAAAGCATCAGAACAGATTTGGTAAGGTAAAAATTGTTCTTGGAATTAAGGAAAAAAAAAACAGGATGTATTTACAAAATTAACACACACTCTTATTCAGAATTTTTGTTTTTTTCCAAAGGACTCCTTGTTTAGAGATGGTAGTTTCCAGGAGTCTAGATTGTTCAAGTTCATGATTCTTTTTGTTCCTTGCAATGAACAGATGCATATTTCTAAATCATCCAAAATAAAATAACCACAGATTAATGGAATCTGATAGATGATGGGAAATATTTATGGAATAAACTTGTTTTTAGTTGAAGAAAGAAAAGTAGAGAATTTCTAGATGCCATTATTATTATTATTTTTAGTCAGGCATCTCCATGGAGTCCAAAAATTCATTGCAGGAGGCCAACCTTATTATTATTATTCATACAATACCTATCATATTTCTCCTTGAAGTCATTTGCCGACAAACGACTCAACTCCAACAAAGCACCTTGTGACTGCCTCCCCATCTTTTCATATAGTGCAAAATTTCTCCATTAACTCTATAAAACATGTTTAGTTACTTATATGTTTTTATAATTCATTTCTCTTTAGCTTTTGTGCCTGTCAACCAGTTTTTATTAACTGGCAAATCTTCAATCTTTTTCTCATAAAAAGATGTAACATCTCATTCCATGGACATCACAGTATTTGCATCACTCATCTTCAATTTCTCTCCGTTACTTGCTTATTTCCTAGTGATTCAAATTACCAGATATGTGCACACTAGTCCAAATGTGAACTTGATGATGATGAGTCTTATTATCTTATTATATATAGTCGTATTATAAATGGTCTTATTATCACCTTATTTCCCCTTCTGAATTTCAACTCCCTCTTGAGTATATATCAATATAGTGCACATCATGTAATCTTTCCATCCCAATCTGCATATTCTTGTATGTTTCCACAATTGTTACCCATTGCTCACACTGTCAGTCTATTTAAATCATGCTGTAGAATCTCTGCATTATATTTCTTAACTTTTTACTCTAACTGCTTTTACATCATCATCAAACAACTGGATATTTCCACTCAAATCTTTTCTTATATCACTGATGTACAAATAAAATCTCAGCAGCTTGTGTGACCAGCACACTGCTAGTCATCTGCATTCTCTTGGATTTTATTTCTCCTTGTACTACTTTATGATTATGATGCCAAACTGTCAGCCATCATCTTATCTAACTTCATATTCATCTCCATTTATTCCAGTTTATGTAATAGCATTATTCCATGCCAGATGCCTTTACAAAAGTCCTGGCTTGTGCTTTGTACTACTGGTTAGCTTGCTGATTACCTTTCTCTTTATATACCCTCCACAACATATTCTTTCACTGTAGTTCCTGTTTAGTGATTCTGCATACCCATTCGTACGTGATTCTGGATATGCAGTCTGATACCGACTCCTTCAAACACCCTTCATCATTTTCTGTGTACTCCTAACATCCTTCCTCTGTGGATTCTTATGCCTTGGCACTATTTTAAGCTGACTCCTCTTCTTTGAAGCTCCATATATGCCCCCTTCTTAACTGAAAATTTTAAATGCTCTACTGCCTTTCAGGTCATTCACTCTCTCCAGTCTCAGGCAAAATGATTACCCTCTTAATGGACAAATTTTCTGATCCTATCACCAGGCCCAGCACTTTCAAATCCTGAGTTCCCTCCATCATAAGTTGTTTCACATAATTATCATTTAGTGGTGTATAATTTTCATGGAGGGAAACAAATTCCATTTCTTTTCCTCTATGCTTTTCTCCTATCAATCTATGTCCCCAAAGTCTTTGATAATAATTGCTCGCCCTGCACCTATTATGTGCTGATTAACAAACACCTGTTTTCTATATTATACCATTGTACTCATGGCCTCATGTAGCATCTGACGATATGTTTTTCCCCTGTTGGTCTTTATCTCACAGATCACCTCAGAAATTCTTCTTTCCACATCGCTACCTTCCTGCTGAATTCCTGTGTTTTGTTTGGCTGCATATGGTGTGCTATCACAGCAATACTATCCTGCTCTCTCGCCCTCTCCCTTCCATTTACTGTACTCTTTACATCTATTCCTATATACTATTCCCTGTCAACAAAATCTCACTGATACCTGTAATTTTGGGATAAATTAAACTAATTAATTCAAAAAATTCTCTTCTTTTGTTCATTTCAAATTCGTCATCATTATTTACTATTATTATTATTATAGTAAATAAATAGAGGAAAAAAAACAAAAACAAAACACTATTAGCTTCATTTTGAAAATCCTTCTTATCATGTTAAGAATTAAATGCAGATCTTTTTTCAGTCAAAAGGCATAGTGTCCTATCATTCTTACAACTTCATTACACAGGTGTTGTCTATATATATATATATCTTTGATTATCATATACAGAGAAAAATTTCCAATCTGAAGTAGATGAAATCAGAGAGCAGTGTCATTGCAGTTTTCTTTCCTGAAAACAGGCAATATTTTTCTATAAGGCATTTGATTTTAAAGCAGTAATTATAAGGGTTTGTTTATAAAGCTCTTTATTTGTAGTTGAAAAGAGACAGAAAATATCCTTACCTATTTAGTAAGTAATATATTAACTTATCTTTTTTATTGTTATAAATTATATAATTAAAATGCATTTGTTTATCATATATGATAAAGAGTATCAAAATTATCTCTGATCAGTTGGTTTGATTTGGGTAATCATAATGGCTTAAATAATGTGAATAGGTGGGAAAGTTGTCACTTTATGTGTAGGTGTATTTAAATAAATAACCTCTCATAAGGGTCCAGTTTAAACACTCCTGCAACAAATAGCTTTCATTTAACTAAGTAGTATTCAGTATTCATTTCATTTCCTTACAGATCAGCATGGCATTTCAAGGAGTCTTATCCTTGTGCTTGGGAACTGGAACCTACTGAAGGTCCACAAAGAGTTAGAAAACGACTAGTTCGCTGCCATCTATTGTTAAAGCCACAATTTCTGTTGTCAGAAAAGCAAAAGAATCTTGGTAATGATTGTTCGATATATCTTAAGCCATTATTTTCACTCTAATACTTGATTTAATTTATCAATTTGCTGCATTTTTTTACCACAAAGTGACTGCCACGTGAGCACTGACTCCGGTGGCAGTACTGGCCATTTTAATTTTTCATCTTTGCATAGTTTTTCTTCCTATATTCTTCTTTCTCTCGAGCCTTTTATCCCCCCCCCCCCCTCCCTGACCACCATTGCTGGAAATTCAATGCCATGTTTGTCACATGTTAGATGTCTGGAAGGGGAATGGATCCTTGTAATCTTGCACTTTAGCCTCTGCTTCAGTAGAGGCTAAAGTGCAAGATTACATGTGCAAGATAAGATGAGCAGTTCTAGACATCTTGTTCAGGTCATTTGTCTTGCTTGCAAGGGTCATTGCAATAATTCTTCTTCATGATCTATAGGACCCAAGGATGATGCTGATATGGCATTCAGTGTAGCCTTGGTGTTCCATTTCTGGGGCCATCATTCTTACCAGACAGTGGTCATCCATGTGTGCCTACTGTGGGTGGGCAGCTTAGGTGCTGATAACTCTCTTATTGTGTCTTTCATCCTCCACTTTCTTAGGAGTAATCCAGTAAGTATAGAAAAATCATATTAATAACAACAAGAAACAGAAAATACCATCTTATTATTAATTTTATTATTATGCATTCAACAGGTGAATTTCCAATTGGGGTAAATGTTGTCCTTCTTTATTTAGAAGGGCTTGGAAGCATAGGGTTGGATTATCAGATCTGTAGAAAAATTGCATCCAGGACATACTCTCATCAACACATCCTCACAGAAACAAGTGGCAAAACTTCTGTATGCAACATAATATCACATTGAAAAGATATTACAGTGAAAAGTAGGGGCAAGCTGACTAGTCAACCTTCTCTTCCTTCACAGAATTTGATTCAGTGAGCTAATTCCATCGGTGAGATCAATGAATTCTGATTATAAACTGATTTTATTAATCAGCTTATAAGGAAATATCAGGAAGGTACCAGAAGATTCTGGAGACTATTGAAAAAGTTAGAAATGGAAGGAGGAGGACTATAAAAAGAATCAGAGATGAAACAGTAACATTAAAATGAAGATAAGGATAGATGTCTTGAGTAATTACTTTGAATGATTGCTAAATGAAACAAGCAGTGATCATGTGGTGGTAGAAAATACTTCATATTAATGCATTCGGGAATACATATCAGTACTTGAAGTAGAAAAAGTCGTCAAAAACCTGAAATGACGAAAGGTGGCTAGATGTTACAGTGGTGATTATATTACAATTCAGAATGGCTGGTCAGTGGACAGATAATTGGAGAAGAGCTCTCATAGTTTCCATATATAAAAAGAGAAATATAACTGAAAGTGAGAATTATATAGAAGTTTCCATACTGTGTATTCTTGATAAGATTTATGCAAGTGTACTTCAGAAATGGCTAAGAAAAATTGTGAAAGGAAAATGTGGAGAACATAATGCTTGTTAGGAACAGAATTTTACTTTAAGACAGATAGTTGAAAAATCATGGGAATTGAACAAGGATCTGCATTTAAGTTTTGTAGATCTAGAAAATGATATATGACAAGGCACCCAGAAATAAACTTTTCAAAACATAACAATTACATGGTATAAGTGGAACATTATACAGTGCAGTATATAGTCTATATTTGAGTTGTAAGTTAGCAGTCAGAATTTATGGAAATACAGGAAAATGGTTCAGTATTAACTCAGGTATGAGAGAAGAATGCACATTATCCCCACTGTTATTCATCATCTATATGGATTACTTACATTGAAAAGTGGTATTACCCAGATATCAAAATCAGAAATGTTGATTTCAGGTCTTTACTTTATGCAAATATTATTGTTATTATTATACCCTCCATGGAGTCAGCAGAATCATCATAGGAGGTTAATTCAACTGACAACACATTTATCTTACTGAATCTTAAAATCTATAACACTCCATACATTAACAACATTCAGGTAATGCTCACAATTCTTCATTTACAAAATCTGCTCCTCACACACCCTTCTTCCCCACATTCCTACATAACTTCCAGGAATGGTCTCTGGTTCTTCCCCTCTCACCTTCTACTCTTTTTATAATCTCTTCTGGATTAATCCAATAAAATACCCTCACTAACTTTAATGTCTTTGTCATATCACCTCTTTTTCAACCAAATTCTGCAATCCATATTTCTTTAACCTCTCTCCGTAGCCAACATTTCAGAGTCCTGATATTGTCTTAGTCACTCATCTCTGGACAATGTTCCCACATCACAGTGAAAACTGGGTGACTAAATCTGAGCACAAGACAAACGTGATTTAACCAGTGCTCTATGTCACAGTTAATACAATGTCACAGTTACTCCTTATCCTTACACGTTAGAGTACTTCTTATCATAGCGACACTTTCAGTATGCCCTCTATATTGAATCCCAAATATTAATCTCATCCACTTCTTGCAGTACAGCACCATCAATATATAGTATACACTCTTATATTTCTGCACTCCAAAATGCAACACATTGCACTTATTAATATTAAAACTATAATCACTCCTTTGTCCAAGTCAAAAGTCTTTTCAAATCTTCCTGAAGGGAATTAACATCAGCAGCGTTACTTAAAAACTTCCCGATTTGCATTATCAGCAAACAACTGAAGATCTCAAGTCATTCCACATGATATATCATTTACAAACAAGTTAAAGCAGGGACCCCAATAATAGAAACCCTCCTGGGGGATGCCACTGGTTACCTTTTTTTTTTTTGAGACATTGAACCACCATACACAACTTGCTTGTATCATTCAGAGAGCCAATCACCATTCCATCTAACCAATATATTATCTATTGCCATCCTCTGCAGATTATACACCAACTTATCATTTGCTAATCTATCAAATGCTTTTGCAAAGTCCAAGAATATCACTGTATGTTATTCTCCCTTATCTAACACACTCGTTACCCAATCATAAAATGCAAGAAAATTGCTAAAACAAGACCTATCCTTAAGAAATTCATTCTGACCATCATAAAAAATACTATGATCATTGGCTCACGGACAATTCATTGCGGGGACAATTCAGCACAAGGAAAATTCATCATGCAAACTATTGATCGCTGAAAATGTTATTCACTAAAAAACTGAAATGAATTGCATTGATACCAATATATAAAAAGCAAATGTAGTGCAAGATAAATTTCACAAAATATAATTTTATTATGTATCTATGTATTAGTCCGCACAGCTAGCCGAGTGGCTGGTTTCTTCACAACCATATGCCTGGAAAAAGAGTGTCCTGGGTTCGATTCTCATCGCTGATGTGAGGAGTATAGGATCTTTCTCAGACATAGCCAAGTTTGCCCGTCTTGTGCAAGGATTGCAGGGTTTTTCCTCCCCCAAACAAGCAAGCAAACGGCAAACTGGCCCTGAGAAGATAATGCTTCTACAGACATAGGATACACTGGGAGGCATAGGGCCAACCACCTTATCCTCGTATAATGTTGCAGTTATAATTTTGTAAATATTAATATTCCATCAACAGAAACTGTAGTATCAAAGTAAGAAAGAATATTTATACCATTTTAAGATGAAACAGAAATTAGGAAACTCTCCAATCAATAAAATTTTACTTTCACTGTATAAGAATAAAAAATATGAAAATCTAAATAAATAATACATAGATCTATCCCTCTTTTACCTTTACGGTTTCAAGGATTTCTATTCCTTATAACCGCAACTGTTATGCGAGGATAAGATGTTTGACCTATGTCTCCCAGTGTATCCTATGTCTGTAGAAGTGTTACGTTCTCAAGGCCAGTTTGTTTGCTTGCGGGAGGAAAAATCCCATATAAACTGGGGAGAAAAATCCTGCAGTCCTCGCCCAAGACCGGCTAACTTGGTTATGTCCGAGAAAGATCCTAAGCTCCTCATGTCAGCGACAGAAATTGAACCCAGGACAATCCTTTCCCAGGCATATGGTTGTGAAGCAACCAGCCACTCGTTGGCTAGCCGCACGGACTAATACATAGATACATAATAAAATTATATTTTGTGAAATTTATCTTGCACCAGGGGCGAATGCTGGTCTTGAAATTCACGCTTGCTCTTGTTATCATTCAGGTGAGAGGTGTGATTGAAGTCTGATTAGCTGAATAATGAATTACTGACCATTTAAAACTATACACACTTGGTCGTCGACTTATGACCGACTTCCGTTCTGGCTGACAGGTCGTAAGTCAGCCATATATTTATTAACAGTATTCTTTAACCTTTCTAATGTTTTTATCATCTTTATAATTTATTTTTATAATCTTTTAAATTTATAATTATGTATATTGTACATAATGTGAAAAATAATACTGTACATACTGTACTGTAAACACAAAAATACAATCTAAAATTAATGTAGAAATTTACAAAATCAATTTTTAATCTTTGCTTGTGCTTGGTTGTGGATCGTCAGGGTCATGTTCTTGGGTTGAAGTAGGAGATGTTCTTTTGATGAGGAACATGCTGAGCTTTGTTTGAACAGTTTGTTTCTTTTTTCTTCATATATTTCACGATAACAACGCACAGCTTCTTAAATGATACGTTCAACCTTTGTGAATCGTTCGACATTAAGGTCTATTGCTTCGAAACTGGCGAGAACTTTATTTGGTTACGAAAAAGAATCTGATAAACTCTTTGCAGTGAATTTCTTTTCTGGCTCCTGTTCTTCTTTCTCTCTCTCTTTCTCTTCTGACACTCTCTGTGCTTCCAATTCAATCAACTCTTCATCCGAAAGGTCTTTTATTTCACAATCTAGCAACTCCTCTACATCTTCTAATTCACATTCTAATTTAAGATTTTTTGCAAGTTTAACATTTTTTTCTGTAATCACTTCCAGTTCCTCTCCTTTTTCAAATCCTTCAAATGTATTCGCATAACATTTTAGACACTTTTTCCAAATTCCTGACATACAATTCTTTGTTACACATTCCCATGCAGTCGAAATATTCTTGATACACTGAAGAATGTTGTACTGCTTCCAAAAGTCTCGCAAAGATAAGTCAGCATCAGAATCTATCGCTTTGATGGCTTGTGCGAATGTCATTCTGAGGTAGTGAGCCTGGAATGCTGAAATAGCACCCTGATCCATGGGTTGAATGAGAGCGGTTGTGTTACGTGGCATAAAACCCACTCTAACATCATGTTGAAGGTCGTCCAAATGAGGAGGGTGGCCATGGGCATTGTCCATAATCAATAAAATCTTGAAAGGGATACCTCTCTCCGCACAATATTCATGAGCCTGGGGAATAAAGCAGTTCATAAACCAGTTTTTGAACAGTGCTTGAGTCATCCAAGCTTTAGGTTTGAATGGTAGTAAACATGCAGTGTGTGTGCTTGTTGATGTGCTTAAATGCACGAGGATTTTCTGAATGATAAATGAGAAAAGGCTTCAGCTTAAAACCCACTGCATTCCCACCAAGCAACAAAGTCAACCGATCCTTAAAAGCCTTTGAATCCTGGCATCCTTTTTGCTTCTTGGTGTACGTATGTACGATTAGGCATGCATTTCCATTGCAAGCCGGTTTCATCTACGTTAAATATTTGTTCCAGTAGATAACCTTCTTCTTTGATTAAAGAGTCGAAACTATCAACGAATTTTTGAGCTTCATCTTCATCTGCACTTCCTGCTTCTCCTGTGACACGTACGTCCAGTACTAGCATGAAAATCTTCTGCATAATCGTCTCCGGCACGTGATTTTAAATTCTGAAGCAGACTTCTGGCCTTCGCTTGCACTGTGCAAAGGCTCATGGGTGAATTTTTCTGTATTAAATCTTCCATCCACATAAACAACAATTTCTCCATTTCATGGATGGATCCCTGTCGTTGTTTGGTTAAAGTTTTAGACTTCATAGGTGCGGAACCTTTCACAGCTTCCCGAATTCTTTCTTTGTCCTTAAGTATCTTCAATACCGTGGAATGTGATAACTTCAAGTCGTGCTATCGTATTCACTTTCTTTCTGCCTTCATACTTCTGGATAACTTTCATTTTACACTGTAAATCAATAGTTTTCCTTGACTTCTTAGCTGGCATATCTGTAGATGAAGGCATTTTCCTTTTACTAGACATTTTATGGGTAGTATTTCAGTAGAATTTTAATTAATACACCACACGCAACAGATGTTTGAAAGCGACTGAGTGTATGTGAGAGATAGTTATCGGTTTATCCATACGTGGGTTATCGTACAATAACTATCTTATCCCATATTGTATGCATAGCTGCCTGATTTATTATTAATTTATTCTTTTTTTTCTTTTTTTTTTTTTTCTTTTTTTGTGGTTGTAAGTGCAGATGGTCGTAAGTCAATGACCAGGTGTATTTAGAAATTTATGTACATTTAATCATACAAATACGTTTATTTTACAAATGATATTCTATCTTTTTCAATTTAGCTACTCGAATACATATATAACCTTTGGTTCTTCTTTATGAACTGGTCAATAACATCGTCATAAAAAGTTGGTTGTGACTTAATTTTCCCAAGCAACACACAAGGCAGTAAAGGCTGGCTGAAGCTCACTGGCTAGAGCTACTTTGGCTGCATATGGCCTGTGTTTAAGACGACGTGAAGGGAGCGGAAATGGCTATGCACACGCATGAGATCACAGTGCTGCAGCGAGGACCTGGAAGCTCCTACAACCGAGCAAGCCAAGGTAGCTTTGACTAGACGAGTAAGCATCGGCTTCCGATACACAACGCAAAGCTCAATTATTGCCACGCAAGCTTAAGACATCTGTCTACAAAAATAAAAGCCTAAATGGAATGCATATAAATGCATGCATTTATTAACAAATAAATATTACTTCTTTCTCAATTAATGAGCTTGTGCAGCAATCATGGAGAATTCGCCCCTGTCTCTTGCACTGCATTTACTTTTTATATATCAGTATCAATGCAATTCGTTTCAGTTTTCTAGCGAATAACATTTTCAGTGATAATAGTTCATGCGATGAATTGTTCTGCTGATGATTTGTCCCCGTGATAAATTGTCCGGACAAGATAACCATCATCCCAATTTTGTATTCTGTTCCTAACTAATCTCTCCAACACCTTGACTACAACTGCAGCTATACAGATTAGTCTATAATTGGAGACTTCTCTCCTAGAACCATGCTTGTGGAGTGGTACTATTTTGCTTGTTTCCACTCCTTAGGAACCTTACCCATAGCAAGACTTTCATTAAATAACGAAGTCAAGGGCATAGATAACCATTGTGCACATTCCTTAAAAGTGCATATTAATATATCATTCATTCCCACAGCCTTATTAACTTCTTACCCAGTCAACAAGTATCATATATGCTCATAGATATCCTTTGCAATGGTCACTCTGCTGCCATGACTATCCACCCATGTCAACCTGCCATAATTATTCTTCCTCTTACTTGCCATATATTGGAAGAACGTTTTCTTTTCCAACATAGCTTACTTGATTTCGCTGTTCATCCATTTCATTTTTACTCTATTTATTGGCATTAACATTAACTCTTGGTATTCCGTTACACATTACGAGTATCAGATACTACCTTATGAATTCCCATTCACTATCGACATCTTTCCTGCTCAACTGACCTACCAAAGTATTGATGCTAGTTGATTTCAGAGCTTTCCATAACACCCTCCATATAATTCCACATATATCTTTCTTTGGCAGTAACTTTTTATTGTTTCACCACTTTCCAAACAAGCTTCTACATGTATATTTATGTAATTAAAATCTTCCATCAGAATTACACTCTTTTTACATGCCCAACCAGTTTGTCTAAATATTTCACAATCAGTGTTCACTACATTCCATTGCCTATGCCTATACAGGCATCCTGTTACATGTATTATCCTGTTAATTTCAGCTTTGCACCACACAGATTAAAAATCTGTACATGTACTATCAACTACTATACTTTGGTGACACAATTTCTCTGCAATCATTAATAGTACTTCTCATCTTCTTTTCACCTTCTTATCATCCCAAACAATCGTATATCCTTCCACTTCTATTCCCTGACATTACATCATTCTCAGACAACCACATTTCACTTTTACCAAATATCTTTAGGCATACTGAGTCAATGAATGCAACAGTCTCAGCTCTCATTTTTGAATTCGCCTTACATTTATATACAAACCTAATGATCACTGTGTCTTTGGTGCCATTCTACCAACTAACATTCTTTACTCTGGCCTCTATACCTCACCTTTCTCTTCAGCCTGACCACTCCTATTTCCCTAATCCTGACTCAATTTACCATTCAAATCCATTGATATCTGATCCTCATCTTTATGCATTCCAAATGTCATCCTGCTTCAACCTTGTCATCTCTTCCTCCTGCCATACAACCCACTTGTCTGTGCTATCCTGCTTAGCAATAACTCTTTGATCTTTAACTGCACTAACTTCTTGAACCTCTGCCTTCTCAGCAAACAATAGCATTTTGTAAATTACATATTTAGTTTAATCCTTTATCCAAGTGTAAGCAAACAAAGTTTGTGCCTGAAGTATCTTCAGGACGGGCAACTCGTGGCAAAGGTGGACTGAGTTCTCATCAATTTCTTTAGTATCCCATAATGCAAAGCACATCTCCTTGTGGACATGTATAATGTTATGCATTATGGGAAGGGTCACTACCCAGACTAGTTTCCCTATATTAAGTGCGGGGTTACCTCACTTAATTTTTTATGTAGTAGTATCATATTCTGCACACCCCCTGAGGGTATATATCAGGAATTTGATAATTATTATTATTATTATGTAACACCTCCAGGGAGTCCAATGACGCATCGAGAGAGGGCAACTCTACAACTTTGTCTCCACTGCTCAATCTACCAACTACTATCATCATCTGCACCAGCACCATCCACTGCCCATCATCATCACTAGTATTTTCACAGACAATCATAAATATTCATGCCCACGGCGGGATTCAAACCCGCAGCCTTTGGCTGGAGAGCAGATACGCTGACCAATTGGCCAACCAGGCCGGCTGATGAAATTAAAAAATAATGATGATGAAATTACTACAGGGTCTTTACAAGGTTAATTCAGAGGATATTTTTCATAACAGGTGTGGTGGTGGTGGGAGAACTAGGGCTATCAATGGAGACTGAGTAAGAGTGTAGTTAGCAAGGGTGTTAGGACTAGGTTTTTTGCTTGGAGAGTAGTGAATGAGTGGAATAGTTTGCCAGAGTCTGTTTGTGTGCCATGCATATAAATGAGTTCAAAGCAGAGTATGATAGATATTGTGCAAATGTTGGATAGTTCTTAACATCATGTCAAGAACTATCCAACATGTTGCCCATAATAATAATAATAATACCTGATTAAACCAGCAATTAAACTTTAGAAGTCCAATTTGTGCAGATTAGTTGTTCTTTACTTGTTTCTGTATAAGTCATACTTGTCTTACACATTCCTTCTTATTGATTGATAATGTTATATGTGAATATTGTTAATTCACTATAACTATTCATCATATTTTAATTAGTTTTCCTCATTATTTTAATGAGTGCAGTCACTGTTTTTACTAGTTTTAACAATCTATCTTAGCCTTATACCCTCAGGCAGATTTTATTCAGTACATCTTAAGATATGGCTATGTATGAGTATTGTTCATCTTCTCTAACGAATCATCATATTTTAATCAAACACTCATTATTTTATTAACACATTGATTCTTTTACTACTTGAATAGTACTAATCTGTCAGAGCTTTATACACAGGCAGATTTTGTCTGATTCATTGTGTGTGATGAATCATACAAATATACTCTGCGTGTTTTAAATCTTTACCAAAAAATTAAATCATTACATGAGCGTATAATATTTTTGAATTAGATATTTTAATATACTGATTTTAATTTTATTTTTATACATCTCTCGCACATACACACACACACACAAAAAAAAAATTTACCTGTTAATAATGTGTTTTAACCATTTGACAGCAACAATGAGAATAATAATGACTGCCATCACAGTAATAGAAATGTTATAGTCAAAGTAAAGAATGGCCTTTCCACTAAGTCGACTATGAACTTATATGTTGCCTAGCAATGGTCAAAGAGTCACTTTCCTTATCCTGACTTATCTGGATAAGGATAATTAGTTTTCAACTCACATTAGCTATTGAAACCACCAAATTAGTATCTCAGAACAATGTTTTTTTTTAATGCTGAATGCCTGACATTACTTAAAGGATTTTTTTTTTTTTTTTTTTAATTTTTTTTTTTTAGGGAAGAGTTAATTATAGTTAATCGTCTTTAAAATGGCTGTAACTCAATTTATTTTAGTTTGTTATAGTTAGTACAAGTGTTTCTGTACTTGTAATTGACTGTATTTGTGCATAGATATACACAAATCGTCAGTATAGGAGAAAAATGTTTCATTGTAAAATGAAAGAATTTTAAATAATAAACAGCATGAGTTAATTCATTAATCATTGCTCTGTTCATGAATAGTTGATAACATTGAAGTTGGCTGATTTCACAAGACTAGCAGCAGTTGTAAAGCTGATTTAAAAATAGTTAATATCATAATATCAGACATAATATTATGCCATTGAAAAGAGATCCATGTTTTTCTCTAGAGCAATCTTTCCAGAGTAAGATAATCTATGTACCATAGATCTACAACCTTTTGTGGATGGGATTCACATAATAAATAAACCGATATTATGATTTTTTTTAAACTGAATTATCATCAGAAGAAATTATTCTTCCTTGAAATAGTTTGTATAAACATAGATTGAGTTACGTTATATTAGTGTCAGTTTTTCCACAATGCATAAACTGCAATCTGTATAATTTATAATGTAGAAAAGCACATTGTATAATATTCCAGTTTATGTTACGTTATATCATATGATACTATATTATATTATATTATAATATAATATGCCAGTTTAGTTCTCAGAATCGATGCTAGATCCAGTGTCCACCAACAGGCTTTAGGTTTGAATGTCACTGTGGGCATGAATGGATGTTTTTGTTTAGTAGATGAATTTCATCAGCTAGTGTGAACCATCCTGCTTATTCTAGGCCTCAAGTGGTTTGAAAAAGTTTTGTTTGGTCTTTAGGGGAAAACAGATTATCTAACATCAAGCCCACATTCAGGATATAAAATGTATGATAGGTATACAACCTTTTTCACACACACAATCACGCATGAAATATTAGGAAATATATAGGTGCTTAATATGTACCTTTATTAAGCACCTCGGTAGTGTAGTTGGAAGAACAGCCAGACATTGTGCCCTCGATTGGAAAAGACCTGAGTTGGATTCTCATCACAATAAGAGTGATCTTTATATGGGCTTTTTCAATTTTCAATTGAAGGTGAGAGGTGAGTTACCCATTTTAGCACAGAGTTAGCAGGATTTTTCTTTCAGAAACTTGGAATTTTCATCCTGCATACAGGAAAATTGCCCAACAGGACACATGCAGTTTACAATCTTGTTACTGAAGCATAACCTACCTTTCATATAACCATGTTTCTCCCTCATCCCCCCAACATATAGTAACTTGTTTCTGTTTCCATCTATCCATTCCTGTATTTGCTCTTCTCCAATAACGTGAACACAACTCCCTAGATGCTGATTTGTCAGTAATTTGCTACCTTATTCTTAGAGCCTCCTTTATGCAATGGAACTACTTTCTATAACCTTGGGACCAACCCAGAGCTGAGACTTACATTAAACAATATGTGCAAAGACATTGCCAATTCCCTATCATCTTCTCATAAAACTTGAGCTAGTATCCCATCAAATCCTATAGCAGTATCCACATCAAAGTTCTGTAATATCCTATGCATCTCCAGTTCATTTACCTCAATTTCTACATAATATTGTTACTATGGTATCTCCACCTGGATAATATTATTATTATTATGTGACACCTCCAGGGAGTCCATAGACTCATCGAGGGAGAGTGTGCCAACAGCATTGAACGATTGAATCCCTTCCAACTACTAAAAGCGCTCAAACTTGCTTAACTTTTTTGTGTGAGCCATTAGTAGCAGAGGCTCTACCAATCGACCAACCTTTGCTGGCTATACTCATGCAGAGTGTTTACATAGTAATTCAACTATTTCGTTCTGATCCAGTTACTTCCCCACCATCAACGTTCATTAAAATTATTTTGGCCTAAGCATTCTTTCTTTTATTTACAAGATATCGAAAGAACCTTTGTGATTACCTTGTGTCTTTTTTCCTCTTATAGTCTGATTTTGCATTTCTTCCAATATTGCACCATTCTGGCCTGTGCTTTGTACCATGTACCTGCTGGTCACCTTTTTCTTTGAATTCTCTCCACATTTTTTAAAGTTCCTCTTTAACAATGCTATTCATCCATTTAGTTACCACTTGATTTATCCTCTTGACTTTAGGTATGCAGTCTGCCATTACTTCCTTGAAACATCGCCATCTCCATGCACTTTCAACATCCAGTCCTTGAAATTTTTCATGCCCTGGAATTGCTCCAAGCAATTTTCTAAGTTTGCCATACTTTCCTTTAACAGCTCTGTAATTTTACAAATATCCCCTTTTAACTGAAGCTTCCACACAATTTAGCCACCTCCCTGGGCAAGACCATGTGATCACTGTCACCAGTTGGTGGCAATATGGTTAGTGACAAATTCTCTGATACAGTTAATAGATATATCACTCTCAAACCCCTATCACATGCAGCCTCATGTTATTATTTCTTAGTAACTGCATAAACTGTATTTGCTGATGCATGCTATCCACATCATCCTTCGCATCCCCTTGTCTATAGCAGCAACCAATTGTATAATTTGTTCTGCTAGGCTGCAGTTGAACTCCTATTATCTTTGATTGTTGTTGATCAGCTATCATCAACAATATCCCCCCCCCCATTCTTTTCTCTCTATCCTACCTGAAAATGTGATACCCTTCACATTGTCTCCCACTAACTATATCATCTTCTGTCAATCACGTCTCACTAATGGCAATAACTTTTGGCCCTGATGCACATAAAATGCAATAGTTTTTCAGTCACTTCTGTCCTTATACTTTACACTAACTCTCTGATTCTGGTTTATTACTCATGATACTAACTTAAGGCATTTTTATCACATTCTTACATCAACTTTCTCACTAGTATCTGTATACTTGCTCAACTGCTTCTCCCTTCTGCTACACTATCACACACATTTTCATACAAGTGACAGAATATATGTTGGTTGTAGTTTGCCAAAGATAACTTAGAGTTAAGCTATCTTTGGCAAATATATTCTCTTATATTTGCCACTTATATTCTCTTCTACCAGTCATTTTTTTTTTCCTTGTATAAAATTTTAACGAAGTTTCCTGTGAGAAAATTTATTTTCTCACACTAAAAGCTTAATTTTCTGTGTAGGAAATTAAGCTTTTAGTGTCAATAATGGACGAGGGGTTTGAGAGTGCTACAGTGAAGATTACCACATTGCCACCAATTGATTTGGATGATCACATAGTCATGACCTGGGAGGTGCTAAATGTGTGCACGTTTCAGTTAAGAGGGCATTAGTGGTATAGCGATATATGTAAAATTAAAGGGCTGGCAGGTATGACAAAAACAGTGCCATGGTGTAAAATCTCGCGAGAAATTAATTTTTCAAGAGAATTTTCACTAAAGATTTTCCTTTTTTTTTTTTTTTTTTTGTTGAATTTATAAAGAAATAATGTGCTTAATAAAATGCAAAAATATAAAAGAAAAATTTGCTGTCAGTATGCACCTGCATTTTAGACTTGTTGATAAAAGCTTAGTAAGAGTTAAGTCGGATTAGCGCTGAATTCCATCCAAATCGTAAGGTCAAGTGGCCAGCAACGACGTCAATTTTGTCCTTGCTTCTGGCTAATCCTGGGATATTCTTAATTAAGAACAAGGGACTGAAAATGGAATAAAAGGGGATGCAGTGCTTAGTTCAAGGTCTTTTTTCTTGGCTCTTCACCTTCCCTTGGTCCAGGAGGACTGTTCTTCCCACCACCGACGCCATATGTTTCTCCACCGCCAGCTCTCTCTCTTTAGGCTCCGGGTAGCTACGGCAGAAGCCCAGCAAATCCGACAAAGGAAAACTCTCGAGGACTGACCAGACGAAAGACGCTCCAGTCTCTCAATGTATGTTGCAGAATGTAAATCGGACTTTCCACTCATGATTGTTAGCAAGTAAGCCATTATTTCATTGTAATATGCTATGAGAATGTAACTCAAAATCGTAAGTGATTGCGAGAGGTTATTTGTTAAGTGGCGGTTAAATTGAATCTGAATTAAGGGAAGATTTATGTATTGTTGAGTGTGTTTAACTCAAAGATTATATGTGATAGTGTCGGAATTAGTGCTGATTAAGTACTGAAAGTGGTGGAAGAAAGTTGTTACAATCCCTCTTGGAATATATATGCATGCTTGTAAGCTAAGTTATGTTACAGGAGTTACTTTTATGTCAAAGTACAATAAGGTTTCTGATAGTGAATGCACTATAAGTTCTGTTGCTTAAATAGAAATTTGTTTTGTGAGTTCAAGAGTTTTTGATTGAATTAATCTTTTAGCAACTTTTATATGCTCTGTACCATTTCCTTTGGATCAAAATAAATATGTTTTTGTTTTATAATTACCTGGTTCTTTTTCCTTAGCCAATGCACTATCACGAAAAATTTAGAGAACCTAAGTATTGAGGAATACTTAGCTTGCCTAAGTTACTGTCTTCCCCTTTTACAGGGTCAGCCAGTGCAACACTTGAAATGGCATATGATTCAGTAACCATTTCCTTTTCGAGACTTCCATTTACTTTGGGATTAACGGAAGAGTCATTCATGTCAAGTCGGCATTGTCTTTATCTCTCTTTCTTTGTCTATTCATAATATCTCTGCCTTTATTCACTGGCTTGGTTCCTTTGTCAACCTTTGCTGCCTGAGACCTTCGATTACTGCTGCCATTTTGTGCACATTCAATTCCCATTAGGGAAATATTCCTTTTATGGAAATCACAAGAGAAGTTGCACTTCTGCAGAAAATCCAATCCCAAAATAATTTCAACACTCGGATGAAAGAATTAATAATTCTTGGGAATGTTCTATTCAAACTCAGGTAACTTAATGCCTACATTCTTTGTTTCCTTGCCCGCATTTCTGTAACTTCCAAAGATTGGGGCTTACGTTCCTCACTTTGGAATATTGGGATATCAATGTATCCTTAAACTTTGAATATTCCAATTGTGTCCCTAAGAATAGGGGAGGCATTTAAAAAGATCTTTGCTTTACCAATCAGTTTGTTTCTTAGGCGAATCAGTAACTGGAAGTCCCACCACCTCCCAATTTTTCTTAATTCTTCTACAAACCCAAAATAGGAATGAATGTCATCATTATCGTCCCCCAGAGAACGATGGAATAACAAGGTGAGGATTTACAGGCCTAAAAAACTCCTTGTCATCCATCATTATGTCAGTGCTAGTTGGGTTACAATCAGTAGTATCACAATTCATATATATACAATTTCAAATTGCAAAAATGCTACTCGCTAAACTTTACCTGTTTCTTAAGCCAAAACTATCCCAATCCACTTCACTGGAATTTTATTATGTGGATTTTATCCTGTCGACTGCACCATTGTAAAATATTTGTTGGTTTCCTTTTTCTTTAGCTATCTATCTAAGTCTTCACTTAAATTTATATTCCCCCCCCATCCGCTTTTTTTTCTGTGGTTAGTTAAGCCTATCTAACGTAGCAGTTCCTAAACATTCGTGCAATACTATTAAGAAATTTATTTTTTCATAATGACTGTGCCACTTAATTGGCCTTCTATTGCTTGAAAGTTAGGGCAAGAAGATAACAAAATTAAATTAATATGTGAGCACAATTTTCTATACATGCAAGTCGTGGCTAGTTATTTTCTATTATTCCTGCTTCGCTAAATTGTTCGGGTTAGTGCATTGGCTAAGGAATAAGGTCCAGGTAATTACAAAACAAAAACATATTTATTTCGATCTAAAGGAAATGGTACAGAGCATATAAAAGTTGCTAAAAAATTAATTCAATCAAAAGCTCTTTAACTCATAAAACAAATTTCTATCTAACAACAGAACTTATAGTGCGTTCACTATCAGAAATCTTAATGTACTTTGACATAAAAGTGATTCCTGTGACACAACTTAGCTTATACGCAACTATATATATTCCAAGAGGGATTGTAACAACTTTCTTCCACCACTTTCAATACTTACTCAGCACTAATTCCGGTGCTATCACATATAATCTTTGAGTTAAACACACTCAACAATACATAATCTTCCCTTAATTCAGATTCAATTTAACTGCCAGTTAACAAATAACCTCTCGCAATCACTTACGATTTTGAGTTACATTCTCATAACATATTACAATGAAATAATGGCTTACTTGCTAACAATCATGAGTGGAAAGTCCGATTTACATTCTGCAACATACATCGAGAGACTGGAGCATCTTTTGACTGGTCAATCCTCAAGAGTTTTCCTTTGTCGGACTCGCTGGGGTTCTGCCGTAGCTACCTGGAGCCTAGAGAGAGAGAGCTGGCAGTGGAGAAACATATGGCGCCGGTGGCGGGAAGAACAGTCCTCCTGGACCAAGGGAAGGAGCCCCCGTAGAAGTCGAAGGTGAAGAGCCAAGAAAAAAGACCTTGAACTAAGCACTGCATCCCCTTTTATTCCATTTTCAGTCCCTTGTTCTTAATTAAGAATATCCCAGGATTAGCCAGAAGCAAGGACAAAATTAATGTCATCGCTGGCCGCTTGACCTTACGATTTGGATGGAATTCAGCGCTAATCTGGCTTAACTCTTACTATTTCAATTTAACTGCCAGTTAACAAATAAACTCTCGCAATCACTTACGATTTCGAGTTACATTCTCATAACATATTACAATGAAATAATGGCTTACTTGCTAACAATCATGAGTGGAAAGTCCGATTTACATTCTGCAACATACATCGAGAGACTGGAGCGTCTTTCGACTGGTCAATCCTCAAGAGTTTTCCTTTGTCGGACTCGCTGGGGTTCTGCCGTAGCTACCTGGAGCCTAGAGAGAGAGCTGGCAGTGGAGAAACATATGGCGTCAGGAAGAACAGTCCTCCTGGACCAAGGGAAGGAGCCCCTGTAGAAGTCGAAGGTGAAGAGCCAAGAAAAAAGACCTTGAACTAAGCACTGCATCCCCTTTTATTCCATTTTCAGTCCCTTGTTCTTAATTAAGAATATCCCAGGATTAGCCAGAAGCAAGGACAAAATTAATGTCATCGCTGGCCGCTTGACCTTACGATTTGGATGGAATTCAGCGCTAATCTGGCTTAACTCTTACTATTTCAATTTAACTGCCAGTTAACAAATAAACTCTCGCAATCACTTACGATTTCGAGTTACATTCTCATAACATATTACAATGAAATAATGGCTTACTTGCTAACAATCATGAGTGGAAAGTCCGATTTACATTCTGCAACATACATCGAGAGACTGGAGCGTCTTTCGACTGGTCAATCCTCAAGAGTTTTCCTTTGTCGGACTCGCTGGGGTTCTGCCGTAGCTACCTGGAGCCTAGAGAGAGAGCTGGCAGTGGAGAAACATATGGCGTCAGGAAGAACAGTCCTCCTGGACCAAGGGAAGGAGCCCCTGTAGAAGTCGAAGGTGAAGAGCCAAGAAAAAAGACCTTGAACTAAGCACTGCATCCCCTTTTATTCCATTTTCAGTCCCTTGTTCTTAATTAAGAATATCCCAGGATTAGCCAGAAGCAAGGACAAAATTAATGTCATCGCTGGCCGCTTGACCTTACGATTTGGATGGAATTCAGCGCTAATCTGGCTTAACTCTTACTATTTCAATTTAACTGCCAGTTAACAAATAAACTCTCGCAATCACTTACGATTTCGAGTTACATTCTCATAACATATTACAATGAAATAATGGCTTACTTGCTAACAATCATGAGTGGAAAGTCCGATTTACATTCTGCAACATACATCGAGAGACTGGAGCGTCTTTCGACTGGTCAATCCTCAAGAGTTTTCCTTTGTCGGACTCGCTGGGGTTCTGCCGTAGCTACCTGGAGCCTAGAGAGAGAGCTGGCAGTGGAGAAACATATGGCGTCAGGAAGAACAGTCCTCCTGGACCAAGGGAAGGAGCCCCTGTAGAAGTCGAAGGTGAAGAGCCAAGAAAAAAGATCTTGAACTAAGCACTGCATCCCCTTTTATTCCATTTTCAGTCCCTTGTTCTTAATTAAGAATATCCCAGGATTAGCCAGAAGCAAGGACAAAATTAATGTCATCGCTGGTCGCTTGACCTTACGATTTGGATGGAATTCAGCGCTAATCCGGCTTAACTCTTACTAAGCTTTTATCAACAAGTCTAAAATGCAAGTGTATATTGAAAGCAAATTTTTCTTTTATATTTTTGCATTTTATTAAGCACATTATTTCTTTATAAATTCAAAAAAAAAAAATGGAAAATCTTTAGCAAAAATTCTCTTGAAAAATTAATTTCTCGCGAGATTTTACAATGGCATGAAAAAGCTTAACATCCTCTTAACTGCATAAGAAGTGCAGTTGTGGATGTTGTGACAATTTGTGTTGCACTTGTAAAGATCTAGTAACTCCAACATAAAATGCGATATTGTGAGATGCAACAGTTCATGAAATAGCATAACATCTGAAAACATTCAGTCATCTTAAAGCTAAAGACCTTGGAACTGCAACATAAAAAACAATATTGTGAGATGCAACAATTCGTAAAATGGCATAACATTTTAAAACATTGAGTCTTCTTAAAGTTAAGAAGACTCTGTTGCATGTTTGGTTTTTTTTCTCTCAAATTATTTTATGCTTATTCAGTTGATATCTTATAAAGATAGTATTATACTACTGCAGTGTAGGAATGTGATAATTTTTGACTAGATGTAATGTTGAAGCTCTTTAGTTTTATAATGATGGAAAGCCAACAAAACAGTGACATTTTAAGGTTGCATGATGGTCATTAATTTTATCATGAATTATACATCATTCATATAAGGAGATAAGCTAAGCTTTTATGTAAAATGTTGCCTATCACTAATTTCATACTCATTCATCACCATTTGTAATCTCCACTTCAAATTTCAATGGTCATTATTGCCAAATATACAACAAAGGTAAGCAATATATATGATCACTTCGTTAAATTTTTATTTTATTTTTAATTAAAAAATAGAGTTTCAGTCGAAAGACATGGTCTGATCTAGGGTGCTCCATAACATAAAAGCTTTGCTTATCTCTTTATGTCAAAGATTATGAAAGGAGCAACATGAACTATAAGTTCAGAGACAATATAAAGTACTAATATCATTCAGTTTTTCCCAGGCTGTTAATGTCATCATTTATTTTTAGAACAGGTATCAGTTTATAAGAAATAAACTTCTTTGAATTGTTTACTTAATCCTGATTTACTTGATTTTAATTTTAGCACATTGTAAACTTTATTTATATATGACAGTAAAAAACATACTTGTATAAAAATTTCTATATATTTTAATAGAGCCTGAGAATCATCCTGCACCACTGGAACATGTATTTGAAAATGAAAACCAGTCAGCTGATTCTGCAGCCCTGATTGATAGACTCCATTGTAATGAATGCATAACGTAAGTGTACAGGCCTGAAATCTGCACATTTGTGATATTATTTTTATTAACATATCTGACAAGTTTAAATTACCTACCTCATTCAGCTGTGTGCTTTGTTAATGTTAACACCTGTATACTGCTTTTATAAGGGAATAAGAAAGAAACAAAGAAATTATCTTATTCCATTTTATAAGGGAATAAGAAATTATTTCCGAACAAAAATTTTATGCAATTTTGACTTATAGTTAGAGGTGACAGGTAAATGTCATGTTATTACACAATCAAAAATATAAATGTGTTTCTGCATTAAAACAAGAACTTTTTTAATGTAAATGAAAAGAGTATTATTCACACTTTAATACTTTGCACACTCATCCTTAGATCTTTTTATAATTACAAGAAAGATTTCAGAAATTGAATGCTACAAAAAAAAAAAGGGTAGAGTACAATAAATTATCTACATGTGAACACAAGAAGTAATATTTATTAAATATAAATTTACGTCTTCTTGACTCCTACAAACCCGAACAAAATAATAAAGAATCAATACATTGAGTTCCAATCCCATACATTTCTAGCATATCAGAGCCTATTTAAAGAATTCTGAGGAAATATGCTTTAGTAGCTACTTATATTCCCATTAATAAACTATCCACATATTTCCCATCATCTAAAGATAAACTCTCAACTATGTCTCTTCCTGGCAGTTCCATGTGACTGCCAGCTTTCCTGCTTTGAACAAACTGGATGTTCAATAGAAAAAAGAATGCAAGAACATCAGTCTTATATTCTTCAGAACAAATCTGATAAGTCTGGATTGATGCAACACTGAATAGAAGCAGACCACAGCATTCTCTGGTCTGAAATTCGCCTTCTGCACAGATGTTGGTATAAATTCAAACTCCTATTCAAAGAGAGTGCTTCACTGCCCTAACTCGAATCAGAATGACTGCTTATCCTTGTCAAAAATATGGGAAAGTTTGATCTGAATAACACATTACTTTTTTTTTTTTAATTAAGGATCAATGGTGATATTTACAAAGATAGATTGTAAGAAACCACTGGATACTACATCTATCTAATGATCTATTTAGTATGATATTATAAATTAATTTTTTTTTGGATGATAATATAAATTATATAATTATTTTATAATCACTTTTATGATTAACCTTTTCTTCAGTGAAGTATAAAGCTATTAGCAATTTAACATCATGCAGCTCGTACTATTTTAAATAATTCAATTGTTTTCATTCTACTTTGAAAAATATCTTGTTCAGGCCACTGATGATATTTTGTTAGTTTCAAACTGAAATATTTGGCAGTATATTTAAGAAATTTTACTTCTTGTGTTTACATGTAGATAATTTATGATTCTATGGCACAAGTTTCCCTCAAAAATATAGAGTACAAATTTTACTTAAATACTGTTTTGTATGGTGTGTAACCATTAATAGTTCCTCACGATCGTGAATCAAGGATTAATTGTCATTTAGATATTAGGACCTCAGCAAAAATAAATAGTTGCATTTCTGAAAAACTGTTCATCATTTTTTTTTTGTTATGTGTGATAATTAATTGCTTCTGTTAACTGCCATTTATTTGGATAAAACAGTGCAAAATCTGCATTTGGAAAAGAAGAATACT
The DNA here is from genome assembly GCF_054136105.1 of Typopeltis vanoorti. Taxonomy (NCBI): domain Eukaryota; kingdom Metazoa; phylum Arthropoda; class Arachnida; order Uropygi; family Thelyphonidae; genus Typopeltis; species Typopeltis vanoorti. The sequence goes on from NC_143558.1 coordinate 104,542,877, forward strand.
GGCATACCCAGTCATATGACACATTAGTTTCCAGAACACTATTGTATAGCGAATCACTGCCTATTTTTGATTCACTTATAGATGCATGTGTAATGACTTATTGTGTTTAATCAGTCAGATATATGCATAAATGATTTAAATAAAGCCTCTATTTACAACAAATACACAAACAAAAAATATAGAATAATTTTTGCAAAAATGAAAATGCTATTCTGAATAGGTTGACTTAAGAGAATACACTGACTAGGTTGGTCATCAATCTAAACCATTAAAAAAAAGTCTTCCATTTCAGCAATAAGATTGTCATGTTTACAGATAATAGTTGTATTATTTGGTCAGCACTTTTATATCCTTGTATTTAACAATAGTAGTGGGAGGTGAGCCTGGCCTACAGTGTTTGATACCCATTACTAAATCATTTTTATCTTAATATCTAATCTAATCTAACAGGTTTACATGTCTTTTTCTTTTCACTGGAGCAGCAGCACCCCTACTTTGAATTTTGTTGGTCATTATTAACAGCAATAAAACAAAATCATAGTTATAAACGTAATTATTAAGTTTATAATTGAATGAAATACCAAAACACAGAATGAGCAACAATGTTGTAAATAAATAGAGTTCAGGAATACCGCACATTGGTTGATTCATGGATGTCAAATTACTAAAACTGTCATGTGAACAAATGCTGCATCACATACATAGGCATTAGTTTTAATTGAAAAGCATCATATGAGCTGATCATCATGAAACAGGGTATTAGTATATACATTCATTTCTCCCTCTACAATTCCATTAGCGTATTATTCAGAAGAGAGTCTCAAAGAGGTTACTCTTACCCCCTCCCCCAACCTGTTACGTGGCATTCCCTCAAGAAGTGATATGCAGAATAATATGTTTTGCATATATTATTATCTCTTTATTTTTATAATGGTAAAAAGCCCCCGAAACATATCACATTTTTCAAGTTCACTTGACACTAATTAGTATTCTATGCACACATTCAGGATACATATCAGCCCCATAAATGAGAGGCTTCAGAACCTATAAGAACATTAGTGGGAATGTGTGTGTGGGGGGGGTATGTATGGGTGGGAGTTAAAGAAAATGGAGTGTATTAATATTCCTTATGAAAATAATATTTATTATTATTATTTCAGATTGGGGTGCTTATGGGTCAAAGCTGTATAACTGAGAGGAGACCTCCACATAGCCTTTAAAGGAATGCGGAGAACCGATCAGGTCTTCGGACCTAATGTTCAATCCTCACCTTCTCGTGGTGCACCCTGTTAGGTATCTACCTGGGTACTGAATGAACGAGGATGGGCTGGCAATTTGGGATTTAGCCGGCGAAATTGTATTCTTATTGGCTTAAACCACAACATGACCAAATTTCATGCCGGCTGGGGTGTCATCCGGTTAAACCAGCTCTCCCCTGTTGTCTTTGCCAGGGAACCAGGGCCGAACAGCGAAAAGTCAGCTACTGGAACAAATGCTGAAACAAACTCCAACTCAAAATCACCAGAGTTCAAGATCAGTACTATCAATATAAGAAGCCTGAATGGCAAAGAAATTGAGCTAGCTGAGGAATTGGATAAGTACCAGATTAACATAATAGGAGTAACTGAAACAAAAAGACAAAATCTGGTAAGATCTTTCTTGGCAATAAATACAAAATATTATATTCAGGCAATGACAATCAAGGAAAAGGAGTAGTCATAGTATTCAACACTAAATACGAGGCTAATCTTCTTAAATGGCAGGCTATATCGAGTAGAGCGATGTGGGCAAATTACAAGAATGGAGAACTAGACAATGAGACGTATTTGTGCTTATGGTCCCACAGAATGTTCTAACTAAGGTAGAAGTGGAGGAATTTTTTGAATCTTTAGAGAAAGCAACTAACACAATGAAAAATGAAAAGTTGGTCCTTCCTTGTTGGGGATCTAAATATTAGAGTTGGAAATATAGGATCAATGGTGGAGAAGTTCTACAGAGAATAGTGGGAGATCAGGGGAGAACCAGAGGTCATACCTGGAAACTGTATAAAGAGGGTGTGAGTAGGGGAGTGAGAGGTAGGTTTTTTCGTGCAGAGTTGTGAATGATTGGAATGCCTTGCCTGAGAGTGTGGTGTCTGCAGGGAGTTTGAATGTGTTTAAGACCCGGTATGATGAGATGTGTGTGAGATAAAAGGACCTCCTAGATGAGTCTTTGACTCCATGAGGTCTTGTTTTAATAATAATAATAATAATAATAAATGATTGTCAGACAAAAGTATTTTGGGAAAATTTGGAGAAAAAAGCAAAGCTAATGATGTTTTTACTAAATAATTTAAGGAAATTACAATGTAAACTAGGATATACATTAAAATAAATTTTAATATACTTCAATATTTCGGCAACGTCACGTTGCCATTTTCAAGGAACTTAAGAACAAGACCCGTGCACGCAGGCACAACAAACAGTAAGTGAGGAAGAACAGGAAGCCATTATTTCTCCTAAAGTCCTGATGGTGCTCCCTAGCAGGCAATGTTGGTATTCGTGGGTGATTGGACTGAAGGTCTTCTGATGTAGGTTTCCCAAATTTGAGGCAGTCTCATGCAGCCAAATTTATTGAGGTTTGGATTGTTTCTTAGGGGTGAAGCTGATTCCATGAAAAGCCTTTCATATTTGTATTTTCTTCGGTGTATTATCATGGCTTTCTTCCACCGTATTCTATGGCAGGTATCCAGCGCATGGTCAGCAAGACCAGAGTGGCTGTATTGGTGAAACCGGATGTAGTCCTTGTGTTCTGAAATTCTGATATTTGCTGTCCTGCCTGTTTGGCCAAAGTAGGACAGCTTGAAGCTGCAAGGGACCTGGTATACACATGGTAGGTCTAGGGGGGGGGGGAGTGAGGTTGGTCTTTAGTAGAGCAGATAAGGGTATGGTGATGGGTTTAGAGTAATCCTTGTTGTGAGGAGATTTGTGGTTTACTGGTTTCAATATGTTTTGGATTTTTTTCAGGGGAGGGGGGTAGCCATTGGCTGAGAAAGTGTTGAGAATGTGGTTTAGTTCTGTGGTTAGGGCATTGTCATTGGAACAGATAAGTTTTGCCCTGTTGTATAGTGTCTTAATGACTCCATATTGTGGCGAGGAGGGGTGGTGGGACTGATGGTGAATGTATCTGCCTGTATGTGTGGGTTTTCTATAGACTGAGAAAACCAAGGTTCCATCAGGCTGGCAGGTGACTAGTGTGTCTAAGAAAGGAAGGCAGTTGTTGTTTTTTTTCCTCTTCCAGGGTGAATTTGATTCTGGGGTGTTGGTTGTTTAAGTGTATTAGGAAGCAGAGGAGTGCATCAGAGCCATGTGGCCAAATTGCGAACAGATCATCAACATAGCGAAGCCAAATGGTTGGTTTTTGTGGGGCAGAGTTTAAGGCTTTCTCTTCAAAAGTCTCCATATAAAAGTTGGCCAATGGTGGAGAGAGAGTGGAGAACCCATGGCTGTCCCCTCTATTTGTTTGTAGAATTTTCCTTCCCAAATTTGGTTAAGAAGGTCACTTCTTGGCCTGTGAAAATCACTAGCAAATTAAAACCATTTAACTCTATACCCCCCCATATATATGTACTCCCAAAAATACATAAGCAAAATGCTGTTTGTTGTGCCTGCGTGCACGTGTCTTGTTCTTAAGTTCCTTGAAAATGGCAACGTGATGTTGCCGAAATATTGAAGTATATAAAAATTATTTTAATGTATATCCTAGTTTACGTTGTAATTTCCTTAAATTATTTAGTAAAAATGCATAACCAACGTCTAAGCCTTTCCACGAGAAAAAGCTAATAATGATGGCAAATAACTGTTGGATTTCTTCTCAGGACATGTACTGGTTATTACTAACAAAATATACCAACATAAAAATGTGCACAAATTCACATGTAGAGAAGACGCAAGTAATAAGAAAAGTCTCGTTGACTATGTTATTGTTGATAGTGATGTTTTCTCACTGGTGCAGGACACTAGAGTGTACAGAGGATTTGAAATTGGAATTAATCAATTTAGTCTTGAGCAGGGTAAAATTTTATTTCAATATGAAATTAAATTTTCATATTGAAAAGAAGGACATGAAAGAAAGTTTTAAAGCAAATAAAAGTTGAGTAGCTCTCAGATGTGAACTATCAACTAAATACAGAAACATTGTTCAAGAAAAAATGAGAGTTTGAAAATAAGAAACAAACCTTGTAGATTCAGTGACAAGCCCTGAAGAAAACATTCATTGATTCAGCCAGAGAGTCATGCAGTGAGGTTGTTTGCAAGGATAGAAAAATCAGAACATAATGGTGGACACAGAAGTTAAAGAGGCAGTGAAGGAAAAGAAGAAAGCATATTGAAAGATACTGCTGATCAACGAATACAAAGACATATCTAAGAAAGCTAAATACTCTGTTAAACTAGATAAAAGTCATGGGAAGACTTTAATAAAAACATAGAAAATAAATATCAAGAAAAATCTAGAGTGCTGTAAAAGGAATTAGAGATGATAAAGGTGATAAGGAAACAGGAGATAATGATATCCTTGAAATTGCTAAATGAAACAATCAGTGAGAACACACTGGTAAAAAAAAAAAACACTCAGCAGCCATGCAGTAAGGAATACATTTCCATATTCGAAGTAGAAAAGGCCATCAAAAGCCTGAAATGTGGAAAGACAATGGGAGTAGATGATATTCAACCAGAAATGCTCAAGTATGGAGGTATAAAAGTCTTACAGTGGCTGCGCTGCATAGTCCAGAGAGGAAGAATTCCCGATGATTGGAGTAAAGCTTTCATAGTATCCATATATAAAAAGGGAAATTAAACTAAATGTGAGAATTACAGAGATATTTCCCTACTGAGTGTTCCTGGTAAGATTTATGCAAGTATTCTTGAGAAACGGTTGAGAAGGATTGTGGAAGAGAAGCTTGGTGAAAAACAAGCTGCACTCAGGCCAAATAGAGGCTGTCAGGATCAGATTTTCACTTTACGTCAAGTACAAGTGTAGTCTGAAAAGTAGTCAGCCTAACAGTGAAAAAACGAATTTATAATTTCAAAATTATTTTTATTTTTCAACATAATCTCCCTTCAGACTAATACATTTATTCCAGCGATGCTGCAGCACCATTATCCTGTCCCTGTGGTGTTACTCAGTAAGATCCTCAAAATATCCCGTCTACAGCTGCAATCACTCTTGATTTGAAGAAAAACGCTGACCAGCAAGGAAGAGTTTTAGTTTTGGGAAGAGATAGAAGATAGAGGGAACCAAATCTCGGGAATAGAGTGGATGTTCCAGCAGTTCATAATGCAGATCCCTTAATTTTCCATTGCCAAAACACTTTTGTGGGCAGGTGCATTGTCTGATGAAAGATGATTTTTTTCTTCTACAAACCGGGTCTTTTCTGATTAATTTTTTCTTCTAGTCTGGTTAAAAGATGGGAATAATATTCCCCAGTTATTGTTTACTCTTTTCAAGTTAATTTATAAACAAAATGCCTTTAGCATCCCAGAACACCAATGCCATGAGCTTTCCTGCTGATGGATCTGACTTTGTCGTCTTTGGTGCTGAACAACTGGCTTCTGTCCACTGTTTTGACTGCTGTTTGGATTCTGGTGTATAATGGTAAATTCAAGTCTCATCCATAGTAATAAATTGATGCACAAAATTAGTTTTATTTTTGTTAAAATGCTCCAAGCACTGTTCAGAGATTTTCATTCGAATTCGTTTTTGATCTGCTGTGAGCAAGCGTGGCACCCATCTTGCGCAAAGCTTTATCATTTTCAATTCTTCATGCAAAATATTTCTTACATGTTCTTTTGAAATAACTATAGTCTCAGCAATTTTATGCTCTTTGACTCATCGGTCATCCAATCTCATATCATGCACTTGATCAGTGATTTCTGGTGTTGTTACACTTTTTGGACATCCTTCACATGGATCATCTTCGATGCTGGTATGGCCACGTTTAAACTCGGCAGACCATTTCTTAATTGCCGAAAACAAAGGAGAAGAGTGCCTATAAACTTTTATGAACTTCGGTTTGGCGTTAAACCTCTTTTACAAAGAATTTTTTAACCGCACGATATTCAATTTTATCCATTTCAAGGGATATAGACAACACTTTTGCTTCAGACAGACTACTTGATAGAATGACATGCAATTTTGTATGGATGCTTGTGACAGATGTAGCAACTTAGAAAAAAAAAAATCTTTACAATAGTGTTACCATCTGTGGTCGAGACCGAGAACTTTTCAGCCCACCCTCGTAGTTGAGAAATCATGGGAATATAACAAGGATCTGTATTTAAACTTTGTAGATCTGGAAAAGGCATGTGACAAGGTGCTCAGAGAAAAGCTATTCAAAATGCTACAGTTGTGTGGTATCAATGGGGCATTATATCAAGCAGTACTTAGTGTATATTTGAGTTGTCAGTCATTAGGTAGAATTGAATGAAGTACAGGAAGATCGTTTGATGTTTAATCTGGTGTCAGACAGGGATGTACATTATCCCCTCTGTTCTTCATTAACAATACGGATCACATTATAAAGGAAAGGGTATTAAACCTGATATCATAATTGGAGATGTTAATGTCAGCCGTTTGCTTTATGCGGATGATGTTATACTTCTAAATAAATCCGCTACAAGTCTGCAAGATTCCGTAAAGACTAAATTGAATCTTGCAGACAAAGACAATGAAAATAGGCAGAAGCATTGAAAATATCAACTGCACTGTGAATGGAGATCCTATAGAACAAGTAAAACATTTCAACTACTTAGGAACAATTTTTTTATGAAGATGGTAAATTAAATATCAAAATAGACAGAATTGAATGAAGTACAGGAAGATCGTTTGATGTTTAATCTGGTGTCAGACAGGGATGTACATTATCCCCTCTGTTCTTCATTAACAATACGGATCACATTATAAAGGAAAGGGTATTAAACCTGATATCATAATTGGAGATGTTAATGTCAGCCGTTTGCTTTATGCGGATGATGTTATACTTCTAAATAAATCCGCTACAAGTCTGCAAGATTCCGTAAAGACTAAATTGAATCTTGCAGACAAAGACAATGAAAATAGGCAGAAGCATTGAAAATATCAACTGCACTGTGAATGGAGATCCTATAGAACAAGTAAAACATTTCAACTACTTAGGAACAATTTTTTTATGAAGATGGTAAATTAAATATCAAAATAGACAACAGAATAAACCAGCCAGTATGATAGGAAGTCAAGTGAATAAATTTCTATGGAATAAGAGAAAAATTAGTCAAAACACTAAATTATCTGTATACAAGACAGTGTTCAAACCAATTTTACTTATGGATCTGAGAGCTGGGTTAGAAATAAAACACAAGACCACAGATATGAGAGTCCTTAGAAAGATTAGGGGCATGAACAGATGGCATCAATGGCAATATCATATTAAAAATGAGGATATGAGGAAATAACTTTACATTGTTAGCATCCAGGAATGTGTTAACAGAGCTAATTTCAGGGTACATGTCAGGAATTTGGTGATGATGATTTCAGATCAGCATTATATTTTAGTTTGGAATATATGGAATATATTTTAGTTTATATTTTAGATTGGAATATAATGCTTTTTGCTCATCAATAATTTTTTTTTCTTCAGAACTGAAGTAGTGGCTGTCAGTGCCATTTAGATTATACTGTATATGATAGCATCAGCACACCGGACATTAAAGCAATGGTACTTAAGAATCAAAACTGGATAACGTAGAGGTGACTTCCACATAGCTTTTAAGGAATGAGAAGGACTTACCTGGGCTTCTGAAATAACCTCCAATCTTCGCTTTCTTGTGATGAAGTGTGAAGGCTAGTTGGTGTTTACTAGGATACTTAAGCAATAAAGATAGGCTAGCAATTTGGAATTTAGCTGACCACATTGTATTCTTATTGGCTAAAACTAAATAATATGATGATACAATGTTGTAGAGTATTATGCCAGCTGGGACATCACCTGGATAAAGAAGGTTCCCATTGTTTTTGTCTGGAAACTTAGGGTGAATAGAGAAAAGTCAGCTACTGGAACAAATCCCAACTTACCATCAGTAGAGCTCAAGACTGACACAATAAACAGAAGTAGCATCACTGGAAAAGAAGTGGAACTATCAGATTAATTGGATAAGTGCTAGATCAACATAATAGGCATTACTGAAACAAAGATGATAAAAATGTGGAATTTTCTGACCAAGAAATACAAGAAGCTATATTGTATACAGGCAATAACAATCAGGAAAAGGAAGAAGTAGCAATAGTATTCAACACAAATCACGAGGATAATATTCTTGAATGGCAGGCAATATTAAATAAAGTGATCTGTGCAAATATCAGAAAGCAGAACTGGACAATGAGACTTATTCCTTCCTATTGTCCCACAGAAGGTTCTTCTAAGGAAGAAGTAGGGTAATTTTTCAGATCATTAGCAAAGGTAGCTGATAAACAAAAAAGAAAAAAATTAGTCCTTGTTAGAGATCTAAACAGCAGAGTAGGAAGTGATTACCTGGTATATTGTGAATAAAGGTAGGTGTGAGATGGATGAATAAAGAGATTAAGCATGCAATACAGACAAAGAGAGCATTGTGGAGGCAGCATAAGAGAAGTGGAAATAACTAATTCCATGAGGTCTACAAAGACCAGGCAAGGAGGATGACTTGGTTGGTGAGGGTAGCTAAAGAGAGACATGAACAGCGGTTAGGTAATGAAGTCAAAAAGAATCCTAAGGAGTTCTTTCGATATGTAGCCAGCAAAAGAAAGAATAATTATGGAAGAATGACATTGGTATAAAGAAGAAAGTGGTATAAAGACAGCTGTTGCAGAATGTGTGGTGGAGATACTTAATGAGCAATTCATAAAGGTCTTTCAATCTTGTGAATGTGACTTCATGGAGAGATTGAGAGCAGTAGATGGAGGAGAGACTGACTGTAAGTGAGCAAGAGGTGTATGGGGAGTTGAGTAAACTAGATGTTAATTAGGCTGTGGGACTTGATAATATATCACCATGTATTCTGAAGGAAAGTGCCAGGGAGTTGACACCTCTTGACATATTGTTTTAATACGAGTCTTGCACTCAGTCAAGTTCCTAAGGAGTGGAAGGAGGGCAAGATTGTGCCACTTCATAAAGGAGGTGATCGAACTCAAGCATCAAACTATAGGCCTATCTGTGTGTCAGGTGTTGTGGTTAAGTTGTTAGAGAAGCTTGTGAGAACTAGATCCAGAGTTGGGTTGACAACAATGGTATTATTTTTGATGGACAGCATGGATTTGCTAAAGAGAGGTCATGTTTTAGTAATCTACTTACTTATTACAATAAAGTGACTGCTTCCTTGGACAGAGGAGAAGGATACACAGTAATATACTTGGATTTTGCAAAGGCTTTTGATAGAGTACCTCATGATAAGTTGACAGTCAAACTAGAGCAGATGGGGTTGGATATTAGATTAGTGCATTGGATTGCATACTGGCTATCTGATAGGAATCAACAAGTTGTGTATGGGGGAGCGATATCCAGGAGAAGGAAAGTCACTAGTGGAGTACCTCAGGTGTCTGTTTTGGGGCCATTACTGTTTAACTTGTATATTAACAATATAGATGAAGATTTGGATGGAGATATTGAGTTGTTTGCAGTTGATGCAAACTTGGGATGAACCATGAAGAGTAGTGAAGATGTTGTGGCCTTACAAGAAGACTTGAATAAATTGAGTGATTGGGCACTGAAATGGGGATGCGAGTTTAATGTTGCAAAATGTAAGGTTTTAAAATTTGGAAAACAAAGATGGAATGCAGAATTTATGCTTGGTGAGGATATATTGTTGGAGGTGGAAGAAATAAGAGATCTGGGGGTGATAGTGGATAAGGATCTGAAATTTAGGGAACACATAGCCAAAATTGTGAAGACAATACAAAGGCTTCTGGAAATGATGAGGACACTGACGTGTAGAAGTAGGGAGATTCTTGTTCCGTTGTATAAGACTTTGATTAGGCCACACATGGACTATTGTGGCCAGATTTGGTCACCTGGTTTTCAGAAGGATGAAGAGATGTTGGAAAGGGTTCAAAGGCGATTGACTAAGGTAGTTTCTGACCTCTGGAATGTCGAGTATGAGGAAAGAGTGAGAAGATGTAATTTGCAGAGTCTGGTGGGCAGGAGGAAGAGGGGAGATATGATAGAGACCTACAAGTTGGTAAGGGGTTGTTATAAGATCAATGCTGGAGAAGTTCTACAGAAAATAGTGGGAGATCGGGGGAGAACCAGAGGTCATCCTTGGAAACTGTACAAAGAGGGTGTGAGTAGGGGAGTGAGAGGCAGGTTTTTTTCGTACAGAATTGTGATGGAATGATTGGAATGCCTTTCCTGAGAGTGTGGTGTCTGCAAGGAGTTCGAATGTGTTCAAGCATGGTATGATGAGCTGTGTGTGTGTGTGATAAAAGGACTTCCCAGATGAGCCTTTGACTCCATGAGGTCTTGAGGTAATAATAATAATAATGATAATAACATACCTGATATTTACCTGATGGAGAGCTGTAGAATATGTGTCCTCCCTCGTTGAGTCTTTTGACTCCTTGTAGGTGTCACGAAATAATAATAATAATATATAGAAATGTTTGGGAAAAATTTGGAGAAAAGAGCAAAATTAATAATAATGATAAGTTCCTGCTTGATTTCTGTTCATTACATAAACTAGTTATTACTGAAATCATGTTCCAACATAATGATATGCACAAATTCACATGGAGAGAAGATGCAAGAAATAAGAAAGTCTTACTGACTGTGTTACTGTTGATAATGATATATTCACACTGGTTCAGGACACTCCAAGGTACCGAGGATTTGAAATTGGATGTGACCATCGTTTACTCAAGAGCAGAATAAAATTGAATATCATATTGAAAAGAAGAGGGTGTAAGAATGTTTTAAAACACATCAGAGTTGAGTAACTTTCAGAGTTGAAGTGTAGACTCAAATACACAATTATTACTCAGGTAATAATTGCATTAAGGTAATAATTCAATTAATTAAGCATTAATTGATTCAGCCAGAGAGGCATGTAATGAGGATGTTTGCAAGGTCAAAAAAAATCAAATCTCATATGTGGACTCAGGAAATTAAAGAGGCAGTCAAGGAAAATAAGAAAGCTTATTGAAAATTTTTGGAAAGTACAGTAAGGTAACTTGTGCACTGAGCATATACAGAGAAAAATGTAAAAAAAGCAAAGCCATTTGTAAAAGTAGCTAAACAAAAGTCATGAGATGACTTGGTTGAGAAATTCAGTAAAAATATAAAAGATCGATATTAGAAAGCTGGCAAAATATTTTGAAGTTGATTGAAAAGCTTAAAAATGAATGAAAGTGTACTGTAAACAGAATTAAGGATGGCAAAGGTAACATGAAAATGAAGAGAGATATATTCTAGATGTTACTTTAAATGACTTTGAAAGATTGCTATTGTAACAAGCAGTAGCAGCATGATAGTAGAAAGCATTCATGAGGAATGCTGTGAGAAGATACATATCAATACTTGTAGTAAAGCTATCAAAAATCTGAAATTTGAAATGCAGCTGGTATAGATAATATTTGACTAGAAATGCTGAAATGTGGAGGTATAAAAGCATTAAAGGGTTATGCTGCATAATTCAGAAGGCCATGTTGAATTCTGAGTGATTGGAGTAGCCATCTATAAAATCAGAAAAAGAAATTTGTCCATAATTCTTACATTCAGTGGGAAATAAAACCGAATGTGAGAATTATGAATGAATTTCTTTACTGAGCATTCCTGGTAAGATTTATGTAAGTATATTTGAGAAAATGCTAAGAAAAATTGTGGAAGAGCTTGGATAAGAACAAGCTGGGACCATGCCAAATAGAGGCTGTCAAGATCACATTTTCTCTTTAAGATAAAGAGTTGAGAAATCATGATAATATAGCGAGAATCTGTATTTAAGTTTTGTAGATATCTGGAAAAGGCATATCACAAAGTGCCAAGAGGAAAGCTATTCAAAATGTTGCAGTTATATGGTATAAATGGGACATTATATTGAGCAACACATTGTCTGTAATTGGGTTATAAGTCAGCAATAAAGGCAATAAAATAAGATGGGGGTACAAATTCTCCACTGTTATTCATCATCAATATGGATCAGGTTATAAAGGAATGGTCATTAAACCTGATATTAAAATTGGAGATAATCAACTCAGCTCTTAGTTTATGCAGATTTTATTATATTCCTAAATAAACCAGTACAAGTTGCTAGGATTCCCTGACTAAATTGAATAACTTGTAATAAATTTGGTATGAAAATCACCAATAAAATGACCAAGATAATGAAAATAGGCAGAAACATTAAACATCAACTGTAACATATAAAACATGTCTACTATTTGTACACTATTTTTAGTGAAGATGGCAAATAAATTTTAGAAACATACAACAGAATTAGCAAAACTGTTATTGTAGGAATTAACTGAATAAATTTATATGGAATAAGAGAGAAATTAGTCCAAATTCTAAACTAGTGTATACATGACAGCTTTTAAACCAATTTTAGCATATAGATCTCAGAGTTGGGTTAAAAATAAACCATTTGATCAAAGACTGGAGACCACGGATATGAAAGATTAATAAAGTGAACTGCTGGCAGAAGTTGCAGTATCGTATGAAAAATGAGGATATTGTGAAAGAAATTGACATTATTAGTATTTAGATGTGTATTAGCAGAGCTAATCTCATCCGGTGTGGTCACTTAAATGGAATAGGAGAGGGAAAAGTTAGCAAAACAAATGTTTTTCTTCCAAGAAGACAGGAAAAATGAACCAGAGGAAGACCAAGATCTATGTGGATTAATACACTGAGAAATGCCTTAGAAGACAGAAATATCAGATAATAGATTAATTGGGAGGAAATCTGTGGATTCATCATCACGAATCATGGGCTCACTGCCCGTTGATGTCTGATGCCTGTTTCACTATCTTCTTCCACCTTTCTTTGTCCAGTGCACAGTGTCGCAGTTTTTGTACACCCATTCCACACCAGTCTTTTATATCGTCTATCCATTCTCTGTATGGTCTACCTCTTCTGTTTAAACCATCCAAAATACCAAACATAAATGTCTTTATCTTCTGGTCCTCACTCATTCTACAGATGTGTCCAAATAATTGCAACTTCTATTTTATAATCTTCTGATAGAGCTCTTCATTGGTGATTTTCTGTACCCATCTTATTCTTAGAATCTTCCTGTAACAAGTTCTTTCAAATGACAAAATTCTTTTTCTTGATTCCTTATTTATTACCCACGTTTCAGATCCGTACAGTACACCGCTGAAGATGCATGTTTCCAATACTCTTAGTTTTGTTTGCAGACTGATCACTTTACTTTTCCAGATGTTATCCATGGCCTTCAGATTTGTTCTTCCCTTTGCAATTCTGATCTTTATTTCTTTTTTAGAGTCCAAGTACACCGCTGAAGATGCATGTTTCCAATACTCTTAGTTTTGTTTGCAGACTGATCACTTTACTTTTCCAGATGTTATCCATGGCCTTCAGATTTGTTCTTCCCTTTGCAATTCTGATCTTTATTTCTTTTTTAGAGTCCAAGTCATATGTCAGTTTACTTCCCAAATATGTGAATTGTTCTACATTTTCTATATCAGTTCCATCCACTTGTATCTTTTGTTTCATGTTCTTCTCACCAAATACCATTGTCTTTGTTTTTTCAAAGTTCATAACAAGTCCAAATCTCTTCCCTTCCTCATTTAACAGTTTCAGTGTTTTTTGTAGTTCTCTTTCCTCTTCTTCAATAATAACAATGTCATCTGCAAATCTCAGATTGTTAATTCTCATTCCGTGTACAGATATTCCTTTGACATCTTCTTTCATTTTATCCATCGCTCTTTCTAGATGTGCAATGAAAATGCTTGGTGATGTTGGGTCTCCCTGTCTAGTATCTCTGCTTGTTTTAAACCATTTCCCCAAATCATCACCTATTCTAACTGCTGTAACTGCATTCTGGTAAACATCTTTTAATATAGCTATTAGTTTTTTATCAATTCCACAGGATTCCAGAACTGCTAATGTCACTTTCTGGTCAATACTGTCAAATGCTCTCTGAAAGTCAATAAAGCAAGTATATATGTTTTTGTTTTTTCTCCTAGCTTTCTCTGCTATTAATCTCATTGTCAAAATCTGTTGAATTGTAGTTCTATCCTTCCTAAATCCTGCTTGCTCGTCTGCAAGGTATGCTTCCAATTGTGTTCTCAATCTTTCTGTCAATATGATCATCATCACTTTACCAAGGTGACTTATCAAGGCAATTGTTCTATAATTTTTACATTCTAGCTTATTTCCTTTCTTGTATAATGTTACTAATATTGATTTCACCCACTCCTCTGGCATTTTCCCTTCTTTCCATACCATATTGCATAGTTGGTGCATTTCTGTAACCATACTTTCACCACCATATTTAATCATTTCTCCAGTAATGTTATCGTTACCAGGACTCTTGTTGTGTTTTAGCCATCCTATTGCTTTTTCTACCTCTCCTCTTAAAATGTCCATATCATGCTCATTACCTGGTGGTGATATCTGCATCAATTCTTCAGTGAGTTTCCCAATGCTATCTGAATCTAGTTTTTCTTCATATAACTCACTACAGTATCTTGTCCACCGCTGTACAATTTTTTCTTTATTCATCAATACTTTGCCCTTTTCATCTTTAATTGTGGTCTGTTTTGGTTGCCACTTTCTATTAATGGTTCTGATCATTTTGTATACCTTATACCTCCCTTGTTTTATGCTCTCCATAGTACTGTTCTATATTGTTGCATTGGGCTTCTAACCATTTCATTTTATCCATTCTGACTGCTTTTTTCACCTCATTACACTTTCTTCTATATTGCTCTTCTATTTGTTCTGATGTATCCCTTCTTATCTTCAACATTCTTTTCTTCTGTACTAACTTCAGTGTTTCTTGTGTAATCCATTTCTTCTTGATCTTCTCTTCTTCTGGTACTGTTTCTTCCACTGCATCTTCTATCGCCTTCATTACTCTTTTCACTCTTAAATTCGAGTTTTTTTCTTTCTCCACACTTTTAAGTTTCTCTGCTAACACTGTTCTGTACCTTCTTCCTATTTCTGCTTCACTTATTTGTGCTGTATCTCTTCTATTCTGATGTTGGGGTTTATATTTCTTTTTCAATTTCATCTTGATGTTTGCAATCACTAAACTATGGTCCGAGTCTATATCCGCTCCTTGAAAAGTTCGACATTGCTGTACTGATGTTATCCATCTTCCTTTAATCATAATCATATCAATCGTGTTTTTGGTTTTCCCATCATTTGATCGCCACGTCCATTTTCTACATTCCTTTTGTTGGAATCTTGTGTTACAGATCATCATCTTGTGGTCCACAGCAAATTCTAACAATTTTTCACCTCGTTCATTTCTTTCTCTGAAACCATATTTTCCCCATGACTTTTTCCCAACCATCATTATCTATTCCAACTTTGGCATTCCAATCTCCTTCATTATTAACTCCCAATCTGTGGATTGGGAGTTAATAATGAAGTAACACTTTCATATTGGATCATCATAATGATTAATCATTATCTAATTGATGCACTGCCATGCTATGCCAAATTTGGAACAGGAGACAAAGAACATTTTCTTTGTTCTTTGTCTTCAGGCTTCAAAAGCCACTAACAAATACTTTGCCTTTGTATATATAAAGAAAGGAGCAGAGTTTTTTTCTTTTCCTGCAGAAAACAAACTGGATAGATAATTCAAAATTAAACATATTACACCCACCTGTTATATTTGAATGAAGGAAAACAGCCTTCATCTTCTCCCCTGCTGGGTGAAGCACTCTCCCATTGCAGGAGGATTGGGTCCACTTCTCCCATAATGATCCATTCCATCTTGGGAGAGTGTATACATATTTGCCTGCATGAATGTATGAAGATGAAAGACAATCACAAATATTCATGCCCTTAGCATGATTCGAACCGATAGCCTCATGGCTGGAGAGTAGATACACTAACCACTCAGCCAACCCCAATATTATTATTATCCTAAGACCCTATGGAGTCAAAGACTCATCTAGGAGATCCTCGCATCATACACACAGCTCATCATATTGTACCTAAACACACTCAAATTCTTTGCAGACACCAACCTCTCAGTCAAGGCATTCCAATCATTCACAACTCTGCATGTAAAAATCTTCTTTCCACTACCCCTGCTCACACCCTCCTTATACAGCTACCAGGGATGACCTCTGGTTCTCCCCTGATCACAGTCACTTACTAACTTGTAAATCTCTATCATACCATCTCTTTGTCCTTCTGAAAACCAGGTGACCAAATCTGTGCACAGTAGTGTATATGTGTGTGGCCTAATCAGAGCCTTATACAATGGAACAAGAATCTCCCTACTTCTACAAGTCAGTGTCCTCTGATCATTCCCAGAATTCTTTGTGTTGTCCTCACAGTTTTGGCAATGTGTCTCCTAAATTTCAAACCTTATCCACTATCACCCCAAGATCTCTTATTTCCTCCATTTCCAACAATATATCTCCACCAGGTGTAAATTCGACATCCGATCTTTGTTGGAAACATTGAACTTGCATCCACATTTCTGTGCCCATTCACTCAATTTATTTAAGTCTTCTTGTTAGACCACAACATTTTTTGTGTACTCTTCACAGTTCATCCCAATTTTGCATCATTTTCAAACAACTGAATATCCCCATCTAAATCTTTGCCAATATCATTAACATACAGGTTATACAGTAATGGACCTACAACACACACCTGAGGCACCACTAGTGACTTTACTCTTCCTGGATATTGCTCTTCATACACAACTTGCTGATACCTATCAGATAGCCAGTCTCTGATCCTATTAACTAATCTAATATCCCACTCCATCTGCCCTAGTTTGATTATCAAATTATCAGGCAGTAATCAATCAAAAGCCTTTGTGAAATCTAAGTATACTACTGTGTATCTTTCTCCTCTGTCCAAGGAAACTGTCACCTTATTGCAATAAGTAAGTAGATTACTAAAACCTGACCTCCCTTTAGCAAATCCATGCTGTTCATAAAAGATAATTCCATTGTTGTCAACTCACTTCTGGATCCTAGTTCTCACCAGCTTCTTCAACAACTTAACCACAACACCTGACAAGCAGGTAGGCCTTATAATTTGATGCCTGAGTTCTATCACCTCCCTTATGAAGTGGCACAACTTTGCCCTCCTTCCACTCCTTTAGAACTTGATTCATATTAAAAAAATATGTCAATGCAGATTCCAACTACTTGGCACATTCCTTCAGAATATAATGTGAATGAAATGCAACTTGCCAATAATGAAACAGCGTAACGTTAAAATGTCCCCAGGAATTTACTGGGGTGAAGTGATGATTTCTGCAACTGAGGTTCGAATCCGACATAGGCATGGATGTTTGTGATTGTCTTTGAAAATACTAGTGCGGGTGGTCGGGGGTAGATGATGAAGGTAGTTGCGGTTGGTGGAGATGGACAGTTGTAGAGTAGTGCCCTCCCTCAATTAGGGAGGGCACCACCCATATAACTCTTGCTCACTTACAGTCAGTCTCTCCTTCTTCCCATCATCAACTGCTCTCAAACTCTTTGTGATGTCACATTCACAAGAATGAAAGATCTTTGTGAACTATTCATTAAGTATCTGTATCTGCAGTATATCTTATGCAGCAGTTGATCTTATACCAAATTCTCCAGTCAGTGTCATCCTTCCATAATCATTCTTTTTTTTTTTGCTAGATACGTATTGAAAGAACTCCGTAGGATTCTTTTTGGCTTCATTAGCTAACTGCTGCTCATACTTTCACTTTTTTTCACATCCTTACTAATCTACTCACCCTCCTTAACTGTTCTTTGTAATCATCATGGAATTGGTTATTACCACTTCCCTTGTGCTGTTTTCATAATGCCTTTTTTTTTCACTGTATTGCATTCTTAATCTCTGCATTCATCCTTTTCATACATAGCTTATTTAATCTTCTGACCTTTGGAATTCATTTAGGCATTGCTTCTACTAGACAGTTCTTGAATATCAGCCAAGCAATATTGATCTCTTTTCCACCCAACTCCTCACTCCATGCTACAACTTCATGTTGTCTCCTAAGCTTCTCATAATTACCAACTTTGAATTTCCACATAGTGTTTCTTCACATGGCTGGAAACCACCCAGGCAATCACTTCATGGTCACTCTCACCAACTGGAGGGTGATTTGACACCTCATTTATAATAACATCCTCTGATGAGATGATCAAATCCAAGACCCTCAAAAACTCAAACTTATTTTCTTTATTTCCATTTGCTATCTCATCATCCCAGTCTATATTGCATAATTAAAATCGCCCATAATGATCACCTCTTTCTTATTTACTTGGCTAATTTGATTATATATTTCATACACTACGATTCACATTACCAGTTCTATAACAACATCCAACTAAGTATTTCATTCTGTTCACATCTATCTTACACTATACTGCACTCAGAACCACTGGCACTATTTCCCTCTTACATCTGTATAAATTATATATTTAGTTTAATCCTTTATTCAAGTGTAACCAAACAAAGTTTGCATCTGAAGTATCTTCAGGACTGGGGCAACTCGTAGCAAAGATGGAGTAAGTTCTCATCACTTTCCTTAGTATCCTATAATGAAAGCACATCTCCTTGCAGACATGTATAATGCTATGCATTATATGAAGGGTCACTACCCAGACTGGTTTCAACCTTTATTGAGGTCTCTTCAGGGAACCAGACCCAGAGGTTATACCAATGTTAAAGCAATGCAGAACTCATATTTCCATATGCCAGTTTCCAAAAGGTGTCACCTTATTATCAAGTTACTCTGGATTAGAGAAAGATGTTGGAAATGTTTTCCCACTTGGTTAGACTATAAATTATATTTTTGTTTAATCCTTTATCCAAGTGTAAGCAAACAAAGTTTGCACTTGAAGCATCTTCAGGAATGGGGCAACTCGTGGCAAAGTTGGAGTAAGTTCTCATCGCTTTCCTAAGTATCCCATAATGCAAA